>NC_082391.1:7625829-7695829 GCF_031168955.1 Gadus macrocephalus | reverse complement strand
CGCAGGATCAGTTTGGATACGTGTGAGGTTTTGGGAAGGATGATCTGATTCTTCAGACTCACTGGCATCGATGCTTGACTTATCCTGCCTCCAGTCCTCAGGATGCCCTCATCAATGATTGGATCTAGTTTCAATACAGAGCTGTCGTTTTTGACTGGTTTTCCCATTCTCAAGAGTGTCAGCTCTGAATCAAAGTAGCGCTGCTGTTCATAATGAAGTATTGCCTTCTCTGCTTCATCCAGAACCTCAATTGTCAAATTTTGTTGCTCAACTTTTGGTTTGAAGGCGATGATAAGGACTTTACCTTCAGTCATGCAGCAGCTCTTTTTAGCTTTCTCCATGAAGAATAGTACTGAATGAGGTTGGTGGTCGCATTAAATTGCAGATTAAGGCAGTTTGCATTGAAGTCTTTTTTTACCTCTCCATCATTCAGTGGAATGTGGTCAAGATCTTTTGGCAGCTGTTCTTGTGGCACTTTTTCTGCATAGCCCTTTTGCAGGACAATCTCCATGAATGCTTTGTACTCTGTTGCATAAGCAGAATCCTTCCTGACTCCCTGGAGAGACTCTGTGTGCGTTGTGCTGCCACATCATGGTTGTTAGGTAACACTACATCCTTGTCATGGAAAGGTAGGGGTAGGTAGTAATGTCCCTGACTGGGACTGCTTTTGTTGTCAAGTCCATGAATTCTTTGTCCTCGACAGACATCTCTCTTTTTTCCTCATAATCCTTTTCAGGAAAGTCATTGTTATATTGATTGATGAGCAAGTCCTTAATATTGTCCATCAAGATTCGATTTACCGTCACTGACGCTGATCCAGTCTCCTCCGTAGCAGAACAGAAGAAGAAGAGTTGAGCGGGCCGTTGACCACCCATCCTAATACTGTCTTGACTGCGTACGGTCCATTCCCTTGACTGTTGATTACTTGCCCGGGTTGCATCGCCTTTGGAATGTTCATTCCAATTAAAATCTCAATGTTGGCGTCAATGCTGTGGAGTACGATTCCATTAAGGTAGGGTCATCTTTCTAGGTCATGCTGAGTAAGTCGATTTTTTTTTGAAAGAGGAATTTTGTATTGGGTGTATTTTTTTTATTTCTTTATTTCAAGGATAGCCCCTTGAGATGTATCATCTCATTTTCGAGGGGGTCCTTACAATAATGACAAATAATACAATGAAAATAAAAAGTAAGTTATAAACATAAATTCAAACACATAAGCACAAGGACAAACGCACGCACACTCACACACCCACACACACTCCAACAATGCTCCCCATAGCTACCCCCCCCTTCCCACCCCCTACCAGCCAGTATTACACAGAGTACAATCAAATATATTAATATACATTACATACAATAAATACATTTTCTTGCATGCACAAGTAGAATATACAGTACATATTTGAACCCAGATACACACATGTAAATAGTATAGTGGACAAAAGGAAAGCAGGTATGAGTAGAATGAGTCCTAGAGAGAAAAGGTAAGATAGATCAGAAACAAGAGCAGGATGTTTTATAATGCAAAACTAAAGATGATTTGAAGATATGGAAAGAAGTAATAGACCTAAGTGAGGAGGGAAGGTTGTTCCAATCTGATGGCGCTTTGAATTTGAATGCCCGACGACCAATTTCTTTCCTGATTCTAGGTTTAATTAGAAACAGGTGGTCCATGTGCCGTAGGCTGTATTGAGAAGTTAAAGGGATTAAGAGTTGTTTCAAATTTGAAGGGAAATTGAGATGGATGCATTTGAATGTAAGTATTGACCAATGGAATTGCCTTCTGGAATTAGGGGCAAGCCAGTTCAGGGACTCATACATGAGGCAGTGATGGGTTATATAAGGACACCTGAGCACAAATCTACAAAGACTATTATATAACACATTAAGAGGACGGAGATTTGTTTCAAAAGTGTTACCATAGATAACATCAGCATAGTCCAATATTGGGAGTATTAATTGCATTATAAGTCTTTTCCGGACTTCTTGTGAGAAGCAGTCAACAGAACGATAAAGAGATTTCAGACAACCAAAGATTTTCTTGGTGATTGCATTAATATGGGGTTTAAAGGATAGCTGAGAATCAAGCCAGAGGCCTAGATATTTAAATTCTTCAATTTTTTCTATTGTTGTTCCATCAAGAAGACTAATAGACCAGTTACTTGACAACAAATGATCAGGTTGAGTACAAAATAACATACTATATGATTTTTTCTTATTCAACAGAAGCTTATTTGAGGAGAACCATATTTGAACCAAATTAAAATCAGATTGTAGAGAGTGTTGAATTTGTAAGATATCAGAGCTGGATGAGTATAATACAGTGTCATCTGCATATAAATGAATTTGAGAGTTCAAACAAATTTGAGGAAGATCATTAATAAAGATCGAGAACAAAAGAGGACCTAAGGATGAGCCTTGTGGAACACCTTTATCATTGATCTTAAATTCTGATAGACTTCCCTGAAAGGAGACACACTGACTTCTAAAATGAAAAAAATTGTTAAAAAATAATAGAGAGTTAGTAGAAAGACCAATAGCATACAATTTATCTAAGAGAAGATAATGATCGATCATATCAAATGCTTTTGAAAGGTCAATAAATATAGCACCTGTAGGCATCTTGCTGTCAGCTGCTGACAATATGTCATTTGTAAATTTTAGAAGAGCAGTGGTGGTAGAGTAATTAGGTCGAAAACCTGATTGGTGTGGAGATAATATGTTATTGTCTGCAAGGTATTTAGATAATTGATTAAATATTAGTTTTTCAAATATTTTTGCTATACTGTTGATAATTGAGATTGGTCTATAATTGTTGATGTCTGAGGCGTCACCTCCTTTATGAAGAGGGGTTACTCTAGCGCTTTTCCATGATGACGGTGTTTCACAAGTTGCGAAAGATAAATTAAATAAATCAGCCAGTGGAAATTACAAAACTTGAGAGGCAAGTTTAAAGAACTTAATTTCCAGACCATCTGGACCAGCACTGCATCCAGAGCTTAGGCTATCAATAACCCGCTGAACATCAATTGGAAAGATAGTTTTAAAGCAAAAATAGCTGCCACACCTATTCTGATTCGAGGTAAGACCAGAGTAAACAGATAAAGAGCTACCAATTGTAGCGAAGTGCTGGCTAAATGCCTCTGCAATTAATAAAGGTTCACTCACAGTTTGATTATTTAGTCTAATATGCGTTGTAGGGCTTTTTGTGGATTTATTGGTTATACTATTGATTCTCTTCCAAAATTTCTTCGGGTTCTTAAAATCAGTTGATAAGCAGTCTTTATAGTAATTTCCTTTAGCATTTCTTGTGTTGGTTTTACATTTATTCCTTAGCTCCTTATAAGCATTCCAGTCAGCAGTATCATTTGTTTTACGGTGTTTTTTCCAGGCCTTGTCTCTTTGTTTGAATAAGTGTATGAGATCTCCCTTGATCCAAGGTAGATGTCGACCCTTGACCATAATTGATTTCAAAGGAGCATGCTTGTTGATTATCTCGACGAACTCAGTATAAAAAAAATTCCAAGCATCTTCAACAGATGGGATTAATTTGAATCTCTCCCAATTTATATTTAGTATATCCTGAGTGAAGTGTTCAGGGTTAATTTTATTAAATTGTCTTACTTTAATCATTTTAGGAGGAAGATGAGGCATTTTGATTTTCCAAATACAAAAAATCATAGAGTGGTCACTAAAAGAGTCAGGTAAGACCCCAGATTGTACAATTCTGCCAGGATGGGAAACTAAAATCCAATCAAGCAAAGAAGAACTGGGACCGACTCTAGTGGGTTCAGTTATGAGTTGAGTTAGATTTATGCTGTTAAAGAGGTTCCGATCTTTTTGAGAGGAGCGATCCAGCCAATTAGAATTGAAGTCACCTAATATGATTTTTTCACTGGTGCAGTCTAAAGAATTAATGGTAGACAGGATACAGTCAGTAGTGTCTGCTGGGGCAGATGGAGGTTTATAAATATTTCCGATGATTAGTCGTTTATTTTCATGAAAAATGATTTTGACGAAAAGGCTTTCAAAATGCTGGGGATTCTCATTTGGAAGAACAAGTTCTGCAATCAAATTTGAGGATACATATGTTAAGAGGCCCCCACCTCTTGAGCCTCTATCGTTCCTAAATAGAACATAATTATCAAGTTTGACTTCATCATCAGAAATATTGCTGTTTAACCAAGTTTCAGACAAAGTTATTACATGGGGTTTATTATAGGTAAGCCAGGCTCTCAGTAAATCAATTTTAGATGGCAAGCTCCTAATGTTCAAATGAATAACATGCAGCCCTTTAGCACAATTCATTAATCCAAAATAACTGAGTAAGTATGCAAATGATATGGAAAAAGAAATGCACACAGAGCATCATCGCAGGTTGTGGATTGTAGCAGGCAGGGGCAGGTGGTGAGAGAGGCAGAAGGAGAGCAACACACACACACACACACACCCACACCCACACACACACACACACACACACACACACACACACACACACACACACACACACACACGACAGGAGAGCACATACGGCATTAGAGAAAGCACGTAAGGCACATCCCAAATAAGAAATAATAATAATAGTAAAAAGTAAAAAGAGCTCAGTCTGCATGGCTCAGCATATTGCAGACATATCTAAATGAAAGATCCATGTCTACTAAAAAGGGGTATATATAGGGCCTTTATAAGGCCGTCAGATGACGGCAAACAAAAATAAATTATTAATAATAATTATTATTATATGCTTCAACAGCTTCTTAGTTTATTCGCTTCAACATCCAAAAGTATTCAGCAATTATTCTAAACGAATTATTTATATATAGGCGTCTATCATTCCCAGTTTAAATAACTTAGATCAACCCATCTTTTAGTGTTACGCCATTTTACGACACTTGTGATATGCTATACGGTAGACAGTAGTAAAGCAGCTGTCACTAGCATCGTCCATTGACAATTTTGCAAGAAACAAAACAAAAATAAAGCAGCAGTCACCAACTCAGCAATTCTATCAGCGATAGTTTGCACATATGAAACATAAAACTCCGGCCAGTCCGATGAGAAAATAAGTAAAAAAAAAAAAGTTCAAAAAGTTCATCAGCAGGCAGTGTGTTGTGTTGGCGCTGGCACTATCGACTGGTCGCCAGCCATCAGTCTGCTGCCATATCAGAGTCAATGGAAGAGTTAATGGAGGAGAGTGCACAGAGGAAATTCTCAGCTTCACCGGGAGTATGAAAGAAATGTCTCTTACCAACATGGGTAATTCTCAGCGTGCAGGGAAAGAGCAGGCCATATTCGATTTCCCTATCACGGAGCTTTTTCTTCACTGCATCAAACTCTCGGCGTCTCTGGACTACACCAGCAGAGAAGTCCGGGTAGATAAAGATTCGAACATCCTTCAAAGAGCCCCCTTGGTTCACAGCCCTCGCTTTGTACTGAAGGGGGTCCCTCTTGTCCCTGGCCAGTTTCATTATCTTCAGCTTGTCTTGAAAGCACTGGAACTTTACCAAGATCGGCCTTGGACCCTTGGCTTTGACGTTGTCCAGGATACCAGTGCGATGACAGCGCTCTATCACAGGAGGAACGGAGAAATTTGCTTCACCTAGAAGTTTTGGAATCAGATGGCTTATGAAGCCGAGGACATCCCCGGCCTCGGCCCTCTCGGGTATGCCGACGAATCGTAGATTAGAGCGTCTGCTTCGGTTCTCGGCGTCTTCAGTCCATGATTTAAGGTCGGTGTTTTCCTTTTCGAGCACCTTTACACGTTTGACCAGTTCTGTTATGTCATCTTCGTTTGAGCTTACTCTTTGCTGAATCTCATTGACCTGATCTCCGAGCATATGCAGGGAGTCATCTATTTTCTTCAGACTGGATCCAAGTGAATCTATTTTTGCGTCAATGTGTGAAATCATGTCGAGCTTCATTTGCTGCATCATATCACAAATACTTTGGAGAGTAATTGGTTCACCCATTGTGAGGCCAGCAGCATTTCCACTCGCACAAGGAGGGTGAAGTCTTAAAACTCGTGGGTTTGGTGCTAAAGGCTGCTTTAGTTTTTCGTTCTTGTTTCACCATAGGTAGTTCATTAGCACCAGAGACTTTTTTCGGGTAATCGTAGATATCACAACATCCTTAGTAGACAAATAGTTTAGCCAGTAGACTGGAGCTCACAACACTCACTCACTCACGGCGACCATTGTGAGTGAACATCGCATGTCTGTATACTTTAGGCAGATCAATAAACACAGTTCCATCTAAGTTACCTACTTCTAATCCTGTGAGCTCATAGCTCTTAACAGGTCTCTCTTGTCCCAATGTTCGCAGGATGAATTCAATTTTGCGTTCTTTGGCGTTTAGCTGATGCATGATGTTTTCATTGCAGAAGGTGGCCGAGCTGCCCGGGTCAAGGAATGCATACGTTTGGATGGTTTTGCTGCCGTTGGCAACCTTGACTTGAACTGGCACCATTGCTAAAGCGCAATCCTTACTGGCCCCTGTTGCATGATCAGCTGATGCCAGTGCACTGTTGAGAGTCCGTGATGTTGTGGAAGCTGTGTTCAGCGAGGGACGCTGCTGAGTTCTTACTGTCAATGTGTAGCAGGGTGGGATGCTTCCTAATACAAATCTGACAGTCAAATTTTTTGTTGCAATTCTTACTCATATGGCCCTTGTAACGGTGCGGCTTCCCGTTACCACAGGCAATGAATACAAACAGGACTGACACCAGGATTTACAAGTACACTTTTATTAACACACACACAGAACATTCAAACACTTTCATGACGCCACCTGCAACACACAAAAAAATAGGTTAGGAGGAAGCCGGTCATGGGACACGGTACAAACAAGGACAAGACGTAAAAACACTCACGTTATGGTTGCGCTGGCTTCCGGGTGCCGGGGGCTGCGGGAGGACCCGACGTGAAGTCCGGAAGAACATTTGTGCGGTGTGGGGGTGACGTCAGACGGGCGAGATCAAGTGTGTGGGAGGAGAGGGGTGTGTTGGGGTACTTGGGGAATATTTAAGGTGTCAGGGAAGTAGGGGGTAAGGATGGGTTTTAGACAAATAGGTCTGGAGTGAGGTGTGTAACTAGGGGGTGGGGATAGGTAAATCGGAAATGTGTAGGGGAGGGTTAATTGAATTAAAAGTGGTATGGGTCGGGCCATGTAGGATATATTCAGGTCCAAATCATGTAGGTGGGGCAGAAGGGTCTGAGGTGAGCGGGTGCCAGCCAAGGGCTTAATTAGTGCCGAGGGGAAGACGGTTGTTTTTAGATTATTGAATGTTTAGATTATTGAAAGTTTAGATTATTGAAAGTTATTTTGAATTATTGATTTCGGTTTTTTTGTTCATTCATTTTTTCCTCCTGATGGACAATTTTTGTACCTGAATAAATTCATGCCAACGGCCTTGCTCACATCGGTCGCACTGCCTCCAATCCTTCCACTGCCACAAGGCCAGCCTGGTAACAATTGGTGTCAGAAGAAACCGGAGCGCCTCAACAGGGGGCAGTGTGGAAGATGGGACCAGAAGCCAAGCTGGCCAAAGAGGGCGATGCCCGTCACCAGCAGGAAGAGGAACCGGCTGGAAGAGATGTCTGCACTGGCGCATCAGAACATGGAGCTGGCGCAGAAAAAAACAGAAAACCTGGTATGATGGAAAAGCCAGGGAAAGGACCTTGGTGCCGGGCCAAAAGGTGCTGCTCCTACTGCCCACAGATGAAAACAAACTCCTGGCTAAGTGGCATGGCCCCTATGAGATCACCAGGAGGACGGGAGAGGTCACCTATGAGGTCCACATGCCAGAGCGGGGTAAGAAGAAGCAGACTTTTCATGTTAACCTCTTGAAAGAATTCCATTCCAGAGGCTCATGGACACCATACTGGCAGGAGTCCATGAGTTTGCTGCAACGTACCTGGATGATGTGGTAATGTACAGCAACACCTGGCAGGATCATCTGGGCCACCTCGAGCATGTCTTTGGACGGATTCGGAGAGCGAGGGCAGTGGCGGTAGCGGCAAACGGTAGCGGCAAGCGGCAGCGGCAGTGGTAGCGGCAAACGGTAGCGGTAGCATTAGAGGGAGCGGTAAACGGCAGCGGTAAACTGTAGCGGCAAACGGTAGCGGTAGTGGCAATCGTAGCGGTAGTGGTAGCGGCAGCAGTAGCGGCAGCGGTAGCAGCTCTGGCTCCTCAGAGGGAGAGGATGCGTGACACTAACTCCCGGGTCACCAGGTGGTACCTGTCTCGCCAGCCATACAGGTTCACCGTGACCTACCGGCCTGGGGCTACGAACAGAGTGGCGGATTTCCTTTCCCGCATCCCGGAAGCGGGGGGGGAAGGAGTGAGCATGGAGCCCGGCTTGGAAGGGCCTTTTCCTTCCCTGGGACGACAGGAGTCGTCAGTACGGGAGGGGGGTAATGTAACGGTGCGGCTGCCCGTTACCACAGGCAATGAATACAAACAGGACTGACACCGGGATTTACAAGTACACTTTTATTAACACACACACAGAACATTCAAACACTTTCATGACGCCACCTGCAACACACAAAAAAATACGTTAGGAGGAAGCCGGTCATGGGACACGGTACAAACAAGGACAAGACGTAAAAACACTCACGTTATGGTTGCGCTGGCTTCCGGGTGCCGGGGGCTGCGGGAGGACCCGACGTGAAGTCCGGAAGAACATTTGTGCGGTGTGGGGGTGACGTCAGACGGGCGAGATCAAGTGTGTGGGCCAAGTGTGGGCCGCAAAGTTTTGCAGCGCGGCAAGTTTTGCCCGCGGTGCTTCTAAATTCATTCACAACCATGGCCGACATTACGAGCATTGCATGTCTTTACCTGTTGTGGAAGAGGGAGAGACGTTGGAATGCCCGTCGTTTATGGGTTCATGAGACCATTCGGAGCTGTCCAGAGCTCGGTGAATTTCACCGTCTTCTGCAGGAGCTCCGTCTGGATGACGACCGCTTCCAGCGCTATTTGAGGCTGACTCCGGCCCAGTTTGATGACCTGCTAGCTAGGATCGGTGCTAGGATCTCTCGGTTGGACACCAACTACAGGCGCTCCATCTCAGCTTCGGAGCGCCTGTCCATCTGTCTCCGGTGAGTGGTTTCATAATTTGTGTGTCAAAAATCGAAACATCTTACTTCAGGTTCACCCAGCAGGCGTTTCCATGGTAGACACCACCATTATTATTATCCTCTGCCGACAATAGTATAGTATGTAGTCAAATACAATAAATAGATCCATTATGTTGATCAAATATGACTCCTGCCTTTGTAAATGTTTTTTTTATTATAAATAAATGGGGAAAAAATATTGTAAATGTATGATACCTATACTATCTTCACTACAACACTTTATTCTGCAGATACCTAGCCACTGGGGACTCCTACAGGACCATCGCAAATAGTTTCCGTGTTGGGATCTCCACTGTCTCCAGCATTGTCCCTGATGTTGCCACTGCAATCTGGGACTCTCTGTTGGAGGTGTTCATGGCTGTGCCCAGCACAGATGAGTGGAGGTCCATTGCAGGGAGGTTTGAGGAGCGGTGGAATTTTCCTCTTTGCTATGGAGCATTGGATGGCAAGCATGTGGTCATCAAAGCCCCTGCTCACTCAGGATCCCAGTTCTAAAACTACAAGGGAACTTTCTCGCTTGTTCTCTTGGCGGTTGTAGACGCGGAATATTGTTTCCGGGTGATTGATGTCGGATGGGATTCTGGCCAACTCTGCTTTTGGTGCAGCTCTTCAGTCTGGCACCCTCCAACTGCCTGCCGACCTGCCACTACCAGGAGCTGACCACCGAGGACCACAGCCGCATGTCTTTGTGGCTGATGAGGCCTTTCCACTTCGGAAAAACCTCATGAGGCCATTCCCTGGTCGCAACCTGGCAAGAGAGCGCCGGGCTTTCAATTACCGTCTGTCCCGAGCTCGGATGGTTGTGGAGAATGCCTTTGGGATCCTTTCTTCCCAGTGGAGGGTCTACAGGCGTGCCTTCGAGGTCAACGTTGGGTAACCCTTCCTTTTACAGTCCCCTAATTACTAGGTATTTACCCGGTACATGCATGGTAAATCATAGTGTATTACTGGGTAATTACCACTGGTAATAAGAAGGTAAATACAGAGGTAGTTACCCAGCAAATACATAATAAATCATAGTGTATTACTGGGTAATTACCACTGGTAATAAGAAGGTAAATACAGAGGAATTATCCGGTAAATTATAGTGTATTACTGTGTAATTACCACTGGTAATACGAAGGTAAATACAGAGGAATTACAGCTGAAGTACTGAGTAAAACCTCCACTATTGTAATTACCACTGGTAATACGAAGGTAAATACAGAGGAATTACAGCTGAAGTACTGAGTAAAACCTCCACTATTACCCATCAACTCAACTAAGTAGCGTGTAGTTGTAACTGTTTTAGGCTGGTAATAACTCCGATATTGTGTACTTCCTAGGAAATTAGGCAACCAATTCTTATAAACACCTATTATCCAAGGTTTATGTTGTTAACAGCCCAGGTTTAATGATGTACTATCTAGAAATTAGCATAGTGCTTTCCAATAAAATACTTTTTCTTAGTTATTATTCGTAGCTGCACCCATTTAGAAAGGGTTTATTCGGTTACCACTATAGAATTACTTACCTGGTAACCTCTGCAGGAACAGTTTTCCTCTAGTGTTATGGTACATCTTCTTAAATACGTGGTACAAAGCCGTTTGTTTCCATGGTATTACAAGGTTCTTACCATATAATTTATAATAGATACATTCCATTATCCATGCAGTCAAGACAAACTTGTACCATGTACGTTCTGCGACATTACCAAGTAAAACACACCAATTTACCCAGTAATTAAGCTGAAACTGTACTGTAAAAGGAAGCCTCGTTTATTTCCATGGTATTACCAGGTTCTTACCATATAATTTGTAATACATTATTCCCTTTTCCATGCAGTCAACACAAACTTGTACCATGTACGTTCTGCGACGTTACCAAGTAAAACACGACAACTTACCCAGTAATTAAACTGAAACTGTACTGTAAAAGGAAGCCTCGTTTGTTTCCATGGTATTACCAGGTTCTTACCATATAATTTGTAATACATTATTCCCTTTTCCATGCAGTCAACACAAACTTGTACCATGTACGTTCTGTGACGTTACCAAGTAAAACACGACAATTTACCCAGTAATTAAGCTGAAACTGTACTGTAAAAGGAAGCCTTGTTTGTATCCATGGTATTACCAGGTTCTTACCATGTAATTTGTAATACATTATTCCCTTTTCCATGCAGTCAACACAAACTTGTACCATGTACGTTCTGCGACGTTACCAAGTAAAACACGACAATTTACCCAGTAATTAAGCTGAAACTGTGCTGTAAAAGGAAGCCTCGTTTGTTTCCATGGTATTACCAGGTTCTTACCATATAATTTGTAATACATTATTCCCTTTTCCATGCAGTCAACACAAACTTGTACCATGTACGTTCTGCGACGTTACCAAGTAAAACACGACAATTTACCCAGTAATTAAGCTGAAACTGTACTGTAAAAGGAAGCCTCGTTTATTTCCATGGTATTACCAGGTTCTTACCATATAATTTGTAATACATTATTCCCTTTTCCATGCAGTCAACACAAACTTGTACCATGTACGTTCTGCAACGTTACCAAGTAAAACACGACAATTTACCCAGTAAGTAAGCTGAAACTGTACTGTAAAAGGAAGCCTAGTTTGTTTCCATGGTATTACCAGGCTCTTACCATATAAGTTGTAACTGGTTATTCCCTTTTCCATGCAATCAACACAAACCATATATGTTCTGCAACATCGTTCATCAGTAGTTAAGCACTTTAATTGTTGTTATAAAACCCCAAACCACTGTTGATGAAAGGCATATTAAAATTAAACAAAATCAAAGGCTTGTCTTTCAAAAAATGCATATCTCACAAACAGGCACTGAACACTGAAGAAATCTGACAAAAAAAAGAGCCGTCCACATCAACTCAATTTAAATGTTACTGATGGTGTTTTCATAAAACACATGACATTGTTATGGCAAGTGACCACAAGGAAGACTGCTTCAACCTCTTCCATTTGAATAAGCGGTGAATGCCATGCAGCAATCTGCCTATGGGAGCATCTTTGTGGTCATTCGCAAACCAATGAGTCCACTCGATGAATGAGAGATGACTCTTTAGTGTCTTCTCTGTGAGGTATCCCTGCAGTCTCCACATCTGGGATTTGAAGGCTGACCAAGACCTGACCAGGTACCTCCAAATCTCCCCTTCCATACTGTAATAAAGAATCAGAGGACAAGAAAATAAACATTAGAACTGTCAATTAATTAACATTTCTAGAACATGTAGAACTCAAAGATTATTTTGTTTATTAGTTTAAAAAAGGATGCTGGTCCTCTGGCCATTGTGTTTGGTCATATTGAAAAGAGAAAAAGGCATAGCCATAAATACAGTTAATAGGACGGGAGGGGACAGGCTGTTAGCTCGGGTTAGCACTTTAGCATCGAGCTAGCAGAGCTTCTGTCATTCAAATAACTCGGACATGTTGTTTAAAACCTATAACACCCAATTTATTAAAATATCCGGATTTAATCGGGCTCTCTCCCATAAGTACAGTTAATAGGACGGGAAGAGACAGGCTCTGTTAGCCCGGGTTAGCGCGATGCTAAAGAGCAGCTCTACCGGAGCATGCCACCTCAACAGGTGCAAGTTAGCCTCCGGTTTGATATTCGCCGGATATTCGGTTTACCACCCAATCGGATTCATCAACATAAGTGCAATACATTACGGGCTTAGTATGTTGAGGACGGTTTAGGACGGCGTATCGCGAAAATCACAAACACATGTTGTCGCCATCGATGTCTGTGCAACAACGTCATTTACGTTCTGGCTGCTACCTGTTTTAGGGACCGTCAACAAGTTACACTCACCGACTGGTGGCAGAGACGTTACCATGGAATTGTTTCTGGAAATAAATCATATAAAATAACATAACAATCACTAAAAAATACATTTTGTCACCTGATTGCAGTAGTAGTTGCCAATGGTGGGGCCGTGGGCTGCTACTTACTGCAGGTAACTTTGCTAATATATTGCATTATTGTTAAACGGGATGCAATTAATAATTTCAAATATAGTTTAGTCGATTTTTGTTGAATATTTAATTATTAACAGCATTATGATTAACTATATTGCAATATATTTTTGTGATTAATTTCCTGAAACAATTCCATGGTAACGTCTCTGCCACCAGTCGGTGAGTGTAATTTGCTGACGGTCCCTAAAACAGGTAGCAGCCAGAACGTAAATGACGTTGTTGCACAGACATCGATGGCGCCAACATGGTTTTGTGATTTTTCGCGATACGGTGTCCTAAACCGTCCTCAACATACTAAGCCCGTAATGTATTGCACTTATGTTGATGAACCCGATTGGGTGGTAAACCGAATATCCGGCGAATATCAAACCGGAGGCTAACTTGCACCTGTTGAGGTGGCATGCTCCGGTAGAGCTGCTCTTTAGCATCGCGCTAACCGGGGCTAACAGAGCCTGTCTCTTCCCGTCCTATTAACTGTACTTATGGGAGAGAGCCCGATTAAATCCGGATATTTTAATGAATTGGGTGTTATAGGTTTTAAACAACATGTCCGAGTTATTTGAATGACAGAAGCTCCGCTAGCTCGATGCTAAAGTGCTAACCGGAGCTAACAGCCTGTCCCCTCCCGTCCTATTAACTGTATTTATGGCTATGCCTTTTTATCTTTTCAATGTGACCAAACACAATGGCCAGAGGATCAGCATCCTTTTTTAACTAATAAACCAAATAATCTTTGAGTTCTACATGTTCTAGAAATGTTCATTAATTGACAGTCCTAATGTTTATTTTCTTGTCTTCTGATTCTTTATTACAGTATGGAAGGGGAGATTTGGAGGTACCTGGTCAGGTCTTGGTCAGCCTTCAAATCCCAGATGTGGAGACTGCAGGGATACCTCACAGAGAAGACACTAAAGAGTCATCTCTCATTCATCGAGTGGACTCATTGGTTTGCGAATGACCACAAAGATGCTCCCATAGGCAGATTGCTGCATGGCATTCACCGCTTCTTCAAATTGAAGAGGTTGAAGCAGTCTTCCTTGTGGTCACTTGCCATAACAATGTCATGTGTTTTATGAAAACACCATCAGTAACATTTAAATTGAGTTGATGTGGACGGCTTTTTTTTGTCAGATTTCTTCAGTGTTCAGTGCCTGTTTGTGAGATATGCATTGTTTGAAAGATAAGCCTTTGATTTTGTTTAATTCTAATATGCCTTTCATCAACAGTGGTTTGGGGTTTTATAACAACAATTAAATTGCTTAACTACTGGTGAACGATGTTGCAGAACATATATGGTTTGTGTTGATTGCATGGAAAAGGGAATAACCAGTTACAACTTATATGGTAAGAGCCTGGTAATACCATGGAAACAAACTAGGCTTCCTTTTACAGTACAGTTTCAGCTTACTTACTGGGTAAATTGTCGTGTTTTACTTGGTAATGTCGCAGAACGTACATGGTATACGAGCCACATCCAATGTGTGCTCCGTGTGTTTTGACTCCCGGGTGACCTGGTTGACGCGCTGTGTTGATGTTTCCAGTACTATGCAGGTACGTGAAGCAATGATTGATCCATGCGATTGTCTCCGGTTTACAACCCGTTTATTTCCTCAAGATAACACCAATTGCATGGGAATACGGAATACATTCATTGATCCTCAGTGACATAACAACACCTTCGTAGTTCTTGCGGTCAAAAACCGTATGCCCTTCCGGGGTCAAACAACAGAGGTACCCCAAATGACGTCCCCTTTACACCTGTACCCGCAATACGGCAACACCACTCAGTGGTCAACACAGACATTACAACTTAACTAAAAAACAGGAAAATGGCTCTTACACATGGTACAAGTTTGTGTTGACTGCATGGAAAAGGGAATAATGTATTACAAATTATATGGTAAGAACCTGGTAATACCATGGAAATAAACGAGGCTTCCTTTTACAGTACAGTTTCAGCTTAATTACTGGGTAAATTGTCGTGTTTTACTTGGTAACGTCGCAGAACGTACATGGTACAAATTTGTGTTGACTGCATGGAAAAGGGAATAATGTATTACAAATTATATGGTAAGAACCTGGTAATACCATGGAAACAAACTAGGCTTCCTTTTACAGTACAGTTTCAGCTTAATTACTGGGTAAATTGTCGTGTTTTACTTGGTAACGTCACACAACGTACATGGTACAAGTTTGTGTTGACTGCATGGAAAAGGGAATAATGTATTACAAATGATATGGTAAGAACCTGGTAATACCATGGAAACAAACGAGGCTTCCTTTTACAGTACAGTTTCAGCTTAATTACTGGGTAAATTGTCGTGTTTTACTTGGTAACATCACAGAACGTACATGGTACAAGTTTGTGTTGACTGCATGGAAAAGGGAATAATGTATTACAAATTATATGGTAAGAACCTGGTAATACCATGGAAACAAACGAGGCTTCCTTTTACAGTACAGTTTCAGCTTACTTACTGGGTAAATTGTCGTGTTTTACTTGGTAACGTCGCAGAACGTACTTGGTACAAGTTTGTGTTGACTGCATGGACAATGAAATGTATTATAAATTATATGGCAAGAACCTGGTAATACCATGGAAACAAACAAGGCTTCCTTTTACAGTACAGTTTCAGCTTAATTACTGGGTAAGTTGTCGTGTTTTACTTGGTAACGTCGCAGAACGTACATGGTACATGTTTGTGTTGACTGCATGGATAATGGAATCTATTATAAATTATATGGTAAGAACCTGGTACTACCATGGAATTAAACGGCTTTGTACCCAGTATTTAAGAAGATGTACCATGACACTAGAGGAAAACTTCCTGCAGAGGGTTGTTACCAGGTAAGTAATTCCATAGTGGTAAATCGAATAAACCCTTTCTAAATGGGTGTAGCTATGAATAATAACTAAGAAAAAGTATTTTATTGGAAAGCACTATGCTAATTTCTAGATAGTACATCATTAAATTTGGGCTGTTACCAAGATAAACCTTGGATAATAGGTGTTTATAAGAATTGGTTGCCTAATTTCCTGTGAAGTACACAATATCGGAGTAATTACCAACCTAAAACAGTTACAACTACACGCTACTTAGTTGAGTTGATGGGTAATAGTGGAGGTTTTACTTAGTACTTCAGCTGTAATTCCTCTGTATTTACCTTCTTATTACCAGTGGTAATTACACAGTAATACACTATAATTTACCGGATAATTCCTCTGTATTTACCTTCTTATTACCAGTGGTAATTACCCAGTAATACACTATGATTTACCGGGTAACTACCTCTGTATTTACCTTCTTATTACCAGTGGCAATTACCCAGTAATACACTATGATTTACCATGTATGTACCGGGTAAATACCTAGTAATTAGGGGACTGTAAAAGGAAGGGTTACCTAGTTGCGGAGAAGTGTGTGAAGGCTACCTGTGTTCTCCACAACTTCATGCGGAGGACCACCCCCCCCCAAGTGCATTGAGGGGGAACATCCCAGTTGGTGAGGTGGACCCACTGCCAGGTCTACGAAGAGTTGCTGCCAATAACTCAGCGAGGGAAGCCATCAGGATTCGGGAGGCCTTCAAGTCCTACTTCTCTGCTGAGGGAGCCGTCCCATGGCAAGACAACGTGTAGCGCACCAGCACACCCAAAACGGCTTTTAAGAGCCAACCACACATTACTATTGAGCAAACTTCCTGAAATTACTATATTCACAGTGATCTTCTGACTTAATGAAGAATGTCTCCTTAACATACAACAGTAATGCCATTATTAACTAAGTTTGTTAATGTTAAAGTTAGTTTATATTTTGTAATCAGGTAACTGTGACAGTCCTGAGCCGTCTTGCTTCCCTTCTGCTGGCCTGTTCTTCTTCCTGGGAAGCTGATTGGCTGGCCACCTCATTGAGGGATTGAACTCACCTGCAGGAAGCCGAAGAAGCAGAAGATGGGGGGATCCAACATGGCGCTCTCGCTCTCCCACCTGGAAGGCTGGTGCTGCCTGGCACCCAACTGGGTTTTGTTTGGGGTTATTCTAGTCCTTTAGCATACTCGTAGTTTAGTTTAACTGTAAACACAACTCTACACTACAGAATGCTGATTTGTGGGTTTTTTCGAGTTACTAAATAAATGTAACGTTCATTTAACTGTTGCTGCGTGGACCTCCCGTTCTTGGTTGTGCTCTTCAACGAGCAGGGCACAACATAACTGACAAAAATACCTTCAACAAAGTTGCTTGCACCCCAAAATCTGTGGGACAAAATAATTTGCAACATTTCCCTCAAGCAACATAAATGGCCATTCTATAAAGAATATGAAGACACATTTTTGGTATAAAATTATTTATTGGAGTGTGTGTGTGTGTGTGTGTGTGTGTGTGTGTGTGTGTGTGTGTGTGTGTGTGTGTGTGTGTGTGTGTGTAAACAAAAAAAACAAAAAGAAAATGGGCATGGATCATTCCCTGCAACAATTGTCACCCCAGATGGCATCATGCAATAATTTATAAATTTGGAATTTGACTTGTTCCTTTGCATGGGGTGGCAATCGTTGCAGGGAAGGAAGTATCCCTTTAAAAAAGTGCTCATCCTCAGAGAGGATGAGAGGCACAGGTGGAGGCACAGGTGCGGTCTGCCTCCTCAGCACCTCCAGGAGTAACCTCTCGATCTCCGTCTCCCTCTCTCTCTCTCCTTCGGTTTTGTGTCCTCACTGTTTCAAATGGAAACAACATTTTTGGGTCAGGTAACAGACAAAAATACATTCAACATGAGAGGCTATGAGACGAGTACATAACTAGTCATACTCATAGCATACCATTCATGCATAGGGACCCTCATGACCACATAAAACGCATGTAGCATAAAATAAATGTATAAAATAAGTAATTTCTCTCATGTTAAATGACATACCTGGGGCAATAGGAGGAGTGGTGACAGCAGCAGTTGGTGGTGGTGGTGGAATGGGTTCAGAGGCAGCAGCAGCATCCGGCTCCTCACAGCTTAGATCTTGAGGCGACAAGAGGTAGTTATCAATCTATAGAACAAATCATGCTGTGTATGGGCGTGCGTGTGTGTCTTCTCTTATCGACCAACCTCCTAGGTCACTCGCTGTCCCTGCTGCTGCCTCTGAACCGTGGTCCTCGACTGGGTACTCTGCAATCCCATCTACCTCGACCCCCAGCACCATATTGCTACTGGTCTCCCTCAGAGTAACAAATGGGCCGAGGAAAGACAGGATTGCAGAGTACTTCCACGTCTTCAACGGGCCTGCTGCTGACCCACTCCTCTTTCCTGCCTCCTGCCTGCGTCTCTCCCTGAGGTAGGTGTCCCTCAGGACCTTCCACTTTCGTCGGCATTCCTCCTCTGACAAGAACAAAGCCTACGCTGTGTAATTCGAACTGAACTGTTGAATGCTAACTGCTCACTAACTAGCTTGGTTCAATTGATAGCTGGAATAAAGTAACTTTTAAAGTAAAGTAAATTCAAAAAGACTTACCAGGTAGCCCGACCTCCTCGCTCACCTTCGGCCAAGCCTTGGTCTTGACCGTCCGGTCCTTATAACCGGCCAAGGTGGTGTTGAAGATCTCAAGGAACGCGGAGACTGAAATGATGAGCTTTTCCTTCATTTTAGCGGTTTGATCTGGATCAGGTAGTGAACTCTAGAGCTGTGTTCGAAATCGTTTCCTATACACTCACTCACTATTCCCTATATAGTGTTCATGATATAGTGCACTATATAGGGAACGAACAAACGAGAATTCGGACACTACGCTGAACATTTTTAAACGTCATTTGCGTCAGTAAATGCGCCGGGTATTTGCGTGAGGCAGACAGATGCGCCCACATCATGTAAACAAACCGGGCACTCACGAGAAAAGCTGGAGATTGTTTTGATGTTGAATGTTACATTTCCTTGTTCAAGTTTTTTTAAATTAATTTTGAATGTTAAATTTTCTATGTTAAATCTCAAATAAATTGTTGACATTTCTATGGCTGAATCCGAATACTTAGTACATACTATTTCTGTTCAGTGTCTACTACTTGACGTTACTACACTTGACAGTGTAGTACGGTCTACAGCTACACGGTCTACAGAGCCAGCCATGGAGCCGGCGTGAGCAACGTCATGACGTCACTGCAAACGTCTCCGCTTTCCCAGCAACCCTCCACGGAACTGTACAATAAGAAGAAGAACCAGAGCCCGTCTACGAAGAGCCTGGGCACTCCCTACACTGAAAGAAATTTGGAGTGACATTTACTTAAAAAAACTAAGGCATATTTTTCCACACAGAAAGTGCCAGTAATCTTTACTCAGGCTATTTCTAAGTAATATTTACTTACTAGAACCACTTAATTTTTATGAAAAATTCACAAGTAAATTGCACTGACAATACTTGCCTATGGATTGTAACTTTCACTCAAATTACCATTGCATCTAATTACAAAACCCAAGTAAACAATGCTCATGATTCTTTGTGTTTCTTACTCATCTTTTCTTTGTTATATTTTATGTAATTATTAAGTAATATTTATTAGGAATGTATTAGTTAATATTAATTTAATTTAGTAAATATTTTTACTATTCTAATTCAATATTTTCCAGAAACAAATATTTGCAGCTTAAGGGATGTTTGAAATACACTTTTATTTCACATTTGAAATGGCATAGATGTATTTAAAATACATAACATAACCACACAGAACTTCCTGCTAGCAAATTTGAAAACAGTGCACACACACACACAAAAGCTCAAAAGTAAAGCCGTTTAGGATTTGAAAAATTCAATGCGGAATGACAAGGCACCAACTGACTTTAGGACTGATATTCCAGCATACAAACGAATACAGTGTTACAGTTGACTTTTCAGAACAGCAAAGAATGCATACATAAACTGCAATGGCTACCTTTGCAGACATTCTCAGGATGTTCAGGACAGAAATAACTTAAAAACTAAGCAAAACTTGAAATTTCAGTCAGAAAAATGACAAAAGTAAAGAGATTGTTTGTGCTGGACAAAAGCACAAATAGCACTGGAACACTCACGCTAAAAGTTTATTGTGGAGAAACTGGACCTTTGGTGACATTGTAATGACGTCAAGCTCAAGAAACAGCTTCTGAAATACTTCAAACGTATATTTCAGTTTAAGTGGGTAACTTAAGTTTACAGCATAGATGACACCCATGAGCAGGAGGCAAGCGTTTGTCACACTTGATGATGACTGACACATACACAGGATCTTGGTTTTCCTGTGCCACATTGGGATGGATGACGTTGATCTGCATCATGTGATTACTGCAGTCCTCTTTCACTGCTTCTTGGCTGACGTCCTGTGAAAACAAATAAGGCACAATGAGAAACAAACTAAGAATCGATTCCAAGTAAAAGAAAAGCTTAACCCTCATAGGGTGTTCGTGTTTTTGTTACACAGGAGGTGCTGCTGGGTCTGGTGGACCCATTGCCTTTTAATTCAACATACTCAAGCTTTTTTTTTTTTAATACTCACCAGATGGTTACTTCATCCCAATTGCAAGTAATATAAACAACACATATGTTAAATTTGTTCACTTTACCTTTGTTAAATCACATTTATGAATAGAGGTGCCACTCGTTTTTGTTTCTTTTTGCATTAAAATGCAACAAAATAAGGAAATGCCTCATAAAACAGGCATAACTGGGAAATAATCAACATCATTAGAAATTGAAACATACTCAATAACATCTGTCTGAACAACACATTAAAGCCTTTGAACACGGCCATTATACGTATATCAGACTATACCACACATGAGGGGCAGAGTCTCACTGTGTGTGTATTGCATATGTATTTTTTGCACTGGTTGCATGTATATTGTGTTTTTCTGTCCATCATGGGTCCACACACTTCACAGCGTTTCTTTTTGGCTGACGGGCTGGTCCGCTGCTTGCGGGTTGTTCCTGGGGCTGGCTGCTTGCGGGTTGTTCCTGGGCCTGGCTGCTCGCGGGTTGTTCCTGGGGCTGGCTGCTCGCGGGTTGTTCCTGGGGCTGGCTGCTTGCGGGTTGTTCCTGGGGCTGGCTGCTTGCGGGTTGGTCCTGGGGTTGGCTGCTCGCGGGTTGGTCCTGGGGTTGGCTGCTCGCGGGCTGGTCCTGGCTGCTCACGGGATGGTCCTGGGGCTGGCTGCTTGCGGGTTGGTCCTGGGGCTGGCTGCTTGCGGGTTGGTCCTGGGGTTGGCTGCTCGCGGGTTGGTCCTGGGGTTGGCTGCTCGCGGGCTGGTCCTGGCTGCCCACGGGATGGTCCTGGGGCTGGCTGCTCGCGGGCTGGTCCTGCCTGCTCACGGGATGGTCCTGGGGCTTGCTGCTCGCAGGCTTGTCCTGGCTGCTGAAGTGCTAGTCCTGAGGCTCTTTTACGTTTCGGAGCTGGCTGATGCTCATCCTCCTCTTCAAACTCTGAAATGTTATCCTCACTTTCCGAAACTATTTCCTCTGCATCACCATCAAAACCCTCTGTCTCTTCAAATATCAGCTGTAAGGCAGTCTGAACAGAGAATTGCTTTGCCATCTTGATCAGTTGTGGTATGGAACCACGCTGACAGAGCTTTTTTATAGTGCCAGGTCCCCAAGCTTGATAGTGTTGGGTGCTCCAATTTTGCAACCTTGTGTGGGAACAGTGGGTGCACACTGTGGGTGCTCACACCAAGGGCCCATTCACCTGCTTTTCTCTTTCTCTTTCTCTTTCTCTTTCTCTTTCACACACACACACACACACACACACACACACACACACACACACACACACACACACACACACACACACACAGAGAGAGGAAGAAGGGAAAATGAGGGTGCACAGAACCTATGATTTCCACGCTTAAACTAGCTCCGGGTCCACTGGACCCGAACACCCTGTGTGTAATATAAATGTGATGGGGGGGTATACAGGGGGGGGTCATTGAAAATGTTTTCTGATTCATGTTCCTCACAGAAAATGAGCCAAAGCCAATGAAACTTAGTTCAAAATAATAATTATTTGTATCACTTTTATAAAGCTAAAAACTGAAAACGGGTCCCACAGACCCGAACACCTTATAAGGGTTAAGAGAAAAAAAACTTGAAAATAAAAACAAAAAAGGTATACTCAATTTAGTGTACTCAAATCCAACAATATTCATATGGCACTTTTCATACATAAAGTTACACAACGTGCTTCACAGAGGCTGACCCTGAGCCAAAGAAAGTCACTTTTGGGGGCCATCCAGACTGAGAGGGGTCATCGCCCACGACCATAGGGAGTGCCGCCACAGTGACCACCCTGGCCCGGGCAGACAGGAGGCTCCACACAGGGGTGCAGAGCCCTCCAGCCACCCAGGCTGGAGCTATCTATGGGACTGCACCCGTGTTGGTAGACCAGAACTAGTCCCAGTGTGGAAGGTCCCCATGGGGGAAACACTGGTGCTGAAAACTGAGGGATTAAAATAGGTTATAAAAAGGGTATTAATTAAATTACTCTTTTGCTCATAAAATAAAGTTTCTAAGTGATCGTTAAATAGAGACAAAAGGCAACCCTTAAGTGTTCTTAAATTATTTACTTTGTGGATGTTCCGAAAGCCAAAACGTGGCTTGTTAAATAAACAGGTTGGCTGGAAATATCCCCAAGAACACTTGAGGGTTAAAGTTTAAGATAGATAAGATAAAGATTAAATATGATTTAAAAAAAAATGGGTAAGAGCATAAAAATAATTTAAGAAATCAGTTAAAAGCCTGATTGAAAAATGTGCATCTTTTGAGTCTTTTAAAAAACATCACAAGTGAACACCAGATTATAAGGCTAGACAATAATTTTAATATGGTCATGATTATCATCAGATACCTGATAGTCTTTGATCAGCTCCTCTCCACTCTCTCCAAGATACTCAACTAAGCAACGGATTATAATGTCCCTTCTGCCGTCGACATGATGCTATTAAACACAAAAATAATTTATTGCAGAGAATACATAACATATGTAGCATACATACATCACAGCACGTATAGATGAAAACAGAAAGTTACCCATGGGGAATGTAAGCCTGCAACTGCATTCTAACGTGAAGTGTGCAACTTAACATGCATCTTTTACAGTAGAGGTCAACCAGAAGTTCTATAACCACTGTATGAAAGGGCTACAGCGCCACTTAGGGTAGCGGATTCAGCCATGCTCCGGCCATTATCCGATCTCTAAAGGCCATGTACGTTCGGGCAATTGACATGGTCCGTTCGAGTAGCAAAATCTGTATAAGGTTTAATCCAAGCTATCCCATGTAAAAGCACTGTGTGTTCTGCTAGCGGGAGGTTCAGATCTACAGGTGTGTTCAGGGTCGAAGTCAAGACACTCGGACACAGTGGTTCCGGCCACGTTGGTTGAACATACATCGCTGTAAAATGTGTGCGGGAATTCCACACATTATAAGTGTTGGATTTGCAGGCATAAATTAAATTGTGCACAATCCCACGCTGAAATTCAGCCCGTTTTTGTTTTGAAGACGCTAGTTAAGGCGGCAGGCATGTGTTGCTTTGGCGGCCGCCTAAGCTGTAAAGTGCTGTCGGAAACCCTGGACATACCTCGTGGCGCTAGCAAAGTTAGCTAGCAGGAAAATACACTATTTGTTAGCGCCGCAGCCGTATCCGCTTTCAGTGCGGAGAAACTGACTTAAGTAGGTGAGCCAACAGGAACGTACAACATTTGTTTCGCTTAAAACGTACCTTCGTGGTTCATTCACGTTCTTCCCCATCTCATTCAACAAAGTCTGCCAACCCAGTTGAAATGTGGAACTTGGACTGGAGTACAGCACGTCTCGGACGAAAGACCGTTCAAATGTGGGGAGGGGCTTTTACGTCATGCTCCGAATGTTCGTGAAAGTTGCCAGGTTCACTGTTATCACTCAAGTACATTTTACTTGGAAATATCAACTAATTAGGCCAATGAACTGGTTTAGTGAATATTACTTGGATCGAATGATTCAATTTACATACAAAACTGAGTACACATAATTACAAACAATCACCAAGTAATGCACTACATTAAAAACTGGTATTTTAAAGTAAAAGCACTGAATTCGGATTTCTTTGTAGAATTTATATACATAATTGAAATAATAATTACAGGGCCAAAAAATCTTTTTTTACAGTGTATACGCCCCATTGTACCGATTTTGGTTGCAGTTCCATGAGACATCCACTGGGGGTGATCGCGGGCGAGTCCAGATTGAATGGGAGTCTATGGGGCTAGACGGCTAATTATGCCTCTTTCACCTGCTTGTCGTTGAAATATCGCAAATTTTATTGTAGATTCCGCAAGTTCAATATAGATTATCGTTCAAAAGTCCAATGAGTGAGTACTTATGTCCTTTTGATTTCTTACAGTTTGGGCCGTTGTTGGCCATACACGCTAGCATTCTGCTAATGAATGCTGATTGGTCAGGGACGGACTTGCGACTGATTACGACCAGAGACCCCTCTTGATGGCATCTGAAGCTGAAGAGCAATCAGAAACGTGTTAACTTCGACTTTCCGTCGAACTCAATTTTTGCGTACTGTATTTATATTTTCCTGCAGGCCCTTTTATTTTTTAGATAGTATGTATGGTGAAAGTACATGGGCATAAATGGAATTTCTTCCATTTCTTGTGTTCAATGTTCAATGTGTTATATACATGGTAGGTACGGTATGACCACCTTAAATAATACAGTCAATGTCCCGCTCAATCATTTCATCTGTCATTGTCTATTTTTCAAAAAATAACGATAGTTTAAAAAAGAAATGCCTCGTAAATGTGCAATGATAAACTGCACTAACAGTGGAAACGGATTGTCCGTCTTTTCGTTTCCCAAGGACAGAAAAAGGTAACGTTCTTGCTTGCTCCTGTATGAATGGTCCTAGGCTACCTGAGGCTTCACCTGGTAAAGAAAGTTGCGCTGGAGCCCGGGTAATATCGCACATGGCTTATTCAAGTTGCGCGCTAGACATTCTCTAAAGTGTCGAGCCTCAAGCACTTAACTTACCTTAACCGATTGTTCCATACAAATGGTTAGTTAACGATTTAACAACTTCAACATCTGCTATTACAGTCGTTATTTTTTTGTAGGACTTGGGCTAATGACCTTGCAGAGAGGGAAAACCATCTACACCACTTGTCATTGATTTCTATGCATTCACTGCTCTTTACAGATGGGTTTGTTTTAAGCTATTGAATATAATTGCTCTGCCCTGCAACACATTATAAGCTACACATGTTTGTTAAATGAGAAATATGGTCTGGGTCACATTGAAACAGTAACAGTTATATAACAGTAATTATACAAACATTATACCAACATTGCAACAGGCAAGTTTATTCAAACATCACACTAACAAGAACACAATAAGAACAGTAACTAATAAAAAAAAAGAGAAATGATTTAACAACACTGAACATACTGAACAGAGGCAGGGGAAAAGGACAGAGGAAGAAGACTTGTCCGTTGTCACAGCATCAAGGTCCAACTGTAGAGATCAAGAAAGGAAGAGGCATGAGGAGTACAACAGAACACTGCTCTCTAGCAGATTGTTTACTGATGTAAACTAAATTGATGCAGTCTTAAAATTATGATTCTAATCCAGGTTTCTATTTTAGGAGAAAGAAATGGCTCATAATCGTTACTAAAAAAAAAAGCTTTATCATCGGCACTAATGAGGATTAGAAAAAACACTCTCTGTAAGTAACATACATATGTAAAACATTCGCGCATTTCTTTTTTTTACATTAGCTCAGATGAATGGGGAGGAGACCTCGGGGAAGACCCAGGACTAGGTGGAGAGATTATATCTCAACACTGGCCTGGGAACGCCTCGGGATCCCCCCGTCAGAGTTGGTCAATGTGGCCCGGGAAAGGGAAGTCTGGGGCCCCCTGCTTGAGCTGCTCCCCCCGCGACCCGACCCCGGATAAGCGGACGAAAATGAGATGAGATGAGACATTAGCTCACTAAAACTCTGTAACTATGGTATTAAGCAAAAAAAAGCCTTACCTCCAACAGCTGGTGTTATCGTTGCGGGAAAAGGGAAGTGCTTTAGAAACTGCCGTAAAGCAGTACCTCTGACAGTATGACAATGTGTGACGTCATCGCATGTTTTTAACGCCTTTTTAGAACAGATACGTGACCTTAAAAAATGCAATATTCAGCTGAGTTTATTATCTTAGCCCCACCTTTTGATAGCAACTTTCAAATTACTTGACAAAAAATTACATTGTGAGAAAAGTGGATTCTGAGGATAAAACCCCGTTGGCTCCCATTCATTCTGGACTCGCCTACGAGCGCCCCGCGTGGTCAGAGATTATTACTGCAACCAGTCCAGAAAACTGGAACTAACCCGCGAGTGCCCATTCTCCTCATATTAGACATTCTCTGGAAGAACCCTCGCGCCAGTTTCAAACACAACAACTATTTCGTCTTCGATTCAATCCATGTATGGTTCGTTCTTTGAATATTCCGATTTAAAACAAAATCAGAAAAAACAGTTAAGTCTTTTTTTGGTTTTTATGATTTGGTTTTGAAGCCGAAAAAGGGCAAAAGGAATATACAAACAAGCAGTATTTTTCTGTTCTTTAAATCAAAACGGGAAAACTGAATAATCAAGTTTCTTGTTTTGTTTGCGTGATATTTAGATAAAACCGCAATGAATGCCGGGAAAAGGGCACTCGGATTTAAAGAAAATACATATAAAGACGTTTCAAACGTTCCATCGAGTCTCTCGCATTCTACAATGGCCAGCTCTATTGTTTTCCGTGGGAGCCGGCGACTTAGTTACTTACTTACTCAGACTTAGTCTGCGAGTGGACGATCTGAAACTAAATCGGAAACTAGATTTCCTCTTCGAAGGTTGTGCTCCACACAGAACCTTCTCACCGTCATAACGGAGCACTTCGGGGCACCAGATTGCTTTAGAGCGGTACTGATCGCGTCGTGTGTCTTTCCAGTGTCAAATAGTTCACGAATAAAATCACCATAAGGTTCAAGTGCGGCCATAACTAACTGTCTATTGCTGGTTTAGGTGGTTGGCTCTTTTTTCTTCGCTGCGTTCTGCCTTCTGGTGTAGCCTATAACTATAAATGTATCTATTTTTGTTTTTCTGTTTCGGGTTTAAAAAACCAACACACAAACACAAATATGCAGATTATTTGTTTATTCCTTTTGCCCTTTTTCCGATTCAAAACCAAATCAGAAAAAAACAAAAAACGACTCTGTTTTAAATCGGAATATTCAAAGAACGAACCATACACGGATTCACGTCCATTGTTTACTTCGGTGTTTTAAAAATGCCGGACTTCGTTGGTCTTCCTGTTTGTGAAGGTACGGATAACCCCGCCCCCTGCCCCCAGCGTAAAAGCGGTTCTAGTTCTAGCCATGGACATATTATAAAATGGACAACGGATTCAACAATGGCGCCTATTCATTGGATGATTCTCGGGCCGTTACATAGTCTACGCATCGCTACGCATACACGTCCAGAAGGCTACGCGACGCGACGCTTCGGCCGCCATTATGCGTCGACGCGTAGCAAAACGCGTCCTCCCAAATTATGCGACGCGCCGATCCATGCAATACTATGCGTTGTTGGTGGCGATACTGCAAATATTGTACATTATTTCCATTATATGTTATATTTACAGAAGAACATATGAGAGGATGCGGGAACGTTCTTCTTCTTCAGTGTCCGAATTGAACAGTTGGGCGAGTACGGCATCCAACATGCCCGGCTCCCTCTCGTCATTATCCGAGTCAGTGTCGCTGCTGTTGCCTGGCAGTTCAGTGATTATTCCTGCCTTCGTGAAAGCTTGGACCACAGTTGAGACTGTTATATCAGCCCAGGCATCCACGATCCACTGGCAGATAGTGGCGTAAGTTGCCCGGCGCTGTCTCCCCGTCTTGGTGAACGTGTGTTCGCCTTCTAAGGCCCCGTCCACACGAAGCCGATTTTTTGGTGAAACCGCATAAGTCTTGTCCGTTCAGCCGACCGTCCAGACGGAGCCGGCGAATCCGGTGCCCGAAACCGCACATTTCTGAAACCACCCTCGGAGGTGGTTTCAAATCTATCCGGACCTATGCGGTTTCGTGTGGACGTCTGAAGCGCTTGATGGCAGTGGCTCCCCACCAGCTGGGGGACGTCAGAGTTGCATTGAATGTTTTATTTATTATTTTATTTGTATTCTTTTTGTAGCTTTAAATAAAGCCCCTTGATAAATGTAATTACTAACTGTACATTAAAAAGTATTTCTGCTCAATTTAAAAGGTTGAATCTCCTCGTGACTGAATGTTTGTATAGGCCTACAGCACGCAGGCTTGATGCGCTCCACTTTTTTCTGTGGAGAACTAGCGCCTTGAATATTTACTAGCCTACAGCGTTTCTACAGCTCGATGCGGTTTCGAAATGACTCCGTCTTTACGGAGTGCGCCTTATAGTCTTTACGAAGTGCGCCTTATAGTGCGGAAAATACGGTAATTCACTGAGTTCACCAACTAATACCCCTCACTAGAAATGTTGTGTGAAATGATTTTCAAGCAGTCTTGCGGTATCAGCTTGGTAGATGGAACAGCGAGGTGTCCGATAGACGGAGATCTAGATCAGCGGGAGTGGCCAGGGAAGCTGTGCATCGTGGTGCATGGTGGGAGTTGTTGTCTTCAATCCACGAGAGCCAAAAAGTCACTTTCTGCCTTTTCTCGGTCAAGACGGCACCAAATTAGAATTTTATTTCATTATTCGACTACATATAGGACCCAATTTCAATACATATTCATGCCTCCACCGGTGAAATGCTCCTTTAAAGATCATTATGGAAGCTTAATATACAGTTTTATTCACACTGTTTTGTCAGTGAAATAAATGCATAATAAAACACAAAAAAAGATGTGGACCATTTCTGCTGTGTCTAATTCAGTAGGCCTAGTTCATGAATAGTTTGATTGTATTTATTTTTTGGGCAAGCAAAGAATGCATTATGGTATGAAACTGCATTAACAAAAACAAGATCCAACCTGAAACAATAGAAAACTAGTTATTTACAACTCACTGTTCTGACATTTCCTTCATTCACTCTTCACATTAAGATGAAAACATACTCAAGAGTATGTTGAAGCAAACCTGCCAGCGAGCAGGTTAGGTTTGCTGAGTCCGTTGCTGCAGTAACTGACTCAGAGTTTCCACATAACCTGCTTTCTGAAACAGTCCCCAGTCTACATTAACTATCTCTTATTTTGTTTTTCTTTATAACAGGTCAGCATATCGGCAAAAAAGGATCACAGCAAGCAACTTTTGTTTGGTGTTAGCAGCAGTCAAGCGGAAGTCCTACCCTCCATCCTTATTTAAAACACGGCTTGGCCAGTACAACCTCAAACAAGGATCGAAAGTAAGTTTTAGGTAGTGTAGAATGTTGGTGTATTTTAGTGTCTCTCTGTTGTTCACATTTCTAGTCTAGGGACAAGCCAGGGCCTCTCATACTGACAGGGTGTTCTGCCATTGTTATGTCTCAACAAGGTTGAACCGACCTGGTCCTCCGGGACATAGCCAGGGCCAGATACCTTATCAATGCTGAGAGTACGTCTGTTTTCGTGTTATTCATATATCCCCTTTTTGTATAATACTCGCCCCAACCCTTTGGTTCGACGAGAAGAGGGTTCGACAGCCAAGGAACAAGTCATCGACCACCGGGTCCACTATAGATTATTCAACCTAAGTCTGTATCTCGCTGTATTACATCCTGGAATAAACCATCTATTCAACCCTCTAATCCACCCTGTCAAGCTGCTTTGATTTCGACTTCAAGAATTACTACTACGACTGAAAATACACAACGCAGAGTCTGTCCGAACAGTTTAGAAATAAGCTGAAATCTAACATTTGGTGCCGTGACACCGTCTTGAAGAGAGAGGAGTGAGAAGACGATTGCCTCTGAAGATTGCCCTGTGATCGAGAAGAACGCGCGCCCTGCCTGGGAAGACGTCGGATCAACGCCTGCCCTGCTGAGGGACCCGCATCCACAACGCGGCTGAACCAGCGCATCTCCATGCACCACGTGGGAATCAACGGTGACTGAATCTCATTCCACACTCTCGACCAAGAGAAAAGAACAAGAAAGTAATCTTAAAATAATCTACACACACATAACTGTGATTATTATTATTTGTTTTACTATTAGGCTGCACTACATTTGCTGAGTAATGAAGTTGTGTCATTAAGAGCTTGACGAAGTGAGGACCTGTATTAGTGATTAAGAGCTCAATAATCACTGAATATACGCCATATGAAACTATTGAATTTGTTTGTTGAATAAGGCCTTTGGTCTGGGCTAGAGTCCTAGAATATTGAATTTGTTTGTTGAATAAGGCCTTTGGTCTGGGCTAGAGTCCTAGAAGCTGGGCTAGGGTCCTAGAATATTGTAATAGCATGTCATTCAAGTGATTTGTTCATCTTTGCTAGTTTGTCAATGTTGATACGTGTCCTGAATATAACATAAGATGTCTGGTTTGCTCAGGGCTTTTGTTTTACGACTTGTCAGACAAGGAGTGAAACCGTATTTGTATTGAATTCACTGGTGAGGTTACATGAATCGCTAGAGTTTTTTGTTTGTGCTATGTTGTTTTGATCCCCGCCGAGGAATCACATATATTGTTTTTTAATCGAAGAGGGAAAAAGTGTGCTATCATCTGTTGTTGGCATACCGAGCTCCGTGGGAGACGTTTTTTGTTTCTTTCTAAGCAGCGCTAGTTTAGCTTTACCTAGATAGAAAAAGATAGAAACAATGCCGAAAGGTGAAGGCAGGAAGAAGGCAGAGAAGGAGGAAAAAGATAGCAATCAAAGTCCCAATGCATCTGAACAAATTGAACAATATTATTTTGAATTGGAGGTTAGAGATATTGACATTTATTCAATTAGCGAGACTCTGTCTAGATTCTTCAACGACAGACATGATTTGCAAGGAACAGAAGAAAAACTTCGCCTAACATATGAGATCCGAAGGGGAGTGATGACAAGGCTTCCCAGCTGGGAAAACAGTAACTGCACAATGGCAGAGGTCAAGGAGTTCGGAGAAAAGGTGGATCGAGATGAAGAAGTCAGGATTCGATTCCTGGCTGACGAGAAGAAGGAAATGGCCAGGGAACGAGAAAGATTCCCCCAGTCCAACAGGGATAGAGAACGATCCCCCCAGTCAGACAGACAGAAAGAACCTCGACCATGCCACAACTGCGGACAAAATGGACACTGGCAAAGAGAATGTAAAGCCCCTCGAAAGATGTACCGTGACCGCTCCAACGAGAAAGTAGGGGACGAAAACCGCTCAGACAAAATGAGGGAACGATTGAAGAAGTTACAGGCGAAGAGTGCTGAAGAACTCAGCCGCATATGCGATTCAATGTCGGAAACCAACAATAACACCAACTTGGAATGACACTCGTTAGATTTGGCACGCAAAATGACTGATACGGGGTGAAGAGGAGGGAGTGTTTGTTATTTTCATTCCTTTATTTTCACGAGAGGTTAGTCTTCGAAAGATGCTAGGACTTTTGTCACCTTTGTCGCCTATCTAAGTGAGAATTCATGTTGGTTCCTTCTTGACACAACTGCTCAGCGTTAGAACATTTTGTTTGTTTTGTTTTATTTTTGAACAAAGGTTCAATCATTCATTCATTCACACAAGGTTTATTGAGAACTATGATGACTGATAACGGATATAACCATTTTTCGAATCAAGCGATTTATTTTTTGTAATGTTTGAGGCTGTGACAATGCCTCCCCCATGACTGATACTGCACTTTTTCTTTGTTTCATGTTTCATCGTACCTGGGAGATCCAGGAGACACGGACACTTGTTGAGGCCTTGGGATGAGTCCTTGAACTGAACTGTGTCTGTGTTTGTCCTGACGCCCTACTACGAACTTTCATCCTCATCCCCCATCACACCTGCGGTGGCCATCAACTGGAAAAGAACTCTGTTGCAACTGCTACTCAAAACCAACTGAGTCATGCAGTATTGTCTGTGATGTTGTTCTGCCAAGCAGAGGGAGGTGTCTGGACAGTTGACTTTCTTGATTCTTTACATTTTTTATGTTTTGTTTTAATCATGAGTAACCTAATTACTACTACGACTGAAAATACACAACGCAGAGTCTGTCCGAACAGTTTAGAAATAAGCTCAAATCTAACAGTAGTAGGGGATTATTTAAATTGACAGTATCTGTGTTCCTAACACTTAATAAAACAGTGGTCGTCAACATCAGCAGGTTTGGTGACTAATATAATACTTTTTTTTTTGTTTCTTCTTTTCCAAGTCATGTGATTGGGGAATTCTCCATGAGCGAAGAGCAAAGCAGCAGTATAGCAAAGAGCACTAGTGTCGTTATCCAGGAGAGGGGTTTGTTCCTTTCGGACAGTGGCCTGCTCGGTGGATCTCCAGATGGGGCAGTGTCTGACAACTGCATTGTGGCAGTGAAATGTCCATGGTCAGCCAGAACAAAGACTATTCGACAGGCAGCAGAGAGTAGGGACTTTTATCTTTACTTGGACAGGGAGACTGATACCCTGACACTAAAACCGACACACAACTATTGGCATCAAATCCAGGGCAACCTACATCTGACTGGAACTAGCAGCTGTCACCTAATTGTATGGACTCCTGTGGATCTTGCCATCCTTCCCATCCTCCGACCCATTATGGGTTATTAACATCAACACTCTGGAGACATTTTATAAAGAGTGTTTCCTTCCATATGTTCTGTCAAGTCAACCATCACATATAGAGCAATGACAGGTTCATTAATGATTTGTGGTTCTAAATTTTTATACAGAGATTAATTAATAATTTGTAAATAGTATGTACATTTTATCTACACTTTCACTAGTACTGAAGCTTAATTTTATGATATTTTGTACAGTTATGATAAATTAAGTAACACAATGTTTTTTTGACAAATAAAATGTTTATTTATACAAACAGTAAAAAATGTATACTGTATTACTTTATATGTTTGAAGAGGAACACCCTAGCAAAAAGAACAGGAGGATTTTTTCAGTTGACAGACATTGTTATATTTAACTCAACCTAAAACATTCAGTGCAGTAGCAGGGTTTGACACCCATACAGCATACAGTCATCCACATTTTTTTTAACGCATAATTGACAATCATTAAATTTCACAGAGAATGGGTGTTTGCAGGTTAGTAAGACACACACATACTTTCAGTACATTGTTGATGTTTTGTCTGAACTGTACAACGAATCTCGCTGAACATACCCAGGCTTTCTTGGGATAACCTGGCTCGACAGAGCAAAACTCGCAATCAGAGTTAAATGGTACCACGACGCTCACTTTAGATTCAATAAGTTGAACCAGGTTTTCCGCTTTAGGTTCAATGCGCGTTCACATAAAAGGAGCGTTTATCGCGTCATTTGACTCACCCTTATGCAAAATGAATCGAGCGAGAGCGGTGTATTTCACCCAAGGCGAGCAGTGTATCATTATGAACTCCTACGAGGAATTCAAAGTTCAAATCACAGCCAAGGGGAGCACGGTTGCCTATAATATGGCTAGGGTGGCGTGCTGGCAAAAAATAGCCGACCGTGTTAATTCGTAAGTGAAAAGATTCTGCATATTGTCTTAAAAATATCATGTAGGCTACCATCATGCGTTTTACCCCCATAGATGTGGTGCCAGCACGCTCCTACGAACATGGGGCCAAGTCGAAAAATAAATCTAAAAATATTATTCAATGTGGTAAATTGTAAGCATCCATTTAAATAATTTCAGGTGAACCTAGTCTATTATTTGCAATGGCCTAGGCTCCAACCTTTAATTTCATGTTGATTACCTGTAGCAAATAAAAAGAAAACCCAAATTGATACGACTGGGAGGGGGACCGCTCCACCGCCCTTCACCACTTCGGAGGAGCTGGCTCTCGCCAATAACGATGGTCGGCCGATGATGGTGTAAGGGGGGATGACCTCTGACCCCACTGCCTCGACATCCAAGGCGTTTGTAATGAGTATGTATTCATGTATTGGCAATGGACATAAATAATTGTCTTGCTAATCAAATGTGAAATGATTGAGTGTAAATTAATTGTGTCATTTTTAGTTGAAGGTACAAACATTATTTTGGAGGAGCCGCCGAGAATCAATCTCCAATCAGAGGTATATAACTATCCAAGCAAAGTATCACGTATTCTTCTAAATGTTTAATTTTTGGAAAGAATGTCTAGGTTTCCCTGATTCTTGCAGGAGACCTGTCGCCCTGTGACTCCAAGGCGACTTTGGAGGTGATTTTTCTTAACAATTCTCACATCTATAATATGAATTTGTAGAATAAAAAATGCCTAGGCCTAATTGTGTCACTGCCATAGCGGTTATGTAAGGGATAATGGACAACACGGCACTTGACTATCCAAGGTTAATGTACGTTGAACGTGGGGCCACCTTTGAACTTGAAACACATATGCTGCGCAACAGTAGGTGCACGGCTTTTTTGTGTAGCATTGCCTACATACGGTCCAACAAGGACGATCAAATAACGAATACCCTCTGATGAGAATCTGTATCTCTCATAAAGAATATCGTCAGACAATGCCAAAGGATCGGTTCGGTCCCGAAAAACCCTCTGTCTCCGGAGAGACGCCTGTACGATAAGTGCGCCGAGGTCCACGGGAACACCCACAAATGGTGACGCCATTGTCGGAGGAGGGGCTAGGAAGCTGCGCACGCCGATTTAAGTAGCCGATCTCGCTGCGTTTTAATATCCATCCGTCTCGGAGGTCCGAGGACGTTGCCTAGCGACACGCACAAACACGCCCCTTTTCCTCGGACGGCGAACTCGCCATCTCGGTTGAACTCAGTGGTGACCGAGCAAAATTCCGAGACAGAATTCAAGATGGCTGCGCCCATTCTGACTTTAAGTATGAACTGTTTTCATTGTGCTTGGACCACTTTGGCGGTTTAAATGGCAATTTCAATCACTCGTATTACTGCAATACCTTACTGCGTCCGTATCTCTGCCTGTTAGGGCTGATGGCAGCTGCCCACCCCGTGGTCCCCCTGGGTCTGCTTTTTATGCGTAGACTCCAGCGGTGGTTTGCTCGCCAACGGTTGGACCCCAGGCGACACAAGCTCAGGGTGCTCCTCGTTCCCCGTTCGTTGTCGCCAGACCTGGAATATTGGAAAAGACCATCCGCCCTTCTCAGGGGTGTTCCCCTGGGCAGGGTGGCGTCCTACGTAGTGGTCTTCACGGACGCCTCGTTGACGGGTTGGGGAGGAACGTGCCTCTCTCACTCGGTCGGAGACGAGCGGCGCACGCCCCCTGCAGCACACATAAATGTGAGGAAAGTGCTGTTGCATTTCTTTCACCTGGTGCGCGGCCGCCACGTTCTGATCAGGACAGACAGCGTGTCGGCGGCGGCGTACATCAACAGACAGGGGGGAGTCCGCTCCCCTGCTCTCCACCGAAAGGCGGTCGAGCTCTGGCTTTGGGCTCATCAGTATCTCCTCAGTCTGAGAGCCCTGCATTTCGCGGGCGGCCAGAACTTTGGGGCGGACCTCATGTCTCGAGGCGGTCCCCCATGTCTCGAGGGTTACATCCCGACATTGTCAGACTGATCTGGCAGAGGTTCGGGACGGCGCAGGTGGACTTCTTCGCATCCAGGGAGAACACGCACTGCAGGTGGTGGTTCTCCCTCAGCCCTCGGGATCTCCCCCCGTTGGGGGCAGATGCGTTGGCACACACACCTTGGCCGCGGGCTCTCTTGTATGCGTTTCCCCCGCTCCAGCTGATCCTTCCTCTTCTTGAACGGGTAAGACAGGAGAGACTGTCCTGTCCCTGATATTAGTGGCCCCGGAGAACCGTTCAGCTCTGTGGTTTCCAGAGCTGGCCGTGCTCTCGCGGTCGGCGCCGTGACGGCTGTTGGTTTGGCTCCTGAGAGGTTGATCCTGCAGGGCAAGGGTTTGCCTGAGACGGTTATCAACACTATTCAGAGTGCTCGTGCGCCTTTTACTTCTTCCCTCTATGCGGCGAAGTGGTGCGCCTTCTCTAATTGGTGTGAGAAGAACCACGCTGTCCCATCTCAATGCGAGGTGGGAAGCGTGCTTTAGTTTCTGCAAAACTTATTGGAGAAAGGTTAGGCCTTCTCCACTATCAAGGTCTATGCGGCAGCCGTTTCGGCTGGCCATACAGGCTGTGATGGTGGACCGATCTTCAGCCATCCACTGGTCAAGAGATTCTTGCGTGGGGCTAGACGGGTTAGGCCTGTTTCACGCGTGCTTACACCACGCTGGGATCTCCCCACCGTGTTGCGCGGATTGTCCAGGGATCCTTTCGAGCCTCTTTCTCAGGCCCCTTTGAATGCCCTGTCCTTTAAGACGGCGCTCTTGTTGGCCTTGGTTTCTGCCAAGCGAGCCGGTGAGCTAACCGCTCTGTCTGTCAGCCCGAGTTGCTTGTTGCTAAACGAGGACAGCTCCTTCGCGTTGCTCAGACCTAATCCTGCGTTCCTCCCGAAGAACATTAATGATATGGATAATGTATATTATTACTACAGCAACTCTGTGCTGGAGTCCGGGACCCCTTTTACGGCTTAAGAATATAAACATGTTCTTTAAAGCGGCGTGGTTGGATTTCACCAACCACCAATGCTGAAAGAAAAGCGTGGAGGATGAGCGACGGTATACACCGCGTTATATAGACACGATACCGTGGGAAATTTGGGCGATGCCCACACTGATTGGTGCATAGCTTGAAACTTCAGCGCGCGCAAGCGCGCGCACGGGACAAGCCCATGAGGCGAAGCCTAGACGGCTACGCCTACAATCATAGAACTAGAGTTATAATAACATAACTATCGTTTTCCTCCAACGACCGAGCGAAATAATAGAACGCTTGAAGTGTGGGCGCCGTCAGTTCAGATTCCGAGTCGGTTTGCAGAGAATACTCGAACGCAGCATTAGCTGAAAACCTGCTCCCGACCAGGTTTGGTTGCGCGCATAAGTCACCATGGTGATACAGCGACGCTTAAAGAGATCGACTTTCGTGGTCGAATGTCACAGATTTCACTGTAAAATCGCCGTTAATTTGCAGCCATCGGTTCTTCCGTTAGCCAATGGGATGAATACTCATAGCTTCATATATTGCCGTGGAGGGATTACATTGTAATGAGTGGAAAACCCCCTGCGATGAAAAAAGAAGCACAAGGTCCTCCGTTAGCCAATGGGATGAATGCTCATAGCGTCTCTATGTGCAGCCATCGTGTCCCCCGTTAGCCATTAGGGTGAATGCTCATAGCTTCATATATTGCCTTGGAGGGATTACATTGTAACGAGTTGAAAACCCCATGCATCGAAAAAAGAAGCACCAGGGTACCCTTTTGCGTCAGAAGCTGAGCCAAAGTCACTGACCGTTCGTCAAAAATCGACGCGCACGGAGTGAGAATGTGTCGATTTAATACATCAGTCAATTGTCACAATTTCTCAGAATCAAAGGTGAAAGTTGAAATGGGTGGCCAAAAGCTGTCATATTGTTAGTTATCACAGACAATTTTTAACAATAAATTAGGCTATCTGTACAGAGCTCCTTAAGCGACATTAGGGAGAACGCTCCCGGACAGAACATTAGATTGGAAGCCGTGCTTGGTGACACGACAAATACTTCCAATTGAAATACATGAGTTTGAAAATACGTGTCCCCGATCACGAGTCAATAGATTAAATTACGTGACAGTGTCACGCATTTTCGTGAGACCGGGTTGTATATCTATCACTCTGGCTAGGGGGGATTACGGTAACACATGCAGGTGAGTCCTAATAGGCCTTACAAAATATAGTAGCCTATTAAGTACATTGATTCATGCGTATATTCATTGAAATCATTTCTCATAAACTTAATAACAAAGAATTATAAATCAACTAATAATGTCAATACAAAATGCAGAAAAACTAATTATCGCTTCTACAGTGTGTGTGTGTGTGTGTGTGTCTTTGTTAAATGAGCTCCGGCTTTTAACAAGACAATTGGCGGAGCAGAGAATGGGGGTGGAGTTTAAAGATCATTATGGAAGCTTAATAAACAGTTTTATTCACACTGTTTTGTCAGTGAAATAAACACATAATAACACACACAAAAAAAGATGTGGACCATTTGTGCTGTGTCTAATTCAGTAGGCCAAGTTCATGAATAGTTCGATTGTATTTATTTTTTATATTAAACCAAACATTCGGCTTCATCACATCAGCGCCCTTTAGTGGAACCATTGCTGAACAGCAGCAGAGGGGCCAAATCGCTGTCTGTCTCATCAGTATCTCCTCAGTCTGAGAGCCCTGCATATCGCGGGCGCCCAGAACTTTGGGGCGGACCTCATGTCTCGAGGCGGTCCCCCATGTCTCGAGGGTTACATCCCGACATTGTCAGACTGATCTGGCAGAGGTTCGGGACGGCGCAGGTGGACCTCTTCGCGCCCAGGGAGAACACGCACTGCAGGTGGTGGTTCTCCCTCAGCCCTCGTGTATTTGCCCTCAGCAAATACAATATTAGAAGTCAATCAGCACCTATTCCTGAATGTTCACCTATACCTATTTATCATACAATCAACAACTTTAAAAAGGCTCCAAAGCCTTCCATTTCCCTACATTTTATAGGAAGGAACTAGCCTACTCTAGATTTGTTTTGCGCATTTCGCAATTGTAGTAAACTTATGCAACTTTGCATTCGTTTACTCGTTAAGTATCAATAGCCTACGGTATATAGCTTCAACCAAGGACGACCAGATAATAATAGACCTCTGCCAACCAATGCCAACCTCTAATTGAGGCATAACGGCATAACTTCTTCATGCAGTCCAGAGTTTAGAGTCTGAAGCATGCAGTCGCATCCGAAGTTCAACTCGGATACTTGAAAGACAGAAAACGTCATGGTCCAGCATATGGATCACAACCTACACGTGGTCGCCTCTAAACCAAGACAATCCCTTCTGCACTTAAACCCAGAGAGCTGCTGGCTACAGACGGATCCGCGTGTCGCCCAGTGAGCGTCCTTCTGACTGCCGTCCTTCTGACAGTCCTCCTCCTGACAATCGTCCTCCTGACAGTTCTCGGCGTTCAGTCTAGTTAACAGTGTATGTCCTGCTGGTTCTTTTATATGATTTTACATTGAGCATGAAGTGCCTGGTCGGCTTCCTTGTTTCTCTGGCGTGTCCCCTCTACATCGCCACCATCCCGGGTAAGAACGCTGTCTCCTGTGGTCTTTGGGTCTCTGTGTATGAACACATTATCTGATGTCTCTTTGTTTTTTCATTATTTCTTACCGAGTTATCAATTGCCTATTTGCAATTCGAGAGGGCAAGATACATACTACTAATATTACTAGTCTATGCTACTAGTAAACTAAGAGTTACATTTATATACTAATATTATTAATAATAAAAGTAATAACAATTCTAATAATAATAAAAATAATCCTGATGATAATGCTAATGCTTTTCGTCAGTAGGACTTTTAGAATTCTCGTGACTTCATACTTTTGTCGTTGTAATTGTTTTGGTAATTACCGTTGTTATTTATGCATGGATTTATGTATATTAATGTGAACAATAAGGTCTCCGGTGCACGTGGCTGTCGCTGTGTCCTCTCTGCTCAGCGGGATGTGGCGCGAGGCGGACGGGATCAGATATCGGTCACCGCCACCCTCAGAATCTCTCGACTCAGCATCACAATGACACAAATCCATAAGGCTGGCACAAATAATGTAACCTATATTAAGCCAAAACAGAAACCACCAAACATTAGAATTAAGAAGAATATTTAGATAATACACAAATATCTTAGACATTGATACTTTCAAATAGCCTACAGTTTTTCACAATAACATTGTTGTTTAGGGGATAATGCTCTTGCTGAGTAGACCTTTGAAAGACTTTGTAAAACACCAATGAAGGTTTTGAGTGTGTTACTCTTTCAGTGGTCCTCCATAATGCCTGATGTTTCCCCCCTCCTACCCTAGGGTTAGGTTTAGGGTAAGGGTTAGGGTTAGGGTCAGAGGTCCTCCATAATGCCTGATGTTTACCCCTTGCTGCCATAGGGTTACACCTCTTGCCCACTGCATCCGTCCGTTGACGGATCCCATTTACTTTGAATGGGGCCAAGCCGCAATGCATTGTGGATCCATTCGTGCCGTTGGATCCATCGGATCCGTCAAGAATGTTGAAAAATATTCAACTTCTCAGGCAGCGACGGATCTGTCATCCAATCAGATCGCGTATGCTCGGGCTTGGCAGACGTATGCCTCTGCAAAGACTAATCCCCCATCCGTCAGCCACGCCTTCCATCATCCGTTGAGGGACGTTGCAGTGGGTAGACAGTGTTAGGGTCAGAGGTCCTCTATAATGCCTGATGTTTCCCCATCCTGCCCTAGGGTTAGGGTCAGAGGTCCTCTATAATGCCTGATATTTCCCCCTTCCTGCCCTAGGGTTAGGGTTAGAGGTCCTATATAATGCCTGATGTTTCCCCCTTCCTGCCCTAGGGGTAGGGTTAGGGTCAGAGGTCTTCTATAAGGCCTGGTGTTGTGCCTCCCTGCTGTAGCTCCAGGGGCGGCGGTATCTCTGGCGGCGGTGGAGGACGCCCTCATGAGGAGGCTGTTCCTAGGATACCAGCGGTGGGTGAGGCCCATCCAGCGCGCCAACGACACTGTCAGGGTGCGCTTCGGACTCAAGATCTCCCAGCTGGTCGACGTGGTGAGGACACACACAGACACACACACACACACACACACACACACACACACACACACACACACACACACACACACACACACACACACACACACACACACACACACACACACACACACACACACACACACACGTGTGTGTTTGTGTGTGTATGTACAGTATATGTATATATGTATGTATATATTTTTCCTGATATAGTAAATGAGTTATTCAACACGCACATGAGCATTCCAGCATATACATTATCCATATCATCAACAATTAAGATGCTCAAACAAACCTCCAAAATAACAACTACACACAACTCATTCATATAGCAGATAGAGGAACACAGAATCCATTAAGAGAAGATCAAATTCAAGCTAAACTTTGAAAAAGTCACTAGGTGTAGCTCTGCAGACAGTTAAATAGTCTCAACGTTAGAAATAAAGGCGTTCAATAGTTAACAGGTAATTGCAATATAGTGATCAGTCGGTTCCATTAGGCTAGCTGGTTAGCTGCAGTGTTAGCAAAGCCCTTCACTCACAGTGCGGTGCTGTCCAGGGTGCTGAATAGATCTGGGCCTTAAAGGGCCCCTTTTATACCACCAGGTGCGAGTGTGACTATCCATTACAATCTGTTTGAAATTCTGCCTTTTCCTTGTGCCTTAGTGACCTTACAAGAGGGCGTATCCCCCTAGATTTGTGTTCTATAGATAAGGAACATTTGCTACAGTCCACTGGCTAGGCTGGTAGACTGATCTATCTAGCATGTAGCATGTATGTGGGCACTCCCAATTTTCGGTTTGTACTGGTTAATCACACCTGGTGGTATAATAGGAGCCCTTTAATGCTTTATCCACCACTCTGCATTGATATTCCAGAGACCATGGCAACGGTAAGATGACATATTAAAGAAACATTCTTGAAGACTTTACATAATATGTATTTCAGGAATTTAATCCACTGTAAATCTTTTGCAAATATGTATTTTTCTTAAATGAGGAGTTACAATTCCCAATATTTGAACGAGAGAGAGAGAGAGAGAGAGAGAGAGAGAGAGAGAGAGAGAGAGAGAGAGAGGGGGGGGGAGGCTACTGCTGGTACTCAGTATTAGATTAAGGTTCACCTCTGGTCTGTGTTAGCACAAAGACCTCTGAGTCACACTGACAGAGGCGGCCTGATCTGAACACTGTATCACTAAGTGGAGGACAGTCTGTCCCTCTCCTCTTATCCGTCTGTCCTTCTGTCTGATAATGAAACACTTCTCTGTCTTTTTTTCTTTTTGTGCTTTAGGATGAGAAGAACCAGCTGATGACGACAAACGTGTGGCTGTGGCAGGTAAGGACTCTTCTGGCCCTGCTGTGGTGAGGGGTGAACACTCAGACCAACCAGAAGAGGCTGAGGGTTATCTCCTGGTTCTTCATGGTGACTCTTTGCCTTTGTATGAGCTCATCTTACTGACCTAACTTAGGTTGATCATTGCCAATGCAAGTACCAATAAATAACTCGTCCAATAGTTTTGCTGTTGCTTGAATGGGTGCTTTCATATCCATTTATTTAAGTTGGAATGAATCCAAAATGGTACCTGTTATAGTTAGGGGTCCCAGCAGTGAAGTTGCTTGGCCCCTATTGTTTCTGTAACGTTTTTTTTCTCCCCTCAAATTCTATAAAAGTCATACTGCAGCCTATACCATAAGTCGAAAACTCTTGAAACTCTTGATTTTGTGGTACTGCACCCAAAGGTGGCGCTATTGTAAAAAAAAACATGAATTAGACTTATTTCTCCTCACCAGATTGACCTGGACTCAAAATTCTTTCATCATATTAATCTCTAAATTCAGATGCATCTTTTTCACCGTGGTCTTCTGCTCTAAAAATGTTAACTTTTCCCACAATTTCATAGAAAAGCCAAACGTCCACAGTCTCAAACCCATTTTGCCTAAATTACAATTTTGTTATTGTATACGATACCATACGGCTATCATTAGGTGGATTCCATTAACAGTGCACATTTTCAGATCTGTACTCTTTTAAGAAAGCCCTTAATTCTCTTGTGTGCTTGGAGTTTTCTTGATGTTGTGTGCTTATCAATCGACATTTTTCAATGTGAATGAGGCTTTATGTAGTTCAGGCATGTCAGTGGCTCAACAGGATAATGCCGTGTACTGGTGATCCTTAGGTAGAGAGTTTGAATCCTGATAAGAGCATTATGAACAAGCACAACATGACATTCTGTCATTACCACTCATTTGAGAAACACCACATTGAACATCACCTGAACCTCATCAGGCAATCAACATTCCGGCTCATTAGTTTCCAAGAATCTGACTGCCAAGACAGATTGGCATTAGGGGGAACTTCTACGTTAAACATTTTTCCTTCATAATTAATTCTGTCATATTTATATTTCTTCCGTTAGTGTTCTTGACTACCAATGTTTAATTTCCCCAGAATGTCAAAGATTTTTCAGGTATTTGCTTTTAAGAAAGCCCTTAATTCACTTGAGAAATATGTGCTTGGAGTTTTCTGGATGTTATATGCTTACCAATAGATATTTTGAGCATGTGAATGAGGCTGCATTTCAGGTTTTTCAGTGGCTCAATGGGATAATGCCTTGTACAGGTGATCCTTAGGTTGAGAGTTCAAATCCTGATCATAGCATCATGAACATGCTGTACATGACATTCGGCCATTGCTTTGCAGCTCACTTGAAAGCAGAGGCACAGTATTGCATTAAGTGGAACATCTTCATCAACATCTTCCCTTCATAATTATATGTCATATTTATATATCTTCCATTAGTGTGTTCTTGACTTTTAATTTTGCCCGGACCCCGTTAATCACCGCTTGCGGTTATATTTATTATTATTATTCGGAATGATTGTGTTTCTTTAATTAAGTAAAACATATATATATATATATATATATATCTCATATAGAAAGAAAAAAAATACCAATAATCATAAATCCCCTGTATAGTAGGTATGGAATATGAGTGGTATTGTGTACCTCTACCAGGAGTGGATCGACTACAAGCTGCGTTGGAACCCAACGGAGTACGGAGGGATCACCTCAATCAGGGTTCCCTCAGAGAGCATCTGGCTCCCAGACATCGTCCTCTACAAGAAGTAAAGACCGCAGATAGTTAGATAAGCATAAAGATTAGGGATTCAACTTCCTATTCAAGTTTATGCATTTACATATATCATTTGATGTAAGCAAGTGTTTGACAATAATCCTAATTCTTATTTAGATTGGGAGGCTTTACTACATGATATTATGAGCTTTCTCCCCCCCCTCCAGTGCGGACGGCCGCTTCGAGGGCTCCCTCATGACCAAGGTCATCGTCCGCCACACGGGGGCGGTCACCTGGACGCCACCTGCCAGCTACAAGTCGGCCTGCACCATGGACGTCACCTTCTTCCCCTTCGACCAGCAGAACTGCTCCATGAAATTCGGCTCGTGGACGTACGACGGCCAAATGGTGGACCTGGAGCTGGTGGCGCCCCAGGTCGACCGCCGCGACTTCTTCGACAACGGCGAGTGGGAGATCCTGAACGCCACGGGGGTCCGCGGCAGCCGGCGGGACGGCGTGTATGGCTACCCCTTCATCACCTACTCCTTCATCCTGAAGCGGCTGCCGCTCTTCTACACGCTCTTCCTCATCATCCCCTGCCTGGGCCTGTCCTTCCTCACCGTGCTGGTGTTCTACCTGCCGTCGGACGAGGGTGAGAAGCTGTCGCTGTCCACCTCCGTGCTGGTGTCGCTCACCGTCTTCCTGCTTGTCATCGAGGAGATCATCCCCTCCTCCTCCAAGGTCATCCCGCTCATCGGGGAGTACCTGCTCTTCATCATGATCTTCGTCACGCTGTCCATCATCGTGACGGTGTTCGTGATCAACGTGCACCACCGCTCCTCAACATCCTACCACCCCATGTCGTCCTGGGTGCGCCGCCTCTTCCTGCAGCAGCTGCCCCGGATGTTGTGCATGAGGGGCCACACCGACCGCTACCACTACCCCGAGCTGGCCCCCGAGAGCCCCGTGCTGAAGCCCCACCCCGGAGGCCGGAGAGGGAGGAGTCCGAGAGGGGGGGGGGACCCGGGGGGCCCTGCAGAGGGGGAGGGGCCTTGGGATGACATGCTGAAGACGGCCACCGATTCTGTGCGCTACATCAGCCGACACATCCGCAAGGAGCACTTCATCCAGGAGGTAAAGGAGCACTTCATCCAGGAGGTAAAGGAGCACTTCATCCAGGAGGTAAAGGAGCACTTCATCCAGGATGTAAAGGAGCACTTCATCCAGGATGTAAAGGAGCACTTCATCCAGGAGGTAAAGGAGCACTTCATCCAGGATGTAAAGGAGCACTTCATCCAGGAGGTGGTGAAAGGGATCTACATGGTCCGATTGATTTAAAATCATATCCAAAGAGGAAATCATGAGTTTGATTTAAGATTGACATTTGTAAATGTAACTTGCGATTTTGTCTACTGTATCTACTGTCTTATACTATTGCCAATATTTTTTATTCTAACCATAAATTCAAGACAGGAAAACTACCAAAACCTAGACAGAAAGAACTCAAACACAATAGAACTAAAACCTTAAGCTGTTAAATCTCCAAATCAATATTGAACAACATGGTCAAGTCGGTTGTTTTTGTTTATCCCTCAGTCACAGTTTCAGTCTAAAGGGGCTTCACAGGCCACACTTTATAACTGGCCCTAGTTAATCAGACAGATCCATCGTGTTGTGATGATCCTGTTTTCTCTTCTTTCAGGTGGTGCAGGACTGGAAGTTCGTGGCCCAGGTGTTGGACAGGATCTTCCTGTGGGCCTTCCTCATTGCGTCCATACTTGGAACCATCCTCATCTTCACCCCAGCCCTACAGAAGTTCCTCTCGTCTCCTCCTCCGGTTATGATGAGGGAGGAGCCACCCTCCAACTGAGGAGCACCGGCATAGCACTCGTCTACGCCCCCAAGGGGATCCACGTTCAGAAGAACCATCTAGAACAAACCGGACACCATCTAGAACAAACCGGGAGGAGCACGGCGTCCTCGGAGTCTGCCCCTCGTTACAGTTTGAGTCGACCCTTCGGTCCCCTTAGGACCTGATCTCTCATGTTAATTTGGTCCACAACGAGCTGAATGGCAGCTAAGTAGCCTTGTGACAATATTATTGGTCTGTTTTACAGTTTTAGAACACTAGCAGATTATAGGACAAACATTACCTTCAGGAAGATCTTTCTCTGTTGTATAAAATATAATGCAATAGTTGCCAACGCTTATGTAAGGCACTGAATAAAATTTGACTTCTTGTATTATGGCAAGAAGATAGGAAGGTATAACTAAATTTTAGCTAGTTGCTAAAGGTATCAACTTAACGTAATTTATACTAATATATATAAGACAACACCTTTGATTTGCAGTTTACAATTTTTGTGTTGAAACATGAAATATATATATCATTTTTGTAAAGTATAACCTGGAGTGCTGCTGGTGTTGGAGTATAGCTCAATTTAAATGCCAGGTACGTCATGAAGTTTAGGAACAAGTCCTTTGTCATTATGCCATGCAAGCAATCTTTCATCAATGTTTATTGCAGTTAAATAATAATTCCTGAATAACCCACATTTTAGGTTACAAAGGACAAATTGACTACTGGTAATTATTAAAGTTTTTCTCAGTCGCTTTGGTACATTACTCAGATCATAATAAAAAATAAAAAATACATGATCAATCTTCACATCATTGTGTCACTTGTGCACATCAAAAAAGCAGTTTCTCATTTATTTGAATAAGTTGCAAATGCTTTGGTACATCCATGCAAATGATTATGTACAATTCTCTGCTCTTTCCTACATTATCAATGCTTATGTCATGTTGATCAAAATGTATTAATTGGTCTCTATTGAATAGTCAACATTTAGGCATTAGTTCATTGCATAAGTCTTTACATGCAAAGTGTTTGAACAAGTTGTCATATGTCCACATTTCCATTAGACTTTTTTTCTAAATCTGTCTTGAATTGGTAAATTGCTACCAGGTGAATCTTGACTTTCTCTAAAGAAGGGACATTTGTGAAGTGTTACTAAATCAACGAATGGTCAACCAGTTTACTGAAATAGCTCAAAGGGGCATCTCATGAACCTTGAATTGGCAAGTGTATATATAGCTGGAGCACAACACAATGTTACATTGTCTGACAATGGAAGTACAAGGAATTGGACGGGGTCAACAGCCAGAGAGAAAAAGAAGTGGAAGATGAGTGAGGCTGCGTGAGAATGAGAATTTGTTTCCCAACAGACAGGAACGTCAGGAGGTGTAAGAAGACTGCACTGTAATTCCTACAGCAATGCATGTACAGTTTACCCTAAGGAGATTTTCCTATGTTCACATTTCTAGCAATGACATGGTCTGTCAACAAATTACAGTACAAACAGTCAAAGCGTAAATGAGAATCTTGTCCAGTCTCTTGCAATCAATCTCCCACATACATTAAGGTGTAAGTTACAATTTACAATAATTGTCTTCAAAACTTTGACCATAGTTTACTTCAGAACATCCCTCCAGAGTACACTGTTATATTGACAACATGACTAAGCAATTTGACAGTCTTATCCGTACACAATGACACAAGGACTTGTCATTCTGATGGCACTGGACTGTCATTGACACATATATTTACTTTTGAGAGATGAACTAAGGATTTTTAGCAAGAGGCTGTCTATTGTAGGTTATCCATGGTGTTTTGCTATTTGTACAAATTGTTTTGAGAAATGCACTTACTGTTTTGCAAATGTTGAGGACGATTCCATTTTTTTTTTACCAAAGCGACTGAGGTAAACTGTAAAACATTTACCATATCATTGTTTGGGTCCCCATATATCCCCCAGAGGGGAAGATAGACAACCAGCAGAACAGAACTTAAGCACAATCATAATCCATCTCGTCTTTATTTATACTCTTTATACACTGTTCACTCTCTCCCAGTCTGACTGTCAGATGACTGTTCACCGGCTCCCAGTCAGACTGTCCCGGTGACTGTTCACTGTCTCCCAGTCGGACTGTCAGGTGACTGTTCATTGTTTCCCAGTTGGACTGTCCAGGTGACTGTTCCACTGTCTCCCATTCAGACTTTTAAGTGACTGTTCACTGTCTCCCAGTCGGACTGTCCCGGTGACTGTTCACTGTCTCCCAGTCAGACTGTCCCGCTGCCTGTTCATTGTCTCCTAGTCTGACTGTCCCGATGACTGTTCACTGTCTCCAAGTCGGACTGACCAGGTGCATTTTCTGTTGATCTCACTGCAACAAAGGAGAAGAGAAAGAATGACTTCTAAGGAAAAGTTTGAATTATGAAAAAAGCTAACATAATTAGTTTGTGACTTAATTGCATTCAAAATTGAGATGACCCCCACTTAATTGTAATTCTGAATTTGGTCAATAAATGGAATCCAATTTAAATGAGGCACAAATTATTATGCATTGTGAAGAGGTTTTTTGTTTGTTTTGGTTGATCTGATTACAGATGGATTATTTTTTCATCTACTTTTTTCACCATTAACCGAGCTACTATTAAACCCTTGGCACAGTGCAGTTCTGTTGACACAAAAAAAATTATCTTCCACTAGGTGGCGTTATTACCATGGTAACTGATGGATGCTCAGTGGCAGAAAGACTCCAGAACACACATTCCAGGCACAGGTTGATCCACTGAACAACATGAATAAAGATCCTAGTGGAAAGAAGAGTTGTTGCCCCAGGAGTAGGAAACTATTCAGGGAGACCCCCAATGTGTAACTAGGAGATTCCCCCAGAGACAGTAGCTGGTCAGGTCCCCTTAAACATGGTAGACTTCTCTGAGTTTGATGTCATATTTATGATTACTCTAGACATTCAATGTCCTCCAGTAACATAATTAATTATTGTGGTTGTATTGATTTACAAACAAACTTATTACCAATACTTTTCCTGCACCATTTCCATAGGTTGCCCAACATCATAGGTTGTTTATTGATTTACATCTAACTATATGATAACAACCCATTCTTCAATGACATTATTTTTGCAATTACAATTACCCTTTTTTATATCTCTCCTCCTCTTTTTATTGTCATAATCTTCATTCATTGATGGTATATGACGTCATCTGCTGTCGACCTTTTCCACTGAGGACGCATGAACAAAAAAACATAAACAAATGGCTGCAAGGTGACAGAACGGATGGCGGTCAACCTAATACTGATAAACACAGTACTGGGGCTTAAAGATCAGTACACAGTAACATACTGTAATCTGATCCACATCATCCACAAACAGCCAGGTCAGGCACAACAGTTAAAGTAGTACTCTACTATTTATAACCATCTTCATGCTGAAGCTGTGTGACCAAATGACTTAGCAAAGTGACACTGTCACAACCAGGCGCACCACACCTATATAATAATAATAATAATAATAATACATTTTATTTATACTGCACTTTATATTCAAGAATCTCAAAGTGCTTCAGAGAAAAAAATACCAAAAAACTATTAAAAAAGGGGGAACCTCAAAGAAAGTTTAGCTGAATGCTCTTTTAAAGAGATGGGTTTTGAGGTTCCGTTTAAAAAGAGCTGTAGTCTGTGGAGCCCTCAGGTGGTCAGACTCGTTCCATAGTCTAGGGGCAGCAGCAGAAAAGGCCCGATCACCCATGGTGCACAGCTTCGTATGTCGGGTTTGGAGGGTGTGAGTGGATCCTGAACGGAGTGTACGTGAGTTTGTCGGGGGGGTGAGGAGTTCCTGAAGGTAGAGGGGGGCAAGTCCGTGAAGGCACTGGTGGGTGAGGAGGGAGACCTTGTACTCAATTCTGAGTGAGACAGGGAGCCAGTGCAGTGATTTCAGGATGGGGGTGATGTGCTCATGCTTGCGCACCCTCATCAGGACCCTGGCAGCACTGTTTTGAATGTATTGGAGCCTCTGGATGCTCTTGCCAGGGATCCCAATGAGGAGTGCATTGCAGTAGTCCAACCTGGAGGAGACAAAGGCATGGACGAGCTTCTCTGCATCAGCCAGGGTGAGTGATTGGCGGAGTTTGGCAATGTTCCTGAGGTGGTATAAAGCTGTCTTACAGAGGTGTTTGATGTGGGTGTCAAAATTAAGTTGTGGGTCCATTTTAACACCGAGGTTTGTGACGGATGTGGAAAGGGGGACGTTTTTGCCAGAGAAGGTGATATTGGTGATGGTGGGGGAGCGGAGCTGATGTGGCGTGCCAACAAGGATGGCTTCCGTTTTATGGCTGTTAAGTTGTAGGAAGTTGAGCTTCATCCACGCCCCTATCTCCTCCAGGCAGGTGGTCAGTGTGGATGTTGGCAGAGGGGCAGAAGAAGTGGGGGTTGTCCTGATGTAGAGCTGTGTATCATCAGCATAGCAGTGGTAAGACAAGCCATGCCTGCTAATGACACTACCCAGGGGGAGCATGTACAGTGAGAACAGTGTGGGGCCCAACACCGAGCCCTGGGGGACACCTCAGGTGACGTTGTTGGTGTGTGATTTTGCTTTGCCCAGGGCAACGTGCTCAGTTCTGTCAGTGAGGTACGAGGTGAACCAGTTCTTTACATTTCCTGATAGTCCAATGGTGTATTGCAGGCGGTGAAGGAGAATATTGTGGTCAACCGTATCAAAAGCAGCTGTTAAGTCCAGGAGGATGAGGAGAGATGGGGAGCCGGTGTCTGCTGCCATCAGGAGGTCATTTGTGACCCTGACCAAGGCTGTTTCTGTACTGTGGCCATAGCGGAAACCAGACTGGAATTTTTCAAACAAGTGATGTTGTATGAGGTGATCCTGGAGTTGTGCTGCAACTGTTTTTTCCAAACTTTTGAAAGAAATGGGAGATTTGAGATGGGCCTGTAGTTGGAGAGGACTTCTGGATCAAGGGTAGGTTTTTTTAATGTTGGTCTGATGACAGCAGTTTTTAATGCAGATGGGATATGGCCGGCCAGGAGGGAGTGGTTAATGATATTGGTGATGAGTGGAGAGACAGCAGAGATGTTGGCCTTCAGCAGAGCTGTAGGGAAGGGGTCTAGTGCACAGGTGGATGGCTTCATTTTCCTGATGACGTCCTCCACCTCTTCCTTTGTGATGCTGGAGAAGGAGCAGAGGGTCTGGACAGAGTCAATCGGTGGGTCAGCAGTTTGAAGGGGCAGGGCAGTAGTGATGGAGAGGTGTGAGCGGATGTTATTCACTTTTTGTTTAAAAAAGTTGATGTGCATGTTGCACCTCTCCGTGGTGACATCAGATTGGGATGGTAAAGGGGGTTTGAGAAGGTGATGGACAGTTGAAAAGAGCTGTTTGGAGTTACCAGGGCTATTGTTGATTATTGCGGAATAGAACCTGGACCGTGCATTATTCAGGGCTTCAGCATATGCCCTCCTGTGTTCCCTGTATGCCTGTTTGTGAACGGTCAGACCAGAGGCCTTGAGTCGCCGCTCAAGGACACGCCCAGCAGCCTTCATTGTACGTAGTTCACTGGTGTACCAGGGTGCGGAGCGCGAGAAGGAGACTGACCTCGATGTTAAGGGGGCGTGGAGATCCAGGAGACTGCTCAGGGACTGGTTGTATAAGTCCACTGAGTCAGCAACAGAGAGGTAGTCAGTTGAGCCAGAGGAGAGATGTTGAAGGTCCAGGGCCAGGGCATCCATGTTGATATTTTTCACATTCCTGAAGTGGATCTGCCGCTTTGGTTTGGTGTGGGAGGAAGGAAAAGGGAGCTCCATTGACACAACTCTGTGATCCGAGACGCCAAGATCATAGACCTGTAGGTTGCTGATGGGGGCGGAGTTTGAGATGACCAGGTCAATTGTGTGTCCTCTGGAGTGTGTGGGGGCATCAACATGTTGTTGTAGGTTGAGGGAGTCTAGCAGCTGAAGAAAATCAGCAGCGGGCTGGCATGAGGGGGTGTCAACATGAATATTTAAATCACCCAGAATGATGGTATTGGCAGAGGTAGTACAGAGTGTTGTGAGGAGATCAGACATTTCCGGGATGAAAGCAGAGTTGGGTTTAGGGGGCCTGTATATGAGTAGAACAGTCATGGGATGGGGGGGCTTGAATGTGAATGCAAGACATTCAAAGGAGGAAGTTGTAGGCAGCACCATGGGGGGCAACTCCAGGTCCTGTTTGTGGATGACAGCTAGGCCACCACCGCGTCCAGTTCTGCGGGCTGCCTCCAAGTAACTGTAGCCTGGGGGACAGGCTTCGTTTAGGGCAGAGTAAACCTCTGGCTGGTGCCAGGTTTCTGTTAGACACATGAAGTCAAGTCCTTTTTCCCTGATATGCTCTTCAATCAAGCTGGATTTATTATTCAAGGATTGAGTGTTGAAAAGTTCAAATTTAACCAGTGACTGTGGAGTTATTCTCTGTACAGGTCGCAGAGCCTTAAAATCCACTCCGCGCAGGTTGGAATCCACTCCATGAAATCTATCCAGCCGGGAGTGCGGGGATCTCGCGATGTTACGTCTTTTGCCCTCAGCCGTCTCAGCGGACCTAATGGCTGTGATGAAGCCGGCAGGCTGACCATAAATATGACCATATATGCACACACACACACACACACACACACACACACACACACACACACACACACACACACACACACACACACACACACACACACACACACACACACACACACACACACACACACACACACACACACACACACACACACACAAACACACACACATACACACCACATGCAAAACATGCAATGTATTTTCTTTTAGATCTATGAATATTCCAAGAAGTTAGTCTTGTCTTCATGTAAATGTGTGTTTGTGTGTGTGTGTTTGTGTTTATTTGTGTGTGGTGTGTGTGTGTGTGTGTGTGTGTGTGTGTGTGTGTGTGTGTGTGTGTGTGTGTCTGTGTGTGTGTGTGTGTGTGTGTCTGTGTGTGTGTGTGTGTCTGATATGTTATCAGTCATTCCTCTGATCAGGACGATTGTGTCGGTGCTTGCACATTTGTACCACTGTTTGTACACAGAGACCAAGCAGAGGTTACGTGTCTGCTTCTATCCATGTATATCTGTGTGAAGACATATGGATTTATACATGCAAGTGGTTCGGCATAAGTCATAATTCATGAGGAAAATGGGATGAAAGAAAGAGGTGATGAAGAGAAGGCGGAGGTGGAAGGATGGGAAGATGAGGAAGAGTTGGAGCGTTCCTCTTCATTCCTTCTCCAGAAGCTTCTCAATAATTAACTACAGAGAATTAACGCTGCCTTGACACTCTGCTCATGCTGCCCTCCCTGCGTATGGTAATAATATAAATAATACAGGGTCAAACAGACTTTGGTTGTATGTATGTATGTTATTGAATGATTTGAGACGTGTTGCTTTTCCATTTGTGTCAATGTCCTCGAAACACTGAAATGTGTATGTGTTGCACACAAAAGGACTTCCAAGAATGCATAACTTTCAAATAGGTCCTTTAATTTGGTTCCGTTAAACGTTGCTCCATGCAGGCTATCTGGGGGTCTACTGAATGACGAGCCCTCTCCTGCATCTTACCCAACAGATTTCAAGTTCACCTGTTTATATATCAGTGCTATTTTAACTTGTCATGTTTCCCATTGTCCAGTGCTAATAACTTTTTTGTCCAATAAAATATGATAGCTACCTGTTGTCTCAATAGTATATGCTCATTGGTTAATTTAAAATACCACTGAGTGTTTAAAACAGTGTAAGCAGGCACTTTAAATAAAGGCTTTTCAAATTAATTTTGAGTGCCATGGCTCACACACTTTTTACTTGTTTGGATACTGTATTGCATTTAGTACATTCAACATGTCTATTGTTATGGGTTTCACCATAACTAATGTAAGTTTTTTATAAAAAATGTATATCCCTCAAATAACACAGCAATACATAATCTTTAGGATAATGACCAACTGTCAAAAATAGACCTTCATCTTGAAGACTCCCTAAAGACCGAACATTCCTGCCACACAGAAGTTAATGCGAAGAATCAACGGCATGCACAATTGGACTTTGGCGTATGCACGTTAGGGATGGGCATTCGATTAAGTTGTCTTAGTCGATCGTCGGGAGAATTAACGATCAATTAGTCGATTAATCGTTAATATTTTACATTCAAATTTAGTTCAGACCAAGTATAAGAGCACCGGGACTTTTAACTATACATGTATCACTCCGCTGTTTATGTTCTGCTAGCTAGTGTGTGTGTTGCTTTGCAACAGTTCAGTCCCAGTCGCGGATCCATTTATGTTGGCGGTGCCAAATAAATAATTAAACAAACAAATGTTAACTAATTAATGGTGCTTGTAGAACTGTTGTATAAAATCAATATCGCACTCGAGGTCGTGCTGTTGTAGTGAATATCAGCACAGCTGTGATTATCTTCGCCACAATCACAGCCGTGCTGATACAACGCACTCCCTCTCGTGTGATATTTCTTAAGTATTTATATGCTATATTCAAAATGAAATGAAAATACAAAAGCAGCGTGTTTTCCTCATTGGGATCTTTATTATTAGATGAACAACTCAGTTAAACCAGATCCGTTCAATAGTTGTGCGCTACTCTGCTCTAAGCAACGGAGCATGCAGCTCGAAGCCGGTGCTCATAAACATAACTAAAAATAAACACAACCCTAGTTTCTTCCCAAAATAATAACAATAATAATATAAAAAAGGCAATCATGTTATAATCAACCAGTCTACGGATTTTTCTTCAGAAAGATGAGCATGTTGACATGCTCTGGGGTCAAACGCGACCGCAGCCTGGTGACCGTCAGTCCAGCCGCCGAAAACATCCGCTCTGAGGGGACCGACGTTGCCGTGATGCACAAATACCTCCGTGCTAACTTGGCAAGGCGGGGGAACAACTTTCCACAATCCAGGGGCTCAGAAAGCTCTTTATTTCTGCTTCGATGCTAACCTCGCCTTGAGTGGTAGGCCTATAGTGCTCCCCAAGAAGTCATTTTTTAAATCATAATGGTCCCACACCAGACTTCACCGTGGCCTCGTCCGCTTCATGATTACATCGCCGTGTTCCAATATCCATACTATCCGTACTTACTAGCCTAAGTTTGAATACGTAGGGCGTTCTGATTCAGATCGGGCGAAAATAAGTGTACTGAAAACGGTCAAATCACGAAGTGTGTGGCGATGTACACTTTTCGTACTCAACAGCAGCCATCTTAGCTACGTAGCGGAAGAGGGCGGAGCCAGGCTGAGCCAAAGTCGGCGCATTTTCCACATAGCCTGCATTAATAGTCATTTTGTAGTTTTTATAGTTTTTATAGCTTTTTATAGCTGCTAGGCGTAAAGAGTTCACCGTTCAAAGCGGGATGTTTAATGCGGGGGAGGAGCCGCAAATTTAAATATTGCCCCCGTGTGGTAAAATGTTAAATTGCACACTGCATTAGTTTAATCGACGAAAGATGTACGCAATCAATTAGTCGATCGTCGATTAATCATGCCCATCCCTAATGCACGTAGTTGAAATTGTCCAATCCTGTTATTTGTACCGGGAGACCGGGTTGCAATTATGAGCTTTACATTTACATTTACATTTAGGGCATTTAGCAGACGCTTTTATCCAAAGCGACTTACAATAAGTACATTTGTCATAAGAAGTGCAACAATATATATCGCTGTCGGTACAGAAAGGATATTCATAGAACCAAGTGCAAGTACAACAATCGCTAGGCTAACCAATTCCCCGTGTTACAGCAATGATAGCAGCTACTGCAGTTGCTACACAGTTAAGTACTATAATATACGATACAATACAATACAAGACAACACAATACAGTGTACAGTGGTGGCCAGAAGGGGGAGGGTGGCTATGCAGAGTCGAGGTGGACTCTGAACAGGTGAGTCTTGAGTCTTTTTCGAAGATAGTGAGCCACCACTGATGTCCCAAAACCGAGAAAAGTTGTGACTTTGCTGAACGACCTTTGCTAGCTCTTAGCGATGGTGGTACCAGACGTCCAGCTGAGGTAGTTGAGCGGAGGGATCGAGCTGGGGTGTGTGGCTTTAGCAATGCTTGGAGGTAGGCAGGGGCAGTTCCATCGACTGCCTTGTATGCCAGTACCATCGTTTTAAATTTGATGCGAGCTACTACAGGGAGACAGTGGAGGTCCCGGAAGAGGAGAGTCACATGGGAGAACTTCGGTAGGTTGAACACGAGGCGCGCTGCCGCATTCTGGATGCGCTGCAAAGGTTTAATCGCAGAGGCAGGAAGTCCAGCCAGGAGTGAGTTGCAGTAGTCGAGGCGGGAGACGACCAGTGATTGGACTAGAAGCTGAGCTGCTTCCCTTGTGAGGAAGGGCCAGATTCTGCGGATGTTGTAAAGTGCAAATCTGCAGGATCGGGCCACCGCAGTGATGTTTGCGGTGCAGCATAACTGATTGTCCAATACCAAACCAAGGTTTCTGGCAGTTGGAGAAGAAGATACAGTGATGTTCTCAACGGTGACCAGTAAGTCCATCTGTGGGCTATCTTTCCCTGGGATTAGGAGGTGCTCGGTTTTGTTGAGGTTAAGCCTCAGGTGATGGGCAGTTGTCCAGGTGCTGACGTCCGCCAGACATTCCGATATGCGTGTTGCAATCAGAACTTTATCAGATGAGGGGTAAGAGAGAAATAGCTGAATGTCGTCAGCATAACAGTGATAGGAAAAGCTGTGTGATGCAATTACCGAGCCCAGAGATCTGGTACAGAGGGAGAACAGAAGAGGCCCCAGTACAGAGCCTTGAGGGACACCAGTTTCAAGCGTGCAAGGTTTGGACAGGGAGCCATTCCATGTCACTTGATAGGTGCGGTTCGTCAGGTAGGATGTGAACCAGGAAAGAGCAGATTCAGCGATGCCAAGTTCGGCAAGAGTGGCAAGGAGGATCTGGTGGTTCACTGTGTCAAATGCTGCGGACAGGTCGAGGAGAATGAGAACCGATGAGAAGGACGATGTACAGGCAGGGTTAGAGCTCTACAGGAAGAGAATGGACCTTGTGGTATCTTAACCCAGAACATTACTGCTGGTAGTCACACACCTGACAGCCACTTACTATCCTGCCCTTCACTTTGTCCTTTTTCATTACTATTTTTTCCATAAATGTATTACATCATTTTTTATTGCTCCTGTCTACCTGTAAACCAGTCTCCCAAAATGCAGTACAACTACGTTGGTCTAAGCGGAAATCCTAAACACGTTCTTTGGTCTATTCTTTGTATAGGCCTGTGTCCCGTCACATGACTGTCAAGGTTCTGTCTGTAAATAAAACAAGATGGCAGACATAATCTCACTGATTATCAGTTCAAAATGCATTATTAACATGCTTACGGCATTAAAATACGTTTCGATGACAGTTCTGAGTAGAAATGTGTCTATATTGTCATCATTTTCATTCAGTGACTGTATATGAGGTTCAGTTAGTCAGTTAAATTGCTCGTGGCGTTCTCCATGCTTATTTGGGGTTTGGAAAGAATCGGGGTAGGCTATATTCTGTTTAAGAAATAACCTGAATAACATTTTATTACACAACATGCATTTCAAACATGACGTGCAATGAGTTACATTTCTGTTCCCTGTTTTATTTTTGTCGTAAAAAAGGTTACGCTGGCTAGGAAAAAGACAGATATACTAAGGTGCGCCAGACAGAACAGTGCCTCACAGAGGGCCGCCGAGGTAATGACCCACTCATGTATGAGAGGTTATTACAGCCCAGGGGTAACGCCAGGCCCCCGCTATGGTTTGAAGCATGGGGTGGGCCCGTTGTACTCATATTGACCACTTCTATATGAATTAGGGCGTTCAACTTAATGATATGCTTGGAGGCTGTATCAACCGGAGTGTTGGCAGAGGGTGATCTAGGGGTCTAGTACAGTTGGACATGAGCTAAAGATATGGGGGAGTTTTATATGGAAGAGGGGCTAAAGGAGGATTATACATACAAGTGATGTTGTCCATCCCTGAGAGGTGGTACACTCCATTAATGGTAGCCTACAATGTGAATGAGATAGAGACGTCTCTCTTTTATATGATTTGCAATTAGGGGGCTCCAGCCCTACAGAAAAGACCCCCACAAGAATCCCAAGCCGAAGTTAGAAATTAATCTAAAATCATAGAAAAGAGATCGAAACTTGGCAGTTAGCCCTTCAACCAGGGGGCATCTTGGGTTCACTCTGTTCAAATTGTGCGTCCCTTAGCAAATGGCAGACCCTAACCCTAACCCTAACCCTAAACCATGGACCAGCCCTCCCTGCCCTCCAGTGTTTCAGTGTGGGGGTCCCAGTCAGGCCCTAGAATAATGTGGTCAAGTCTCAGGGCGGTAGGAACTGCTGTTTACACCTCATCCTGATCCACTAGCTCTTGTGTTCCTTACTTTGTAAATAAAACAGCCCATTTTGGAAAACCTTTTTTGCCCAAACTATAAAGCCAAATCTCGGATGTAACTTCCCCGGGACCCAGGGGAATGTGCGGATGAAAAGGGGGCGTAACCTCCAACAGTAAATGTGCATACAACAGCGGGCAGTTTCTAGTCCCCCATTTTTTTTGGGATGGAGGTGTAAAATTGTGCCTCAAGGCGTGTAGACACAGCCGGCCTCTAGGCAAGTTTTTCAAGTCAGGGGTCAAGAAGCCAGCACGACGCCCCTTATGAGATAACAAGAAGTAAATGTGCATTTCACTCCTAACCTCTTCTTGTAAGGAAACAGGTCTGATTTTCAGAGTGTAGGTCAGGGTGACCAACTAAACATCATCTACAATCACTGAATGAAGACTATGACAAAAAAAAAATCACATATCTAAAAACGCTTTTTAATGCCGAAACCATCTTTTTGGATTTACAGTCGCATGACTCACGTGACGTGAACGCAGGCCCAACATGTGTGGACCAACATGTTGCTGTGAGACTGGGTTTGTAGGCCTACTAATAGTTCTTGAAGTGCCAAACGTAACTTCCTTCCTTTAATTGCCAAGTGTACGGTGATATGTCGAACGTCCGGCAGAACAGCGGTCAGAAGATGAATACCATTAGGATGATGAAGACACTAGGTGCGTTTCCATCCCCCTGATTTTATGCGAACTTTGAAGTATCGAATCAGTAAACCGTGATGGAAACACCAAAATTCGCATAAAAATCCTCTAATTCGCAAAAAGGTTTATCCACTCGCTTGAGGTGGTTTTTGAGAAATGCGAAAGAGAGTAAATTCGCAAAATGAGAGAAGGAAACACACTTTTCGAAACAGCTGTGACGTAGCGAACTTTGAACACACAGAACACACACAGCCATCCCCCCCACCTCCCTCATCACGTGCATGGAAGAGATCCGGAGCTGGTTGAGCAGGAACTTCCTGAAACTCAACGGAAACAAGACAGAGGCCCTGCTCATCGGATCCAAATCCACCCTCATTAAATCACAACACACCCCAGCTCCACTCATAATCATCTATGGATTCCCAGTACCCTTCTCCTCCAAAGTCAAGAGCCTCGGCGTCATCCTGGACAACACCCTCTCATTCGCACCCCATATTCACAACATCACCCGGACTGCATTCTTCCACCTCCGCAACATCGCCAGACTCCGCCCATCACTGACCCAATCCAGCACTGAAATCCTAGTTCACTCATTTGTCACATCACGCATAGACTACTGCAACGCCCTCCTCACCGGACTCCCCACCAAACTCATCAACAGACTGCAGATCATTCAGAACTCAGCCGCCCGGATCATCACCCGCATCAAATAATCTGACCACATCACCCCTGTCCTCATCCAACTTCACTGGCTCCCAGTACACTACCGCATCCAATACAAAACCCTACTCCTCACCTACAAAGCTCTCCACAACCTAGCCCCCAGTTACCTCTGCGACCTCCTCCAAGAATACACTCCCTCCCGCTCCCTCCGCTCAACCTCTGCTGGACTACTATGTATCCCCAAATCACGACTCACTACAATGGGTGCCCGGTCATTCAGCTGTTCAGCACCAAGGCTCTGGAACTCCCTCCCCCACACATAAAACAGTCAGACACCATTACAACCTTCAAGTCACAACTCAAAACTCACCTGTTCAAATTCGCACACAACGTCTAACTGATCACTGTTTTGATTGTTTGTTTGTTTTGTTTTGTCTTGTTTCTGTTTTATTTATTTTATTTATTATATTTACTTTTTTTTTTTCACAATGTCATGGTTTTTAAACGATTTATGATGACTATATGCTCTGTAAGGTGACCTTGGGTGTCTTGAAAGGCGCCTCTAAATTAAATGCATTATTATTATTATTATTATTAGGACTGACAGTCTTTCCGATTTCCGCATAACGACCGGCCATAGCAACCCTGCCGACATCAACGTGTAACGTCATCACCCTATTCCGCTGCAACAACTTGATGGAAACCTACCTAATTCGAATTACTTTTTTGCAAACTTTCTAAAGATTCGCAAAACCTTTTCCATGACGAATGTAATCAAAATTACTTTCCTCGGACCTGGGCCCCGTTTCCCGATAACGATGGATCCACGCTCGTACGATCATTCTCACGATGGATCTTGCGATCCATCGTCAATTTCTTTGGAGCGTTTCCCGAAACTCCTCTTAACGTGAACGCGCATTCGCTGCACTCACGACGTCGTAGGATTGTAACTGTCTACTGACACGGTGCTGAAATGGGCTCCGTAGGAGGGGGAGACGCAGGAATGTCGCAGGAAAATTGTGTTAAAAAGGGTTAAAATATATCCCCATCAAGGACAACAGCAGAGTAGCCTACGAAAAAAATAGACTGCAATTATATGAATGCTAAAGACATTAAAACACAATTGATTAGGCTTAAACCGACATATATCAGTCCTAATCCTGAATGCACTGTGCGTTTCACGGCATTTTCCCCCCTTAAATAATTCCTCTTCACACCTGTGAATAACCCGGGAGACGTCCATGATGAGGAATACAACGAAGCCCACCGTCTGGCCCGGTGCATCGTTGAGCGCACGATCGGGAGGTGGAAGTTGCGCTTTAGATGCCTTCACAAGTCAGGCGGAGGGCTCCAGTTTTCTCCGGCCAAGTCATGCGCCGTGATATGTGTGACGGCTATGTTGCACAACATTGCAGCTAAGGCTGGGGTGGCATTGCTTGAACCGGAGGACGTTGAGGACGATGATGATGAGGAAGATCGGTGTGAGGACGGCCTCCCTCATAACTACGCGGCTGGTTTTCATGCGCGTCGAATAGTGATTGAGACTTTTTTTTAACCCCCTCCACCCTCCCTCATGTCAATAAACATTCCCGTCAACGTGACCAATCCCCACCATATCCCAGCCTTTTGCCTGCTCCTTTGCTTGTTTTTTATAATTTTTTTTATTTCTTTATTTTTTTTCATTTATTTTATTTCGTTATTTTTTTAATTTGTTTAATTTAAAAAAAAAATTACATTATTTTATGCTACGTTTTATGAGTAGCCTATGTCAGTCTGCACAAATCCCCCCACTTTCTCTCACACATTTTGAGTGCCCTGCCTGCGCAAACATTTTCTGGACTGTTATTTTGGCCATTTTAACATCTTTATTAATTAATTAATTAATAATCTTTATTAATTACCAAACTAAGAACATAAAGGCGCAATGCGTTTTAATAAAACGCATCCAATATACGGAATGTCCGATGGTGACGCCACTGAGGCTATAGCTGACGATGCTCTTAGCGTCCTACGAGTACCTACGAGCACCCCTGGAGTGCTCGTTAGCTACGAGCGTTTTCAAGACGTTCGTTCCCTACGATGCTTTCGGGAAACGCGGTGAAAACTCTACGATGCCCTTTCGACGCACTTCACGATCCACTTAGGCTAACGACGCTTTCGGGAAACGGGGCCCTGGATTGGTCACAGTATTATGCATAATTGTTATTATTATTATTATTATAATTATAATTATTATTATTATTATTATTATTATTAATTATTATGTCTTCTTCTTCTTCTTCTTCTTCTTCTTCTTCTTCTTCTTCTTCTAGTAGTAGTAGGCTAGTAGTAGTAGTAGTATTAAGTATTATGTCCATTTATAAAGACCGCGTCGCACTCACCGCGCACCCAAACACAGATGTGATCCTAGAGGCAAGGGAACCAGGTAAGTGCTCAAAGAGACGAGGGAATGTATGTGGCTTCCAACCACAAATTTACCTTAAAAAACGATGTCTATGTCACTGTTTGTGCCGGTATTATTAAAGGTACACAACGTTCAACCTAAATTGCATCGGCACATGTCGGGTACAATTCGCGTGTTTTTTTAGCAGCGTGACTGCGCCAGCCTCTACTCATCGCGCGCACCGTGCACGCCTCCTCTGCTCGTGTCTGTGGTCCTCTCCCAAGACAGATGTTGATATCCCAGAGCCGCTACCCCCTGTCAACCACAGAGCCGTTCGGAGCTCAGAGGTACAAGGATGCGACGCCACAAGTTCTGTTCTGTTGGCTTCTACATCTTAATCGCCCTCACTTTCAAAGGTAGGCTTTTCATAGGCTCTTATTTGTGTTTTCCTGCATAATGTGAGCGGCATTAGACGAGTATTGTAGGCTACTGCTATCTACACTGAAACTGTTACTTTGCATACAGACTGTATGTTTACAAAATGTTTTTCCGTCAGTCCTAATAACTTTATACACAAATAATCATGACAATACTTATGCCTTCAAGACATCAGTTGCCTACTTGCATATACTGCTCAGCACAGCACTTTTTCTGAAATGTTCTCAGTTCTCAGACTGCATTATTAGACTGCGTTTCTATCGGTTTAGATTTCTGTTTCGTAGTTAGATGCAGATATGGCCCTTTTACTCTCCTTTTGAAGAGAAAAAAGTGACTTCAACAATTCTTTGGAGAGCATCTCTTCGGACCAATCTTTTTATCAGGGAGTGTAACTCCAACATCCTACTTGGGTTCAAATTTCAAGAGAGTATTTCAGTCATATGGCTTTGTGTGAATAAGACTACACACCATGACAATATATCATCATTAACTAAATGGCCACAACGATAACAGTCACTAGCTGCATAATTTTAGCAGTAATATAGTTATATATAATAATAATTGTCTACATAGCTTATCATATGCTATCTTTGGGGCAACGCACAAGGCTTTGGAAGTAGGAATTGTATGGGATTTTTTCTTGCATGTCATAGATTAATTATTTTGATTGAAAATGTAATTTCTAACTGTGGCTGGGCAGGAGGGGCTCACTATGTGGCAGGAAACGGTGCAACTAAGCAGCGCTTAACATAATAACACATTCCAGAAGGTTCAGGCTGGTTTCAAAGCTGCTGTTCTCTGTTATTGTATAGTGGTGGATGATCAAATTAGATCATTTATTTATTTTGTGTGTACACAGAGTGGGATGCTTAAATTAAACCGATATATCCAGGAGAAGCGCACCCATTAGTTTCTAGCGTTGTTTTTACCAATTGTGGCTTCACTTCTACCTCCCTTTCTCTCCCTCTCTCTCCCTCCCTTTCTCTCGCTCTCTCTGTCTCTTTCTATTTCTCTGCGTAACTCTTTAGCATTTTTTTTATTGCATCTCTTAACAGGTTCCCCCATCTATTTCATTTACTTTTAGAACGTGTTTCTGTGTTCACAGAGCCGCTGTTATCTGGGTCTCTAAACCTTCACCTCATTCAACCTTCATCCTTTGTTGAAAACATGGCGTTAACCGCAATATTTAAAATGATTCAAGCTCTTTCTGCCTGGAAAGTGTGTGCAACGGAATCCCGAAAGTCTTCTGAAACACAGACCCATTTAAACTCTTAGGACTGAGAACTTCACACTCACCAGATGGAGGTGTCCTATTCAGTACAGAATCAGACTAAACTTGTTTTTCTGAAACAGCTGGAGAGAGATAGCAACTGTGGCTGGGTGCTAAAGGCAGTGAACGAGGTGCTGTAGAACTGTACTGTATCACGCCAGAGGTTTGAGCTGCTGGATTAAGATTAACCTCAAGTGGTTTTTAGCCATAGATTATAAAACTATATGCATCCATTAATGCACAAGCACCCCCCCCCCCCCCCCCATAACACTCTACACCCTGAGCTGCTCTCCCCCCCAGAAAGTCACATGACCCCTGATGAGGGTCTGATGATGTCTGGATTAGTTGTGGCTGTGTGTGTTAGTGCATCCATACATCATTCTGGTTCTTTGCTGTATATGGGTTTGAGAAGTAATTGTGTGTATGTGTTTGTCTGTGCATGTCTGTGTATACTTGCTTGCTTATCTCAAGTCTGCAATTCAGACAATATACAATTCATTATATTGTATGCCGCCCCCCCCCCCCCCCCCCCCGAGTGTATGCAGTAGATCAGGTGATAGTGTGGCTTTGTTAAACACATGGGAGTTGGAGTTGAACTCCCTTGTGTTGAAAGCTGGCGGTGGCGGCTGCTCTGGATCTGGCCACTTTAAATGTGACCTTAGCTTGAGTTGATCACACACTTGGCTGATTTTATATATGCGGCACACAGCGGCCACTAACGGCCACACGTACCCACATATTTCAGCCAGCTAAATGTTTAATGTCTGATATTAAAGAGTCATTCATTTGCTCACCTTGGGCTGAGTTCCTTCAAGGCCGTTAAAGCAGACAGCTTTGAAGGTTATGAACGTGAGGAGCAAAGACAGATGAAGGGTCTCCATGATGGATCCACTCTGTAGCTGAAGGGTCTCCATGATGGATCCACTCTTTAGCTGCCTCATGTGTCAGAGGTTATGCTGTGTCTTTGAGTCCTGCCACTTCCATTGGTGCTGATATTCAGTGTCACTGTCACACACAAGCAACGCACAAACACACAGACACACACACAGGCACACACACAAACAAATGAGCACACACACACATACATACAAACGCACACACACACATGCAAACGCACACACACACACACACACACACACACACACACACACACACACACACACACACACACACACACACACACACACACAAATGCACACACACACACACACACACACACACACACACACACACACACACACACACACACACACACACACACACACACACAAATGCGCACACATACACACACACATACATATACACACACACACACACTGACACACAAACACACACAGATACAGACAAAACAACAACACATCACACATGTGTCTTTTCACGGTGCATTAGTCCGGGTGTCAGCTGTCGAGGTCGGGGAGCGGTTGTCTGTCGGCGCTCCTGTTGTTAATCTCTGTCCCCCCTCCTCCCCGCATCCTCCCCCCTCCTCCCTCCTCCTCCCTGGGGCATTATGCCGGACGTGCCCCCGGGAGGATGTGAAATCACAGCTCCCAGCTCATATCATTCTCCTGTCTGCTGGGGGTGAGGGGAGGGGCTATAAGTTGTTTTTGGTTCTTGTTTTATCTGTCCTGAATTCCATAGCTAGTGACCGAGTGCTTTGACCTCTGACCTCGTCCAGGCTGACATGTCCTGGCCTTTCTAAACACATCTGTGTGAGGAATCGTTTCTAGTTTTAGATGCTGTTGGTTGGCAAACATTAGCCCTCATGAAAAATCTAGATGTCATTTATTAAAAGAAGGAACAATTAAATTGACTGATTACCACTAATCGTACTGGAACTAGGATGACGCAGCACTTATGAATAAGTGTATTCCCCATGGCTGGCTCCAACGCCAACACTAGAGACATCCTCAATACAGTACCCTCTCTCTAAGTATGTACCAATGTTACGTTGTAAGGCTATACCGATGTCTGTTCCTCATCTTGTGAACTTGGAGGATATTCAGATATGCAGGTAGATATGTAGATATATAGATAGATATGTACTGTTCCCGTCTTCTAGTCTAATCTACATGACCCACACACACATACACACACACACACACACACACACACACACACACACACACACACACACACACAGCATACACACACATTATACACACACACACACACACGCACGCACGCACGCACGCACGCACGCACGCACGCACACACACACACACACACACACACACACACACACACACACACACACACACACACACACACACACACACACACACACACACACCATACTAACACTACACACACACACGTATGTATACAACGTACACTTGACTGATTCTCTGCTTTATAACAGACAGAAGTCCCTATTTTCTGGTGCCTATACTTTATTTGAAGTGTGTTCAACAGGACTTTTTAAATTTGCGTGATTTGTATAGAAGTATGCCTGCATGTGTGTGTATGTGTGTGTGTGTGTGCGTGTGTGTGTGTTTATACGTATGTGAGTATGTGTGTGTATGTGTCCAGGGGTCAATTCAGTACACCAGAGCGGTTGGTTGGGTTCAGTAAGCTTCATCATTAGTTAACTCATTCACTCAAACAACCTGAGATACATGGAGGTACTTTTGTGCCAAAAGACATAACCACTCCTGTTTGTGTGAATGTGTTTAATGTGCACAAAGAGAGAGAGAGAGAGAGAGAGAGAGAGAGAGAGAGAGAGAGAGAGAGAGAGAGAGAGAGAGAGAGAGAGAGAGCACTATGATGGATTAGTTGAAGGTAGTGGCAACCGAGTTCTGAGTGCTGACTCCTCATTAGGATGCTACTAGCATTTTCCATTTTCGTATGCCATTTAAGTCCTGTCTGGAAAACCTCCAACGCCCCCCCCCTACACACAACAATATCTATCTATCGATTTATTGATCTATCGATCTGTCTATCTACTCCTGTCACCACCTCCAACTCTGCCTTTACATTAAACATTGTGCATAAAATAATACTAATTGTTCTCTTCCCTTCTCACATAAATGTGTGTTTCTATCTCTCCTGCTCCTTCTCTCTGTATAATTCTGTGTATTATGTGAATTGAAGCTTCCTCCTCGTATTTGTCTGTAGTTATTATGTCTATATCTGGCAACATATTTGCTGTGAGACATGACCTCAGTTTCAATAAAGGCATGTGAAACTGATGACACGTAAACCGTTAAAGAGGGCCCCCAGCTGGACCCGGGCCCCTGGAGAGGGGATGCATGGAGGGGCCCGGGACAGCGGCACTTGGCTGTGTTAACTCTGGCTTTCATTAGAAACATACATTTTAGATTGATACACAAATGTGTCATATCTGACACACTGGTCCCTTTCAAAGCAAACAACAACAGAACTACACAAACCTCAGATGAACGTGACAACCAAAACATCACATAAACACACACAGACAAATAGCAATGGGTTTCCTTTGATCCAGAATAGTCTTTAGAATAGAATAGGCAAGCAAAGGCAATATGAATCACACGTTGCTGTATAATATAGTGTGTGTGTGTGTGTGTGTGTGTGTCTGCATGTGTGTGTTTGTGCGTGTGGTGTGTGTACATGTGTGTGTTTCAGTGTGAAAGTGTGTTTGGGTGTGCTTGAACGTGCTTGAATGTCTTTGAAACTGTGAGTCTGTATGGGTGTGTGCGTGTGTGTGTGTCTGGGTTTGCATACATACGTAGGCTCATGTGTGTGTCTGCAGACCTGTCAATTAGAACTTGGAACCAGAGTGCTTTCGTTGACTAAAACCAGATATGGGGATGAGCGACGGACATATGATGAGTCCTTTATTTTTCCTCCAGATCCATCCATGGAATGGCCATGAAGTAGTTCTGTCTATGCAGCTGTGTAAGCTTGTCCAGGCCCTACAAGTCAGGATGTAGGCTATGAATCTGAATGAAAAGTAGGTAAATAGGTAGTGGCCATCACCAAAATGCACCAGAATACAGGAAATCAAATCTATTAAATTAAAAAAAAAATATGGGGGGGGGGGGGAACCTCAGACCACCTGTCTATTAGTGTGCCCCACCAACATTTTTGATCACTGCCTCTCACTCTGTCTCTTTGTCTCTGTCTCTCACTGTATGTACAATATCTACTACCCTGTTTTCTGTCTTCCAAACCACTCTCTGCTTGGGTTTAGCAAACCCTCATATCCCCCATCTTGATGGGGATGTCTTTCTAATCATGTGTTTGACTAGAAAATAAATTCAGAATTTCAGACCCCTGGCACCTAGCAACCACTTAATTTGGTTTCCACGTACAATGGTATTTATCCTCATCAATTACTTTTACTTTGCAGATTTTTGCAGTCATTTTCTTGGTGAGTTCAGTGTGTAGGGTTTGTTTTCCCCTGCTTTTCATAGTCATGAAATATGAAATAAAAGGCCGCTGTTGACTGCTGACATGGAATTTATTTGAGTGTGTGTTTGTCATTGTGACTTCATAGGGAAGTCTATCAATATTTATCAACACACCTGAGTGTGTGGTGTGTGTGTGTGTGTTTGCGTGTATGTGCGTGCGTGTGTGCACATGTATGTACGTGCAAGTGACTGTGCATGTGCGTATAAATGCTTTCTGTGTGTGTGTGTGCTTGTCAGTGTGAGTGTGCGTGTGTGTGTGCTTGTGTGTGTGCTTGTGTGTGTGTGTGTGTGTGTGTGTGTGCTTGTCTGTGTGTGCTTGTGTGTGTTTGTGTGTGTGCGTGTAAAAGTGAGAAAGGGGGGAAGGAAATAGAAGTGAGAAAGAGGGGGAAGGAAATAGATTAGGTAGTCATGTTGTTGGACATGGAAGTAACAAATCGTAATGATCCTGTAGAAACATGGCCAAAAAATCGAAATAAACAATTTTTTATTTCTTTTTTGAAATAAATTTGTTGAACGTGCCGGCTAACTCAGTGGTAACAAATGACAAAGGGAGTCCTTCAAGAAAGGGAACTAGCTTTGTGGTGTCACACTCATCATATAGATACTTAAGAGGCCTCTCTGTTAAGACTGAAACTGGATGATAGTTCTGATGGCATCTGTCCCCCAACCTAACCCCAGCAGTCCCTCTGGTTGCGTTGGAGTTCAGAGTGTATCTCAGTCCCCTGGACATGGCCCCTTCAGGGCTCCCACAGTCTTGTACCTCCTGACCCTCCTGGCCTCTCTCCCCAGAGTCTCTGCAGGGCGAGCACCAGAGGAGGCTGTACAAGGAGCTGCTGGCCAACTACAACCGTCTGGAGCGGCCTGTGGTCAACGACTCCACCGCCATCCTGGTGGAGCTGGGCCTCACGCTGCTGCAGATCATTGACGTGGTGAGAAAACTGTGTGTGTGTGTGTGTGTGTGCGTGTGTGTGTGTGTGCGTGTGTGTGTGTGTGTCTGTGTATAATATGTGTGTGTTTGCGTGTAAAATATGTGTACAATATACATTTAAATGTGTGTGAGGATTATTTTGGCGGTGTTAGCTGTGCTGGGTTTGTATGGCAGAATTACTCAATTTGGTTCTCCAACCACACATATGAGAGATTAACAAGTGGTACATTGACCTCTGATATATCTGCTTTAGCCTTTTATTATTATTAAGACTAGCCATAAGCGACTCTTCCACAGGGACTCGATATTCGAATAAAACTCAAATGTCTCGGCCAGCTGAATCCAAAATCTGCCTGGGTTTGGTTAAAAGGCACAGATTCTGAAATTCAGAACCGTGATTTCAAACCATTGGGTGAGTTCATAATGGACAGATGACCAGCCGCGTGCCGTCCATATGGGCAGGTGGGGCGGCGAACTATGGAGTTAGATTCATGCCAAAACCCCGCACACACGCAAAACGTGTTTTGCTCACGCAAAATGATTCACACACACGCTCAGTGTGGTTTGCAAATACAAAACATCATTCACAAACTAAAGCATTTTGCTTCAGAAACAAATACAGTATGTTTTACACAAAGTACAAAAAAAAATCCTTCAAGTACACAAAACAATTCTACAAGTACGGAACACGAAAGCTGCGCGTGGATCGGAATGCATTTGCGCACGGATCGGATTGCATTTGCGTACGGAACAGCAAGGCGGAAAATTAGTGCCAAAAGTCACGTGACAAATAAATGTCCTGTTATTCACACTACACAACAGCAGGTGGCGGTGTTGAGTCAGTTTAAGGACGCCAGGACGATCTTTTTTCTCCCCAAAATCTTTATTTGATGCCGGCCAAACGTGTGTGGATTCAACTCCATACTATGCGACTTGCCGCCCCTTTGTCACGGAATCGTACGACACGGAGAAAAGCTAGTTTGGGAGATTAAATTGAACAAAATGAGCGGCCAACAGGTGAGTCCAATGGAAGTGTCGCCACTCTGTTTT
>NC_082391.1:7603329-7620829 GCF_031168955.1 Gadus macrocephalus | reverse complement strand
GTCTATTCATAATATTGTAATGACCACGGAAGAGGCAGTGAATGAAGTATTGATTAGACAGCGATGTATTAGATACCACCGCTAATAACCCGTTGGAACACACAAGACCAGTAAAAACAGCTACGCCGGTAACTACAACAAACCCCGCGAACCCCAATCCCCACGAGAGCTCCTCCCTCTGCGGCCATCCGGAGGCTCACACTGCTTTTGGCCGGGATATTATATATAATAGTATATAGTATTATATACTATTATATATAGAATGAATGCTTGGAACTTTGTGAACTCTGGGATAAGCATTGTTAGGCAAGTTACTTAAAAAAAGTAATTAGTAATAGTTATTAGTAACTTCTACTAAAAAGTAAACGCACTGTAAAAAAAAAAAAAGTTGAGAAAACTCAAAATTGTAAGGCAAATCAATTTTTGAGTTTTGAGCCCAACAAAATGTCATTTTTCTTCTTTAGACAAACTTGAAAGTTAGTTATACCAACTAAGATTTTATATTTTACAAAACTCAAAAAAGTAAGTCAGGGTTGTTAACTTAATATTTCAAATTAAGGTTCATATTATTTAAAAAAAGAACATTTCAAAGAATGCAAAACTAGTTTTAAGTTCACTTTATTAAAATTAATAATTGGAAACTTCCATTTTACATTTCTGAATGCCAGACAGCAATAGAACAAGCAGCATATAGCTAGTTCAGCAGCAGAGAATCGCTTTCTAAATGCAGCAAACCAAAGTGCATTATGGTCGAACTTGTTCTGCACGATACGGGAGCCCAGGTTAAACGGTGACGCAACTCTCGTGCCTTATACACCGCACGATCCCGAGAGCTGTCTTTATTTAACACACACCCACAACACACAGCGCACCGCACACCCAACCAACGAACATGCAAGTCTCGGTAACGGTGGCGGCAACACTACACACAATAAACAACACACAAACAATAAAGACCCCAAACCCGTTAACCCCACTTAACCTAACAGAAACAAATTGACAAAAGGCAATAAACCCCTTTTTCCCAACCGGCATCACGAATACCCAGACTCCCCGGGGGGTAGGAGTCGCCACAATATTTACGATCTGAAACCCCGTATTTTCCAAAGTGTCGAAATGCGCATGTGCACCGTAGTTGGCCCAGCCTCAGACAGTCTGACTTAAGGTGCGGCCACACCAGACGCGTATTTCGCGTACTTCGCGTATGAAATCGCCATTTTTTCCATAGGGAACCATTGGTTTACGCGCGTATTACGCGTATTACGCGTATAAGCAACATTGTACGCGCGTATTGCGCGTATGAGGCGCGTATATTTACGCGCTATACGCGCGTATATCGCGTACATTTCAAGAGTTCAAAAAATTTAACTTTTTACGCTCATACGCATGACGATTAGCCATGTTGCCCAATCAGCGTTGAGCTTGACCCGACGTCACTGGCAGAGAGTAGTGAGCTTGGACAGAAGCATACGGCCGACATCTTTCTTTATTCTGTGTGGAAATAGTAACATAGTTACGCCATTAAATGCTTTTATGGAAACATTTCTAGCGAGAAATGTGCATTTAATTTCATAATGTTCGCTCGGTGAATGTGAAGGATGTTTGGTTTGATAGTTATGACGAAGAGGGAACGCTCCGTTCACTTGCATGGACAGAGTCTCTGGTTACTAAGCAACCTCAACGTCTTGGCGGACTATTTCTCTGCTGATCAACACTACAGACACTACACGAACAGAAATGGAGGTGGATCAAAATATCATCGTCGCCGTGTGCGGCCGTCCTGTCCTGTACGACACCACGATGGTGTCGTACAGGGACAGGAACAAAACAGAGAGGGCGTGGGTCGACGTGGCAGAGGATATTGGCGTTCCTGGTGTGTGTGTGTGTATTTTGCTTGGCTTCAGCTATCGGATGTGTTCTACTATGAAAAAAGTTAGCGCCGGTTAGCGGTAGCACCAGTTAGCAGTAATATTAAGTGATACTACTACAACAGACTGTCCCGCTTGTCAGGTTACACAACTTAATATGTATATATGTTCTTGTCAGTGGACGTATGTCGCAGGAGGTGGAAGTCACTCAGGGACAGGTATAGCGCGTATTGCGCGTATGCGACCATTTTTGACACAAAATGGTCAAGCAACATTATACGTGCGTATCTCGCGTAAAAAGTACGCGAGATACGCGTCTGGTGTGGCCGCACCTTTAAACCCGTGTGTCTTGCTAACAAAGATACTACACCGAGCCCAACTCTTGACCCAAAACTCAACATTGTTGGTTGGACTAAATTGCATTGCACAGTTGACATGAATACTTAATGTTTTATATTCATTTTACTCAGAAATCATAATGAGACCAACAATTTTAAGTTTTCGTTTTTACAGTGCAGTAACCAATACCATACATGGCATGGAACCCCCCGCTCCATGGACTTCAGTCCGTGGCTCTGATAGGAGGGATCAACTCTGCATAGTCAGAGCCTGTTAGGGCATGTCCACTGCGTTCACAGTGTCCTCTAGGACCTGGTCACTGTCCTTTGAGCAATCCTACAAAATGGGAACACCATCAGGGTCAAGAAATATAAATGACATCTGAGTGGTATCAACAAGTCTTACAAGAAAAGTGACTCTTCTGAGTGATTGTTGGTTGCATCTCTGTTGTAAACAGCTTGATGGTGTAAATAAGGTACTGATGTTGAGTGAATATTTTGTGGTCTTAGAATGCATGTATTTACATCACTCACTACTCAGCAATTGGTTGATATTGAATTGATAATTGAATTGTTCATCCAGAATTCCCCAGGGGGCTGGGTCGACCTCCACGTATCCCTTGTACTTGGCAGGTGGGTGTTGATTGCAGAGACGACCCACAACACAGGCATTGAACACTGTTCCATGTCTCCCTAGACTATCTCCTTTGAGAAGCCACTGCAACATGAAACGGTACGCAGGCAGTTGTCTGAAAGAAAATAATAATCAGTTTAGATGCCTGCCATGGCACTGAAACCCACCAGGGAGACCAGGTCTGACAACCCGTCTGTCATCCGTCTGTTTGACCTAAAAGAAGGTCTCCAGCCCAAATCAGGGCAGTATGGAGTTGAACCTGAATGGGTGACCTTCCATCCTATCTGATTGAGTGGATAACAACGATTGCATCAGGTTTCATTTCAGAAGAAACTCAAATGTCCCTTGGCGTTGTCCAACACAACCGTTTTTTGTATTTGCGTGCTCTTTGACAGCCTTCAGGTCGTGGCCATTGTCTCCGGTAACGGCCGCAGACACCTCCTTTATCTGCTGCTGTCTACACTGTCAAATATCCTCTTCAGAGTTTTTAGGGCTCAGATAACTATCCATCATTTGTTCATAGTTATAGTTGTTAATTTGATCCGCTTCAGATTCGCTGTTGGCAGACATTGTAATCTTAGGCAGCCCTTCTCTTCCCCAAACAACAAGAACCTCCCAGAGCCCAACTCAAAGCTGATTGGTAAATGAGATTTTGCCGTGATGGAAGATGTGAAGGAGTAGGATTTGCCAGAGAAGCGCTACTAGTCTTTTGAAAACCCGGAAGTCGGTGGTAATAACCATTCTCCGGGACATCCCAGGGAATGAGACCTTGGGATTTAGACATATCTCGTTAATTAGGAAAACAGAGCAGAAATTATTTTCTCTTATATTTATTTCTACTTCATTCTGCACTAAATAGTCCTGCCTTCTGACAGCAACTTAATATTTGAAGGCATGCATTTTAAATTACCTTGTTTTTTGGTTAATCTTTCAATCTTGCCTTGGGCCAATGTCTAACTTATATACATACTCATGGTCTGGCACCAAATTACAGCATTAACATTTCATAACTGAAATCAATACAACATTGATTTCTTGAGTTACTGCACCGTGCTTGATTATTGACACATTTCGTCATAGAGTTGTGTTTGTTCCTTGGAAGAACTAGTTCATGGTGACAAACACTGCAACGTTAGTTATGTGAGTGATGACCAAGAGTTTGTAATGTAAAGTTTTGTTGTGGCAGATAATGGTTGCATTTAAGGTTGAAGTAGTACTCTGGTATAGTACGAAGATGTGTATCTAACTCCCAATCTCATCATTTTGCAATTATCAAAATAAAAACTTAATTCATCAAACAACATTCATTGAGGAGGCAGGTTCATAAAGTATTTAGGGCCTGTGTTGTTGTTTCTACCAGTCTAGCTTTTTTATTTTTATTTGTTGGTGCTAAATATATTTTGCCACTCCACTGGCTTGCTACTGACCTGACCTGCTGCTAATGTATTTAAGTATTAATTGTGTTCAGTTGTCCTATTTCCCTCGCTCCAGAAGCCGCAGTAAACATGGTCATATGGTCTGTTATGATTCCTACTCTGCTAAAACTGTGGTCTGCCCTCCTTCCTCAGGATGAAAAGAACCAGGTCCTGATGACCAACTCCTGGCTCCAGCTGGTGAGTGATGCTCATCTTGACATAAAGGTGGAGGGTGTGTGCTACAGATATGTGGCGCTAATGAGGCAACATAATGAACTACCTGATGTCCTCGTGACTTATACAACGGGGTATGTAGGTAACTTTGTTATGTTGTCCAATCAGCACTGGACAGACGCCTACCTGACCTGGAACCCGGACAACTATCCAGGCGTTCAGAACCTGCGCTTCCCCTCGGACCAGATCTGGACCCCTGATATCCTGCTCTACAACAGGTCAGAGTCTGACCCCCCCCCCCCATATCCTGCTCTACAACAGGTCAGAGTCTGACCCCCCCCCCCATATCCTGCTCTACAACAGGTCAGATTCTAACCCCCTCCACCCCCTGTCCTACTCTACAACAGGTCAGAGTCTGACCCCCCACCCCCGATTTCCCCTGATACACTCGTTGAGCGCTGAGGTAGGAGGAGCTTGCTGCTCATCGCACTGTTCATGGATATGATTGGTCTGAGTCAGAGGTCACGATGCCGAGGGATACGTGGGCGGGGCCCTCTCTGATTGGTAGGTTGTCGTTTTCAGATGTTCACCACTGGCGCACGGGACAAGCCCAGAGGGCGAGTCCTAGACGGTGTAGCCTGCAGTCATAGAACTAGAGTTATAAAAGCATAACTATCGTTATGTTATTAAGGGTTATTAAGGTATCAAGGAGTAATTTGGCAACATAAAATGATGTAAGTACAAACTACATAAACAGCGATAGTGGGGGAGAAGGGGTTATCCGACCACACCCCTGAATACCCCTGAATGTCTTTACATAACGAGTAGCTGACTTTGACATGTATATTTATATACTGTTTATATACTATTTATATATTATTTATATTCATACTGTTGATATTACAGCAGGTGTGTAGATTCCTCCCTCTGTGATATGATTAGTTGAAAACTGAACCTGCCTGTTTGTTTAATGCTTTTGCAATATCCATGATTGTGTCTTCAGCAGCTAGAGCAGCCATAAAAGAGAAAGGAATGGGGATAACACAATGAACATTTGATATATAATAGATGATAGGAGTGAGCAAACAAACATCTTGGGATTGGATAAAAGCATGAGGAACTATGTGTCTGATGCACGGTAATGGATGTAATCAGAATCAAAGACAGGATCAACCCACTCCAACAGTGCTTGATGTTATACTAATACAATACCTTTTGCAAATTTCTATAGACTTAATGTTATGTAGCATTTGTGTCCATCAGAGGAGTGATATTATTACCATATTACAACACGTAACCTAGGATATCAATTTCAGGTTTGAGCACAAAAATTACATTATGAGCAACCGTGATGCAATGAAAAATAGCACAAATCTTTGTTTTTCAGTGCCAAGGCCTAATCTGTAAGCAACATTTCCAGGGCCCAGTTTAGTGTGGTGTTCCTTGGGAAGTGAGGCAGGTCAAGCTGATTTCCTGAATTTCTCGGCTGTCATTTACAAAGGACCATCTCATCTTACCTCTCATCTCATCCACTCCTGCATTTAAAATTCAACCTCACTCAACACTCATTGACTTTCTCAAGTCAATTAGGAATGTAGGTCACTGGTCTCTCATCTGCACCCCATGCGCACACGCGTACAGGGGTATTATCATTATCCAACATTTAAAAGCTCTCTTTTTAGACCTGAGAGGATTACCTTCTAATCTTTATTTGATCACATTATGCGACCTACTCTCCCTTTCGCCCTTAATTTCTACTTTATATATCATATCTTTTAGTCATTCATCTATTTACCAAACCTTCGTCATCCTGGTCTTTATTGTCTGTTTTTAATCTTCCTCATTGTCTGCCTTGTTCTCACCCTCTCCACTGGATCATGTTCGCTGCACACACAAACACATTTGGAAAGAGAAAAGCCGATTCAACCCCTGCTATTAAGACTGGTCTATGTGAGCTGATGGGACGCACACAGTGTAAAACCCCTGGGTGTCAGTCTGGATCATGACAGGTAGGCTAGAGGCATGGAGGACATCTAATTGTTTAAATGCTAAAGCCACCGCTAAGCTCTGTTCTGCTCCCCCTGAACAACACCAGAGGCTCCCCTTTATAGCCACAAGGTTCGGAGAATTCCTGGTGGCCAGATGAAACCTTACAGTCTTCTTCTATTACTCGCTTTGGCACCGCCCACAGACCCAGGTTAGCCCCAGAGAAGGCTATCCCCTTGTGCCCCCACAGACTTAACACCTTTTCCCATACATTAACTCTGAGCATGAGCCACTACACACTGCTACACAGCAGGCCGTGAGTGTGCAGTTAATCACACACAAGGGTAGAGGGGCAAAAGGCGGAACAGAACCCTGCTGTAAAACAATCCATTCAGAAGCCCTTGTATGAATGAAGTCACATACAACTTTTAGTTAATATTCCCAGGAATACAGGTACAAGGTTAGAGATGGTTACTACCCAACATCAGAATGTTTTGTGTGGCTTCACATGGCTTTGTTTTCCAAGCACATGACAGGTGGCCTAGATCCACATTATTATAAATGTATTCATCATCCTATTCTGGACTCAAACACAGGTTTGTTTAAATTGTGCCCCAATACTGCTTCACAAAGCAGTTCACATTATGGGCCCTATTTTAACTGAGATGAGAGATGAGATGAGATGAAACGCAAGTGAGATGCGCCAAGCGCAAGTAGCTTTGTGGGCGGTTCTATGGCGATGTCGCTAGTTTATCTGCCGAAAAAGGGTTGGTCTGAAGTAGCCTAATTACCCGTAGGTGTGGTTTGGGTGTAACGTGCAATAAATCAATGAGAGTGCCAGCTCCCATCCCCTTTAAGAGCCATGAGCGCATTTGAATCTGACGAGTTCTGCAGTCTCCGATGAGACGGATGCACATGAATTCCAAATTTCAAATGACTCAGTTTATGGCCAAATAATATGGTCTAATCCACACATGGAATAAGGTTTTCTTCCACAACTTCAGAAATATTCCTCAAATAAATTTCGGCAAAGAAAACTTAAATGATATAACATGACATGCGATAACTGTGGTTCTATTTAATGCGCAATACATTATAAACATAGTTTCTTATCAGTATTGTATGCATTATCGTTATCGACTTGTGTTCCTAATATGCATGTGTCCCCCCGGTAATATACATTGCCATGGACTGTATTATGTGTTGCGTGTTTAGTTTGCGTGTGTTTAAACAGATGGACGCACACACGTGCGCCTTTATTAATTATTTTACACATACACACACGCACGCCCGCATTTATTCATTCTTTTTAACACTCACTCGTGGTAAAACAATTTTTTCTCACGATCAATCAATCCTAAAAGTTATGGGCATGTACACGATGTCTGTGTCAAGAAAATATGTGTTTTCTGTACGGTGTTTGCCGATGCATTGATTTAAAAGTACAACTTATTACCTCTGTATCAGCTGTTCTTTCCCAAATAATTTATCAAGAATGTGTGGCTAGGTAGATGAGAGAAGCAAAGTGTATGCGCGAGGTGCACAAGCAACATTATGCATGCGCCCTTAAAATAGCATCTGAACAATGCGCAACTGACTTTAAACCAGGTATTTCCTGGTTTGTGGCGCAAGTGGTTTCTGAAACTGCAAAATAGCAGCAGGGAACGTTTGCGCCAGAACACGCCTCCTCCTTTCGCCGAACCGCCTCTTGGCGCGCAAGATCAATCCCTAATTTACCAACGCGTTGCGCAGGAGGGAAAAGAACGCTCTGCGCCAGTTGCAAACTAGCAACGACACATGCGCCAGTTATTAAGTCTGTAAGAGCCATTTTCCTGTTTTTCAGTTATGTTGTAATGTCTGTGTTGCCGTATTGCGGGTACAGGTGTAAAGGGGACGTCATTTGGGGTACCTCTGTTGTTTGATCCCGGAAGGGCATACGGTTTTTGACCGCAAGAAATACAAAGTTGTTGTTATGTCACTGAGGATCTATGAATGTATTCCGTATTCCCATGCAATTGGTGTCATGGTGAGGAAATAAACGGGTTGTAAACCGGAGACGATCGCACGGATCAATCATTGCTTCACGTAGCTGCATAGTAGGCTACTGGAAACATCAACACAGCGCGTCAACCAGGTCACCCGGGAGTCAAACCACACGGAGCACACCCATTGGATGTGGCTCGTATAAAGTCAATTGCGCCGGATGCAAGATAGGGCCCTCGATGTTAACCAATCACAGATAAGTCAAACCCAGTGGCCAGGTATGCTCTTTAAGCACACAAAGTCGTTGGTCTCATTTGGCGGGGCATCGATCAGACACCTCAAGGGCAGCAGGTAGACAAGCAGGTAGACAGGTAGACAGGCAGACAGCGGCTGGCTGAATGCTAATCTGGTCAACCGGGGGAGGGGGGGGACACCGACAGAGACACACTCAGGGACAACTGAGAGGGTGAACCGGCTTTAGAGATCAATCACTAATGCATGGAGAGGAATCCTCATGGACAGACGGACAGCTACCTCCAAGGGCAGATGGATAGATGTCTGTGCGGCCAGACCTTAGAAGTGGTCACGGAAGATGGATTGACGAAGAGAAGGGCAGCCATTATCACCTTCTGCATCTATGATGAAGGTTCACTTCTTTCTTTGCTCTCGATCCCGTCATGTTACCCGTTATAAGCAGCTATGGTTTACTGCTTGTGAACATATGTGGTTCATGCCTGTTGTCTGCCAAAAATGCCATGCAAAGCTCTTGGGGAAACTCTTTGCTTTGAAAATTCAGGTTATTATGATTATATGAAAGTAGTGTCAAACGAACAAGTCAGTTCCTTGTTTTTATGAAACCTGTGTGTGTGTGTGTGTGTGTGTGTGTGTGTGTGTGTGTGTGTGTGTGTGTGATAACACGTTTTTTTTATTAAATTGGCTGATGTTTGATTTTCATTCCTTATCCTCCCCAATCCCCTCTGTAGTCAGTTTGTCTGTGCATCAGGCATCCCCTGACTCTCAGAGAGAGAGAGAGAGAGAGAGAGAGAGAGAGAGAGAGAGAGAGAGAGAGAGAGAGAGAGAGAGAGAGAGAGAGAGAGAGAGAGAGAGAGAGGGGGGGGGGGGGGGGGCTTGATCTGCTAGTTAACCCTCAGACTGCGTATATGTAATTCTGTTATGATGTAGGGCTCTCTAATGATGACTGGTTGGTTGCCAGATTCAGAAGAAATTATACATAAATGAAAGATGAAGTGGAACTTTGCACAACCGTGTGTGGATCACACGGTACATACACAAAGCTGGAAGCTCTCCGTAGCCTGTTGCCTGGCATAACGCTTTGCATTGTAATGTGAATGTTCACTTGGCTGTCTCTCTGTTTCCCTTTTTTAATAAACGAGGTTCAAGCAAACCTCTTCTATACATGTTACAGGTCTGGCAGTTTGTGTCCTTGTGTTTGTATTAATTGTATGCTAGCAGTGAGTGCTGATTAAGTAGAAAGGACAGTGTTTTGTTTGGTTGTGTGTGTGTGTGTGTGTGTGTGTGTGTGTGTGTGTGTGTGTGTGTGTGTGTGTGTGTGTGTGTGTGTGTGTGTGTGCGTGTGTGTGGACAGTCCGGTGCCTCGTGTCCCTTGGCACAGGAGCCTCTCACTGTCTCCATTGTCCCGGTCCGGCTCCGTCTGTCTCCAGGCTGCCCTCTCTCCAGCCTGTTTGCCCCCTATGTGTCTGTGTGTCCGGGTGTCTGTGTGTCTGTGTGGCTGTGTGTCTGTGTGTCCATGTGTGTGTGTCTGTGTGTGTGTGCGTGTGTGTATGTGTGTGTGTCTGTGTGCCGTGTGGCTGTGTGTCTGAGTGTGTGTGTGTGTGTGTGTGTGTGTGTGCATTTGTGTGTCTGTGTGTCCGTGTGTGCATTTGTGTGTCTGTGTGTCCGTGAGTGTGTGTGTGTGTGTGTGTGTGTGTGTGTGTGTGTGTGTGTGTGTGTGTGTGTGTGTGTGTGTGTGTGTGTGTGTGTGTGTGTGTGTGTGTATGTGTCTGTGTGTTTGTCTTATCTGCATCCCTTTCCTCTCCTTTGTTCCCTCTCTCTCCCAGGGCTACCAGCTGTCTGGTCATGTGTGTGCATGTGTGTGTGTGTGTATGAGTATTTATAAGTGTGTGTGTGTGTGTGTGTGTGTGTGTGTGTGTGTGTGTGTGTGTGTGTGTGTGTGTGTGTGCATATGCAATAGCAAAATACTTTTAAGTTGTATAAAATGACCATAAACATATTTTTCCACAAATAATGTAATTGTTCATGTGTTAAAGGCCAAATTATTACATATAGGAATGAATGAATAAGTATTCAACAATATGAGGATCAACATTTTAACCCCAAGATGTGAAGCCTTAATGTTAAACAGGGTGGCCTATCGGTGTAACTCTATATATATTATCGGTGACTCTCTCCCGCCGGGTGTGACACACTCTCTCAGCCGAGGCAGAAACCAATCGCCAGGGCCGTTTGATTTTGACAGAAGTAGACAACCAGAAAAACAGCTCTTGGCCAGGTCTCCATGGACGTTTGTCAGAGTTGAGGGTTCATCCCTGGCGGGGCGGTCTGTCTCTGGGGGTCCTGACACGGTGCACCTGCTCCCTGCTGCTCGAAGTGGCCAACACCTAAACGGCAATAAATGATTTAGATTGAAGATGATTGTGGTGACGTACGTCCAACACATTTATCTTTCTGTTCTGACCATCATCCCAAATCAATCTGGTACAACTCTGTGGCAGAACTATATCGATGGCTGACATTGTACAACGTGCTCACCATGTATTTGAGAGGATCAGGGTAGAGCCTTGTTTATCGGGCAGGGTCTGTCCATTCTTGATTATTATTTTATTCATTTGAGGTGAGTGCTGTGCTCTTGTCACGATTCATTCTTTCCTCCCCTCTCCCTCATAGATAATCAAGATGCATAATAAGTTGGGAAGTGCAAAATTGTTTATGGTAAAATCAGTCCTAAATTAGGACAGTATAGCATATGACATGGTCTGGTGTAGCATAGGATAGTCAAGCATTACATAGAAGAGTAACATATGCTTAATTCAACCACATCCCTTACAGTACAGTTACAGTAGCAGTAGCCTCACACTTTTTCCTCTGTAGAATATCTCTGTAATGAAGCAAGGTGTAGATCCGCACCTGGCAGTGGTTGTAATCCAGCCCAGGCTCTGTGCTGTCTGTCCCAGAGGTTCTGCTATGACTTAGGAGGACTGCTGGATCACAGATCACAGCAACAGCAGTATGTTGTTCATTTCCAGGGACATGTGCCGTGAGGTGACCTTAAAGGGGCAATGACTTTGTTCTCTCAGAGGTCAATGGGCATGGACCTCTTTTCGCTCTACATTTCACCTGTGTGTGAGTGTGTGTGTATGTGTGTGTGTGTGTGTGTGTGTGTGTGTGTGTGTGTGTGTGTGTGTGTGTGTGTGGTGCGGTGTGTTCTAAACATGGGGATAAAAGAGGCAAAGCATGAAAACAAATCTCTCTCTCTGTCTCTCCCTCTCTCTCCTCCCCTCTCTCTCCCTCTCAATCCCTCACTCCTCTCTCTCTCTGCCTTTCTCTCCTTCTCTCCTCTCTCTCTCTGCCTTTCTCTCCTTCTCTCCTCTCTCTCTCTCTCTCTCTCTCTCTCTCTCTCCCTCTCTCTCTCTCTCTCTCTCTCTCTCTCTCTCTTTATATCCCTCTCCTCAGTGCTGACGAGCGTTTCGACGCCACCTTCCACACCAACGTTCTGGTGAATGCGTCGGGCCACTGCCAATACATCCCGCCGGGCATCCTGAAGAGCACCTGCTACATCGACGTGCGCTGGTTCCCCTTCGATGTGCAGAAGTGCGACCTGAAGTTCGGCTCGTGGACCCACAATGGCTGGCTGCTGGACCTCCAGATGCTGGAGGTGGACACCTCCACCTACATCCCCAATGGGGAGTGGGACCTCGTGGGTGAGGAACACGTTTAGACTACTCTCTGTGCAGCGGAGATGTTTTTGGCACAGTGTGTCCCCCTCTTAACATCACAATCTCACAACTGGTCACCAAGCCCTTTATTCTTAAGGGTTCCTCTGGTCTTCTTACTTCTTACTCTATCAATGTTTGTTTCTTACAATGTGATACCATGGGTGGTGGAAAATCAGTGCAGCGGAGATGTTTTTGGCACAGTGTGTCCCCCTCTTAACATCACAATCTCACAACTGGTCACCAAGCCCTTTATTCTTAAGGGTTCCTCTGGTCTTCTTACTTCTTACTCTCTATCAATGTTTGTTTCTTACAATGTGATACCATGGGTGGTGAAACAGGCATATATATACTGCCCATCAAACCCTTTGACGCCAGTAACCACCATTCAACGTAGGTCAACAACGTTCTTTTTGATGGCTGTCAATATTTTGGCTTAACAAAGAGACTTTCCCTGGAGTGCAAACGCACCAGTGTCTTCACTTTGCACTAAGCATTTGGCCCAAAACGGACAGTTAACAGCAGGTACTTTGCTTAACAATGGGAAAGGTACGGGTGAACTCCGAAGCAATGTAATAAATGCAATAACCTTTCTCTGATAATTACACATGCTGCCACATCCTGGCAGGATGTAAATAGACATGTCTTTAAATATAAAGCACACACGTTTGCATTATAAATGAGCTGTTCTGATTCACCTGGTCAGCAGTTCAGGTGAGATTAGAGTGCGAAAACAACCTGTGTTTATACTCACCTAGTCCATGTGTTGATACCCATATAGTCCATGTGTTGATACTCACCTAGTGCATGTGTTGCTACTCGTGTTGATACTTACCTAGTAAATGTGTTGATACTCACCTAGTACATGTGTTGATACTCTTGCCATCTGACCTCCAAAGGATTTCTTGTGTTTAATATTCAGCCTATCGCTATCGTGGGATGAATATAGGTTGCGTCATAACTCAATGTCATTTTAACTCCTGTACCTTGAGTGAATGTTTGGTAAATGGTTTGTGTAAATGGTATGTGGAAATATATAATTTCCACATAACCAAGTTATATTGAATCAACATATGGCCGAATTGGAGTTGGTTGAATATGGGTAGCAACCTGACATTACTTTACATTGCATTTATTTAATAGAGACTTTGTTCCAGAAAGACTTAAAGTAAGAACATTCATCAAAGAAAATATCATTCAGAGGGTATAGGAGAGGGGATAGGAGAGGAGATAAGAGAGGAAATAGGAGAGGAAATAGGATAGGAGGGGAGATAGGAGAGGAGGATGGATAGGATATGGGATAGGAGAGGGGATAGGAGAGGGGATAGGAGAGGAGATAGGAGAGGGGATAGGAGAGGAGATAGGAGAGGAGATAGGATAGAAGGGGGGATAGGAAAAGGGATAGGATAGGAAATAGGATAGGAAATAGGAGAGGAGATAGGAGAGGGGATAGGAGAGGGGATAGGAGAGGAGAAAGGAGAGGGGAGGGGATAGGAGTGAGAGGGGATAGGAGAGGAGATAGGAGAGGAGATAGGATAGGAGAGGACATAGGTGAGGGGATAGGTGAGGGGGTAAGAGAAGGTATCTGGGAGGGGATAGGGGAGGAGATAGGATAGGAGAGGGGAGAGGAGATAGGAGAGGGGATAGGGTACAGAGGGGTTAGAGGAGGAGATGGAGAGGTGGTGATAGGAGCGGCGCCGACAGCAGGTGGGGGGGATGAGGACAGTCAGAGCCACAGAACAGTTCAGCAACACTTGAGTCCGGATCCCATTTAAGGCGTGGCAGCAGTAGACCCTGTGGGGCGGGCACGCCACCCCGCTGGCCAGCGTGGCGTGGGGCGGGCTCGGCGTGACATGTGGTGTCAGACGAGGGCCAGATGGCTCACAGTGTGCAGGATAAGTCGGGGGGTGGGGGGGGGGGCAGAGCGAGGCTTGGTGATGGAGATCACCGGCAGGGCATGCCGTTTGTTCCTCCTCCACCACGGGATGCGCTCTAAGTGAGTCTGCACGTGCCAACGGCTCGGGAGAGAAGCAGCGCTGATTTTGAATCAGTGGGACGAGTGGGCATCACAGAGATAATAATCGTGTGGATGGATAATGAATGGATGGCTGATAGTTGGATGGATGCATAGAATGACGCTGATGGACTGGCTTTAAAATGATGAATTCATTTGTTACGGAGAATTGTCCACAATCAAAAGGTAAATTACATGGCTTAGAAATGTGCCATGAAGTTCCCATCAAATACCCTCCAACCAATCGGCTCCGCAGATTCACCTGTGAGTCCTGAAGCTCTGCCCCTCTGCCGATGTGTTCCAATCTGATGTGGCAGTTAATTAATCCTCACAGATGTCATTCATATTTATAAGTGATATCTTATGTAATGTGCATTTGAATGTCATGATGTTGCGGTCCCCCCCTTCCAAAGGTGTGCCAGCCAAGCGAAACGAGCTGTACTACGACTGCTGCAAGGAGCCGTACCCGGATGTGACCTTCACGGTCACCATGCGGCGGAGGACACTGTACTACGGCCTCAACCTGCTCATCCCCTGTGTCCTCATCTCCGGCCTGGCCCTGCTCGTCTTCCTGCTGCCCGCCGACTCTGGGGAGAAGATCTCCCTGGGTAGGGCCTAGAATCCAAATAATTATAAAATAATATCATAATCATAACTAGGATTATAAAACGTAGCATCATCACCATCGTCATCATCACGGTTGTCGTCATCAACATCATCATCGCGTGTGCAACTTACTAAAGAGCGTGTGAGATCTAAAACACACGCACGCTTTATGAAGACAATACTCCCTTGTTAAATCCTGGCTCTCATTTCCAGCATGATTTATAAAATAATCCACAGGGATTATTAACAGCTCCATCCTGGCCTGCAAATCATCACCTGAATTCTCCATTCCCTAATAAGTCGGGTACTCCTGGGAAGCTGTCCATGTTCCTCCTCAATGTAGCTGATGTGATAACCGTGTGTTGTCGATCACTGGGTGTAGTGGATCACCATGTGTTGTGGATCACCGTGTGTAGTGGATCACGTGTGTTGTGGATCACCGTGTGTAGTGGATCACTGTGTGTTGTGGATCACCATGTGTTGTGGATCACTGTGTGTTGTGGATCACTGTGTGTTGTGGATCACTGTGTGATGTGGATCACCGTGTGTAGTTGATCCCCGTGTGTAGTGGATCACTGTGTGATGTGGATCACCGTGTGGTGTGGCTCACCGTGTGTTGTGGTGTGCTGTGGGGCTCATCGATCACCTTGTACATGTCAGAGCAGTTCATGCATCAAGCTAACGAATAGTTTCAGTCATAGCAATTTAACGTGACATAAATCACCATGGAAATAATTTCCTATACCTATAAGCCTGATCAAGTCTGTCAAGTCTCTCCCTCTCTCTCTCTCTGTCTGTCTGTCTCTCTATTTCGTTCTCAGTCTTTGTCCTCTGTCTCTCTCTCTCTCTCTCTCTCTCTCTCTCTCTCTCTCTCTCTCTCTCTCTCTCTCTCTCTCTCTCTCTCTCTCTCTCTCTCTCTCTCTCTCTCTCTCTCTCTCTCTCTCTCTCTCTCTCTCTCTCTCTCACTCACTCACTCACTCACTCACTCACTCACTCACTCACTCACTCACTCACTGTCTCTCTCACTCACTTTCTGTCTCTCTCTCACTCACTCTCTGTCTCTCTCTACCACCAGGGATCACTGTGCTGCTCTCGCTGACGGTCTTCATGCTGCTGGTGGCAGAGATCATGCCGGCCACGTCTGACTCTGTGCCTCTGATCGGTAGGAGATGCACAGTTGTGTGTTATTGTTTGTTATTGTGTGTGTGTGTGTGTGTGTGTGTGTGTGTGTGTGTGTGTGTGTGAGAGAGAGAAAGAGAGAGCGAGAGAGAGAGAGAGAGAGAGAGAGAGGGAGAAAGAGAGAGAGAGAGAGAGAGAGAGAGAGAGAGAGAGAGAGAGAGAGAGAGAGAGAGAAGAGAGAGAGATGGAAGATAGAACAAGCTTTGGGGTAATAGTTCTAAGAGTGTCAGTTCAAAGACTTCCTGGAGTGGTTCAGGAGATTCCTTCCTCGGCGGTCAACAGAAAAAATAAGAGTGCAAAACGCATGCATGTGTGTGGGTGTGTGTGTGTGTGAGTGTGTGTCTGTCTGCCCGATGCATGCATGCATGTATGTGTGTATGTCCAAAATGCATGCATGTGTGTGTGTACTGTGTGTACTGTTTGTAGTGTGGGATTCTTGACAAACCCTCCATGCCTTTGGGCTGCTAGTTTAATCCTGGGCTGTTTGATGGCTTCCTTCCAGCTGGGGTAAAGGCCCATCAGCGATTCCCTCTATACGGTCGAGGGTTGACCTACATCCTCTGCCCTGAACTACATGGCTGCTCAGAGCAGGATACACCTTCTTTATGAAGCCGCAATAGTCGCTTTCTCATTTTCAATTTCAATCCACGGTTAGCCTTAATAACCTGATTACTACGGCTTATTTGCAATTGAGTAAACAATTAGCAGTTAATTACAGTCATTAAATGATGGCTTTTGGGAATAAACAGAAGCTACTTGCAGGTAGCTTTAAACAGATGTGTTCGGCTACATTGAAGAGAAATGTGTCTTTTAGTCACATGGATTTCTCCAAATCTTGCATCAGACCCAGTCCTTGGCTTGACCTTGGGGAAACAATTATTAAATTCCGTATTATATATTTTAGTTTTACTTATACATTGTTCCACATTATTTAGAGCTGTTTCATAAATAATGTAAACCAAAGTGCTTTACAGTAACCGCCTCAGAGAAATAAATCAGCAGGCCATTTGGAGTAGGTGGGCAAATATTAAAATATTAATATCTCTGAGTGTGTGTGCATTAAAGAGAAAAAAAGAGAGGGAGAGAGATCCTTACGGTTCTGTCCTTTGTTCCAGAGACACTTAAAGTGTAATTCCGGCGCAAATTGAACCCAGGATCTTTGTTTTGGCATTAAAACCCATCAAATAAGCCTCCCAGATACCTTTTTCATTGAAAATCGAGTATTATAGTTTGCCGGGCGCAATGTTTGGCGTCCATGTTGTTGACTTGGGGCATAGTGTTTCGCTTCTAAATCATTTTTGAACCACTAAATAGCACCAAACCTCTGCAGTA
>NC_082391.1:7533329-7598329 GCF_031168955.1 Gadus macrocephalus | reverse complement strand
TAAGGATTGCCACAGCCAATAAATAGACAGAAAAACACAAAAGCCCTATACATATTTATATTGTTATGAAACTATATTGCAATTATCTCTTGGTTTTATCCCCTTATGTTCTACACAACAGCTCTGTTTCTGGTTCTGTTTGAAGCTAATGTTGTACAAAAGCACCTGATCCACACCTCTGAGCAGCTCCGTCTGTGAGCCGTCTGAATCCGCCTCCTCAACGGAGTCAGATCTAAATGAAAGTTTGGCGATGTTTAGCGTGACGGGTCCTCTCTGCTCGTCTGGAGCGGAACGTCTGAGATTAACGGGCCTGGTTGGAGCTGACTCCACATATGGATGCTCTCATGTAGGTCCTCATTTAAATGAAGTGACCTGGTTGGAGCTGACTCCACATACACACATGTAGAATATTCCACTCAGCACAGTTTGGAGAACGATGCAAGTCTCTGGTCTTGGTAGTTTCTTTTGACGATATTATGAGTAGCAAATCACTATATGTGTAACTCTGTGTGCTGTATTGACTGGGGGGCTATAGGTGCCACATATTGTGTCTTGCAATCTGGACTCAAGTATATAGACGTAAATCTGGATGTTAGATGTTAGACTGTATCTAATATTTTACATGTCAGAATTATGCATGTTGTTTTACTTGCAGTACATGTGCTGCAGAAAACCCCTTCACATTGCCTAACCATCCAGCTTTGAGGCAGAGGTTGACATTCTAAGCCGAATGCTGAATGGCTGGTTTTCACTGTAGAACTCACCTAATGAACAGGTTGTTAATTACAGACAAATTTAATTGAATTATGACCTGTTAACACCTGCAGCCTGCAGTTAATCACTGTATGTAGAGCTAAACATAAACAACCTTATGATAATGGTAGTATATTATTGTTCTTCCTATTATTATCATTTTATTATTATTCACACAGAGGGTGATGTGTTTTTGTGGACGGGCTCGAGAGAAGAAAGGATTCAACAATGAACAATTAGAGCTTTTCAAGTGAACGCTGAAACCTCCGCAATATTAATTGACAATATCACTTTTTGAACATCCTGCGAGGACACGATGGCAGTTCTGATGTAGAATCTTTCTCTCACCTCAGTTTCTCTTTTCATGACTTCAATTTCCTTGTTATTATCTGCTAATAAAAACTATTTGTTGGTTATTTATTTTCTTTAAATCCCTTGGAAAGGAGCAAAGGGCATTATCATCCCTCTCTTTCTGTTTACTTGATAGATATTATCCCACTTTAGGTGACAATTACTACATGCAATGTCTCCTTTCATCATATCACTTTCATTGTGGTTTGTAATTAATAGATATATGGGTAAAATTGTAAAGAAGCTTGAAATAGGGGTTATTTTATCAATAAACAATCAAATTCCATCACGAGACGGCAGTGAGAAACTTGGCAGCATGAGATTAATTTAGATCATTTTCCCCGTTCAAGGGTTGGAGGTTATTGAAGCAGGGTGTTAATTGATGAATTGCCAACTGATTGTGCTCCCAATTCTTGACGATTCATTTCAGGTGTGTGTGTCATGTGACTGCCTATATAAGCTGATGCACCTGCACAAAATAAATTGAGTGTGTGTTTTCTCAGAACTTGAATGCAGTTGTGTTATTTGTCCTCCCAAGTTGATAGAACGTTTCGTAGGGATATCTAGCAGTCAAGCTCTGTTTAACAGGTTATGGGCCCAGGAGCGTTTGACGTTTGTGCACAGAGATATCCGGCGTGAGTAGGCACCGAGAGACATTTGTTTGTGAGCGAGTTTGAATACGTGTCTCACGGATTGGAGTGCCAGGACCATGAGCGAACGTACAAGTTCACGTTGGTCTCGTCTTGTGTTTGACGGAGACGAAAAGAACTATGAACTGTGGGAGACTAAGTTTTTGGGCCATATGCGGTTGCAGAAATTGAAGGACACAATTTTGAATCAACCAGCCGATGGCGCGGAAGAAAACGCACTGGCCGAGGATGCGGCGAAGAACTCGGAAGCGTACGCGGAATTGATCCAATTCCTTGATGACAAAAGTTTGTCTCTGGTCATGCGAGAGGCAGCGGATGACGGACGTGCAGCTCTCAGGATTTTACGCGACTATTATGCAGGCAAGGGTAAGCCCCGCATTGTATGCCTGTATACAGAACTGACTTCCTTGCAAAAGATGAGTTTTGAGAGTGTGACTGATTATGTCATACGCGCCGAGACTTCAATCACAGCACTGCGTAATGCTGGAGAGGTTTTAAGCGATGGATTATTGGTTGCAATGATTTTGAAGGGGCTACCAGAATCATTTAAGCCTTTTTCCATTTTTATCACTGAAAGTGATGAGACTCTCTCTTTTGCCGAGTTCAAGACTAAGTTGCGCAGTTATGAGAGCACTGAAAGTATGCACACAGCTGCGGCTGACGACAATGTCATGGGGGCCCGTGCGCATCCAAGTAGGGCTGCCCCATCAGGTGCAAGTGCGCGCAGAACCGAGAGCGGGGACATTGTGTGTTTCCGTTGTGGCCAGAGAGGTCAGAAGGTAAGAGACTGTCAGCGTGGTCAACAGTGGTACAGCCAGGGCGAGAATACCGCACGGCGAGGAGGATGGCGACAGCGGCAGCAGGACAACGCTCGCGGAGTGTACGAGGAGACGGATGACAGCACCTTCGCGTTCAAGCTTGTGACCAGCGAGCCAGGAAGCTGTGTCACCAGAAAGGGCCTGATGGTGGACACCGGTGCGACATCGCATATCATCACTGACTTGGCAAAGTTCAAGAGCTTCGATGACCGATTCCAGTCCGAGACTCACTGCGTGGAGCTGGCCGATGGCACAAGCTGCATGGGGGTCGCGGAGCGCAGAGGAGACGCCGAGGTGTGTCTGGTCGACAGCAGGGGGCGCTGCCGCAGTGCCACACTGAAGCAGGCGCTGTACATCCCCTCGTATCCCCAAGACATCTTCTCCGTGAGAGCTGCAACTTCGAATGGGGCAACGGTGATCTTCAAGGAAGGAGAAGATGTATTGCAGTACAGAGACGGTACGAGCTTCCTCATTCATGAGCATAACAGTTTTATTTGCCTACTGTGCCAGTAAACATGATGATAAATGTATGAGCTGTTATGATATTCAGACGTGGCACGAGATTTTCGGGCACTGTAATTTTGATGATGTCATGAAGTTAGAGAATGTTGTGAATGGAATGTCAATCAGGGGTAAAGCGTCCAAATCCATGACATGTGAAGTGTGTACTCAGGGCAAGTTCACTCAGAGCAGGAACAGGAAGCCTGATGTGAGGGCCAAATCAGCCTTAGAGCTGGTTCACACTGACTTGGCAGGCCCCATTGACCCAGAGTCCAAGGAAGGGTATAGGTATGTAGTTTCCTTTACTGATGACTATTCAGGTGCAGTGTTTGTGTACTGTCTAAAGCACAAGAGTGACACTGTAGAAGCCACAGAGAGGTTTCTAGCCGACACAGCCCCATATGGGAAAGTGAAGTGTATCAGGTCTGACAATGGTACTGAGTTCACAGGGCAGGGTTACCAAGCCCTACTGCGTAGAAATAGAATCAGACATGAAACATCAGCACCATACTCACACCAGAATGGCACCGCAGAGCGTAACTGGAGAACCCTTTTTGACATGGCTAGATGTATGCTCTTGGAGAGCCAGTTAGCCAAGGAGCTATGGCCGTATGCGGTCCAGACAGCAGCAGTGGTGAGGAATAGATGTTTTAACAACCACACCAGAGAGACACCTTACTTCATGCTGACAGGAAGGAGACCTAATGTCTCCAGGATGCAGAAGTTTGGTACTGTGTGTTACGCCTATAGGCAGGACAGGAAGAAGCTAGAGTCAAGGTCTGACAAAGGCATCTTTGTTGGTTATGATAAGAACAGTCCAGCCTATATGGTCTACTACCCTGACAGCAGGAAGGTGATGAAGCACAGACTGGTGAGGTTCATGTCCTGTGTTGAGGGACAGCAGACTGATGGCATGTCAGACGATGACAGTGGTGTGCAGTCTAGCACAACCAGACCTGACCCCGACAAACCCGAGCAGAACGACATCCCAGAGGCTAGGCCAGGTCCAAGCCAGATAGGCCTACAGACAGGTGAGGTCAAGCCAGAATCCCAGTCTCCACGGAGATACCCAGCTAGAGAGAGGAGGAGGCCAGACTTCTATGGGATAGATAGTGATCAGGTTCAGATCAACATTGATTATTGCTACAGGATGGTTTGTAATGTACCTCAGACGTTCAGAGATGCTGTGACTTTATCCAACTCAAGAGAGTGGGTAGATGCAATGGATGAGGAGATGAAGGCACTGAGGGATAACAAAACATTTACTCTGACCACCTTACCTGTGGGCAAGAAAGCAGTGGGGGGTAGATGGGTGTATACTGTCAAAACCAATGTTGATGGATCTGACAAGTACAAGGCCCGCTATGTAGCCAAGGGATACAGTCAACAGATGGGTGTAGACTATGGAGAAACGTTTTCTCCTACTGCTGACCTAACCAGTGTGAGAGTTTTGATGCAGAAAGCTGCCCAAGAGGATCTGATCCTACATCAGATGGATGTTAAAACTGCCTACCTACATGCACCAATTGATTGTGAGATTTACATGGAACAGCCAGAGGGTTATGATGTAAAATCACAGACAAATGAGAAGTTGGTGTGTAGACTAGAGAAGTCACTATATGGGCTTAAACAATCAGGTCGAAACTGGAATTTTTTTTGCATGACTATCTATGTGAAAACATGTTTGTACAGAACCCAGCCGATTACTGTGTTTATGTTAGAGAAACCGAACATGACAAGGTGATCATACTGATCTGGGTTGATGACCTGGTTATTGCAGCCAGTGATGAGAGAGCTTTAAAAGCAGTTAAAGAGATGCTTACTGTTAAGTTCCAGATGAAAGATTTGGGCAGACTGAAGAATTTTCTTGGTATCACTTTTAACCAGTGTAATGGATGTGTGACCATGTCACAGCAGAGTTATGTTGACAAGCTACTTGACAGGTTCGATATGCAGGATTGTAAACCCAGGTCGACACCTTGTGAACTAAAACTGTATTACACTGATGATGATGATGATGATAAGCTAGATGACCCCAGAAAGTACAGAGAGGCAGTGGGTAGCCTTATCTACCTAACATCATGCACCAGACCTGATCTGAGTTTTGTTGTAAGTAAACTGTCACAGCATTTCAGTGAGCCGACAGAAGAGCAGTGGACAACTGTTAAACATGTACTGAAATATTTGAAGGGCACAAATGACAAAATGTTGTGTTACAGAAAATGTGATGGGCTAAGGTTGTTTGCTTACAGTGATGCAGATTGGGCAGGTGATGCAACTGACCGACGCAGTACAACTGGTTATTGTGTTAGTCTGAGTGAAAATGGTCCTCTGATTTCCTGGAAGACTAAGAAGCAGCCAACTGTAGCACTGTCAACTTGTGAGGCAGAGTATATGGCATTGGCCGCCACCACACAAGAGTGTCTTTACTTATCTCAACTGCTTGAACATCTTGATGACTGTCTGTATGATGTACCTAAGATTTTTGAAGATAACCAAGGTACAATTGCATTAGCCAAGAATCCAGTAAGCAGACAGCGATGTAAGCATATTGATATCAAATACAAATTGTGAGGTCAACTGTTAATGACTGTAAAGTATGTTTGGAGTATTGCCCAACAAACCAGATGGTAGCTGACCTGATGACAAAACCAGCTATTAAAGCAAAGCTACTGACTTTTTCCATGTTCCTGTTTGGAGTATAGCCAGTTCAGTTGGTTTCCATGTTTTTTTTTTTTTTTTTTTTTTTATGATTTATGCTTGTCAATAATGTGTGATCAAGTGGGGGTGTTAATTGATGAATTGCCAACTGATTGTGCTCCCAATTCTTGACGATTCATTTCAGGTGTGTGTGTCATGTGACTGCCTATATAAGCTGATGCACCTGCACAAAATAAATTGAGTGTGTGTTTTCTCAGAACTTGAATGCAGTTGTGTTATTTGTCCTCCCAAGTTGATAGAACGTTTCGTAGGTATATCTAGCAGTCAAGCTCTGTTTAACACAGGGCTGTGGAACACTAAGACGTGCCGTTTGCCGTGACAGTACACCGTAAAAACTCCAACTTAATATTGTTGTCCTAAAAAAGTATTTTAAGTTTTTAAGACTTGAACAAATAAATTATTCATATTTGACTTCAAAATGTAAGTAATTCCAGCAAACCATGCATTTTGTATGTTTCAACCGCATTTTGTAAGTTACCACGACTTATTTCCTTCAGTTGGGATGCACAACTTGTGCACAACAAGTGAAAAAGTTCTGGCAACTCGTATGTCCTTGTCGTAAAATGCGGGAAAGCCAACTTTCTGAGTTGAGGTTTGTTACCTGAACTCACACGAGTGACGACGAGTCATTTTTCGTCAGGGCTGGAGACAACACAGGCAAGTTTTAACCTTCTTTCCAATTAGACTTGAAGTGTGAGTTCTTCATGAATGTGAATATAATACACGATAAATAAGTGGATAAGGTATGCATTTTCACTGACGATAGTATGACCCTAAACAGAATAAATAATGCTTGCCGTCGCCGTTAGCTTTAGTTTATCGCAAGCTAGGACGAGGCCTGCGGTGCTTGTCTCGGTATGTTCAAGCAGCAAACAGCGCAGTCGTGCGAGAACGGCACTGCAGTCCTTTCAGACCGGTTCAAATACTCGGTATTCTACTAGACATATCTCGTTATTGCAAGAATACAGTAGCATACACTTCTAGCTATGTGTAACTAACTGTTAAATAGGGAAGCTGTAGGACGGTTTTCCACGCCGTACGATTACACTTTTTTTCAATGGAGTCTGGTGGCTTATAAGCTCCAAGTCACCAGACTCCATTGGAAAAAAAAACAGATTTTACGGCGTGTACAGCTGCCTTAATTAAACGGTTAGTTTGTGGGTTATATTGTGTGGTTGTTGTATTTCAGTGGATACTAATGAATACTAGCGTTTTCGCTGGGGCATGTTGTGCTTTTCAGCCGTTCATCCAGGCGGGCGCGTGCATGCGGGCACACCATATATAGTATATGCTTCATTCAGTGATACACTAAATTGTGTGATTAAATTTGTTTAGTCCTCTACCTACAGTAAGTTAATAAAAACGAATGAATTAAACTAAGAAATTGGACGAAATATATCAGATAAACTCACCATTGACGTTTTCCTGTTTGCTCTCTACTTTAGTACATGTTACTTTGATTTTGTAGTAATGTTTTTTATCCATCTCTTTGTGTTTAAGACAAATTACATAACAGGACACAGACAGACCGCAGCATTGAAGGGCCTTCCTTTATTTCTCCGTGAGGGTCACGAGAAGCTGTTCAGGAATTGTCTGGTGAGTGGTCATTAGTAGCAACCGTCACTTGGATTATACTGTTACTAACAATATTGTAAAATAGACTGCTTGGATCATAATGTTTATTCTGTCATTGACTTTAACCTCTCTGCCCTTTATTTTCATCCAGTTTATCCATTCCAATGTTCTCCTTGCCCTCTTTATGTCAATCCATTAAGTATCGTAAAAAGCTGTACTTCGTGGGTATTACTTTATTTAGTCTGAAACTTACGAGATGGAAATGTTCTGTTTTTTAACATAAGTGTCTCAAGGTAAAATAAATGTAATATTTTTTATAGTTATTTGAGAGTAAGAGCTTATTCTGAGCCATAGGAATTTAAAGACAAACCTTTTGTTTCATTTATTAATCATACATTTGTCTTTGTCTGTCATCACAAGGATACTGACCCAGAAGAGGAGAAGACAAGGGGTCTCATAGTGGGGATACTTTCTGTGATGGAGGATCAAAGTTCCGCTCCTGCAAGACTTCAAAATGTAGCTGTGGTTTTAGAAGAACATATCGTCTTACATGACCTCCCTGACCTGCCAACGGCCCTTGCGTTGCTCTTTGGGCCGATATACGCTCTGAACATCCAGTTTCCCAAGGAACTGCGATACACCTTTGAAATGTTTCAAAATATCTTTTTGGAGCTGGGGACAGATCTCTCTGCAAGAGTCAGATCCCTCAAAAACAAACTTCTGTAACCCTGTGTCAGAACCTAATGTTGAGCTGCAAGTTCTGTTGAAAACAAACTTGTTGGGCCTGTTTTAAATTGTTAATGTTCATGCTGCCCTTTTGTATATTTACTTATTTTACTCAGTCCCCCAAATATCTCTTCTCTTCCTGTCTATAGGAATAATGCTGTATTATGCATTTTAATACAGCACGTGCTGATATTTCAATGTTTTAAGAAAGCAACTGTTTCACCTGATCGGGTGAGCTATTGGTCTTCTGTGCTTTTGCACAGCACTTAAGACATGCAAGACATGTTCAATAAAAAAAGATTTGAATTGAGATATTATAGCCCCTGTAATTTCTTTCATGCATGATGTATTATATATAGAGTTACTGCAAGTTGAAGTTGAGTTATGAGTATGGCTTTAAAGTTTTCATATTTCAAAGTTATTGCAAGTTTGAGAATTCAAGATGACTAAGGATTGAAAGTATTCATAACTTAAAATGTCAAGTTACCGCAAAGTTTTCTTAATTTAGAATTGTGAGTTACCGCAACTTAGACTTAAGTCAGGATGATTAAGGATTTAAAGTAGTTTCAACTCAAAATTACGAGTTACTGCAACTTAGACTTAAGTCAAGATGACTAAGGTTTTACAGTTTTCTTAACTGAAGATTGTGAGTTACTGCAACTTCAGGTTGAGTTAATAGAACTTGAAATTCAAAGTATTACCAACTCAAAAGCAGAACTTAAAAAGTTAAGTTGTCACTCCCAACTTAAAATTCTATTGCAGTTTGTTGCCTTAAAATTGTAAGTTGACCCAACTTTTGATTTTTTAGGGTGTAGTTGCCAATTGTGGTGAAGAATTACACATGTATAATAATAAAAAAATCTGACGCTTTATATACAGATAGTACGTTTTCACACCACACGCTGCATCACATGTATGCAAAAGCTTAACTCACACAATAAAATAGGGATGGATCCAAACAGACTGGGACTCAGGAAACGTCACATAAAGAAACTCAATATCTCTGTTCGGCTGAAAGAGGCTGAAAAAAAGCACTACAATTGGGACCTCCAAAGAACCAGAGACAGGAGAAAACAATGAACTGACAAATGACAATGAGGTGTTCTGATATCCATACTTCGCGACCGCCGCCGCGGTTTATCACCTGCCAAAAACATCCCGCTTTGAACGGTGAACCCTTCACGCCTAGCAACTATAAAAAGCAAAAAAGCTATAAAAGCTACAGTGTGTGATTTTCGCTTCCAAATCTGCAATTTTTTAACCACTAATATTGTTAAAAATAGCACCAAACCTCCGCAGTACCATGACTAGGGTCCCTACACATAAAGCGAAGCACCAACAACTTAGTTTGCATAACCAGAGTTTATTCAAAAAGGCTGTTTTACAAGCATTAACGGTAGTTCCATGTTTACAGGGAGTCCACCACAAGTCGATTAACGAATGCACCGGAGATCAGTTCAAGGAGGAAAGTTTTGGAATGTTTAATTTATATTTATAAATAATATATAGCGAGTGTATTGCAGCTGTTATAGCGGGCTGTGCGGGCTGTGCTTGATTCATGGAGTCAGAAGTAGATATCCCCGTTCACTCCAATACAAGTGGGTGTCATGATCCGCTCCTGGTTTTCCCATTCACCTCCCTGCCACCCTGATCTCCCCTAATTAACCCAACCACCTCCACCTGTGATCCCTCTATATAAATTCTCTCTCCACTCAGTCTCTACCAGATCGTCTCTCGTACTCGCAGAGCTTTGCCGCAACTCCTGAACTATTCTACAACGCTGATCCTGCCTGCTTCCGACCTCTCGCCTGTCTGACCACCCGCCTGTTGTCAAGTCCCTGCCGGTAGTGGTGCCGAGATGATGCCTCATGAAACGTCAAAGCCTCTCAGCCAGATGAACCACCGAAGTGGTTCATGCTCGAAGCTTCAAATGAGTACGCTAGGGACATCTAGTGGTGAATGAAATTATGACAACCCAACCCAAAATGTGATTTTTGCTTCGTGTGCCGATACAACATTAAATCATTTGAGAATTGAAGTCACTTCAGTGATACATGTGTGTGAGTGTGCCATTCATAAAATGGCACAGAGCTCATGATAGAAAATAAATCATTTGGCAAAAGTGTGTCTTAGCAGACGCTTTTATCCAAAGCGACTTACATCGGTAAATACACACATTGACACACCGACGGCAGAGTCAACCATGCAAGGCGACAGTCTCTAGCTGTGTTCGAAATCGTTCCCTATCATGGATGTAGTGCACTAAATAGGGTGCACGCCATTTTGTAGGGTGTTCGAATTCTCAGTGGTCCACTATATAGGGCACTATATAGTGGACTTAAAATAGGGTATACATGTACCCTACATGTTACTCCCGTATACCACAATGCAATGCGGTCGTGTTTTTCCGGAGGAGAAGAAGAAGCTGAATAACGGCGAAAACGAATACATTTAATGATGGAGTCTCCGGCTTTCGTATAGAAATGTCAACAATTTATTTGGGATTTAACATAGAAAATATAACATTCAAAATTAGTTAAAAAAAACTTGAACAAGGAAATGTAACATTCAACATCATACAACCTCCAGCTTTCCTCGTGAGTGCCCGGTTTGTTTACGGGACTCTCTAAATCGACGCCACTTCGACCTGGGCGGGACTTTACGTCCTACGTCACTCGCTATGGGTGTGCATGTGTGCGCATAGCCGTCACTCGCGATGGGTGTGCACTGTGCATGTGAGAGGTTTTGGCTTTAGTGTCTATGGGTTGGTAATAACGGTTCTGATGATTTTTCTGATGGAAAAGTGGTCTTTTATTTCCATAATCTTTGTTCAGTGAACGCATAAACCCGTTTGTTAGTTACAGTTACCAACGACCAACTGATGATTGGGGGTTCGATTCCCTAGTGATGCAAGGTTTTTTCTTTCATTTTGGACTGCACACACATCGCGAGTGCCGGATACTCGCACAATGTGCACACATCACTGTCTTTACAATTTCTAGGCAACCGAAGTTTAAAGATTGTCAAGTGGTTAACTCTTGAATCGCATGTACTAAGACCTGATGGGTAGTGGTCAGAGAACAACTCATTAACGCGGGGATAAGGGGTTCGATTCCTTAATGAAGCTAGCTTTTTTCTTTAATATTGGACTGGATGTTTGTATGCCATTTTGCGTAACTTGTAGTTTATGATGAAGAAATGTTACTGGGGTTAAGGTTAGGGTAACGCTAAGGGTAAGACACAAAGTGTTTTTGTAACACAATATTTCTTACAATAACAAAGTCCAAAGTTTTGATGACTCCAGTAGGACTCTTAAGATACCTAGAGAAATGCGTGAGTGCTTACAAAACATCAACAAGTCAGCAGTGTGGTACTGGGTGATCATTTCTGATATACAGTACAAAAGCTGAAACTATTAGCCAGGAGTGGGAAAGATGCAGACGCAGACGTGGGAAGCAATAAGACGCACCAACACACAGTTGCCTGTTGCAAAATGGTTCAGAGTTTAATAGAAATAGTTAGGGTTATCTGGTATGGCGTTATCTGGTATGGCTATAGTCTAATGTTAGCTTAGTTCGTGTTGTTTCGTCATGTTAATCGCTAGTAATAGTAAGTCATTTGTACAAATATAGCCTATCATCACAGACTGTAGGAATGTCACCCACCCTCCATCGCGTACGACACTGACACTCGTAATCTGTAGTGCAAGGGAGTTCGTGCACAGATCCCTGAGACAAACGGCTACGCGCACACATGCAAACCCATAGCGAGTGACGTAGGACGTAAAGTCCCGCCCAGGTCGAAGTGGCGTCGATTTAGAGTCCCGTTTGTTTACATGATGTGGGCGCATCTGTCTGCGTCACACAAATACCCGGCGCATTTACTGACGCAAATGACGTTTAGAAATGTTCAGCGTAGTGTCCGAATTCTCGTTCCCTATTCCCTATATAGTGCACTATATCATGTACACTATATAGGGAATAGGGAACGAGTGTATAGGGAACGATTTCGAACACAGCTTCTGTCAGGAGCAAAGTGACAGGGACACAACAACACTGAGCTAGGAGGAGCTGGGGATTGAACTAGCAACCTACCGGTTACATGTAGTCAACTGCTCTACCTCCTGAGCTAAGCCGAGCCACCCTGTATGATAACTGAGAAGGAGTTATTAATTTAATAGCCATTAAAGTGTTCTGGACAGTGGTTATTGAATGCTCTCTTTGTCAAACTCCATGATGAATAATGAACGTGATATTTCGTTTGATACTACAGAAAATGCAATGCTCAAACTACTACGATCACAGACTAGTGGTATATTGAATATACCACAAGGTTGTGATCGTATACGGGACATCTTTATAGTCGAAATCTCCCGCCAATACTGAACCCATATTTCGAAGCAGTAGCCCGAGGCGAAGCCTCGAACGTCACACCCTACGTCATTTCGCCAACGTGAATCCTACTCGAAGCGGAGCTTCGCTGGGGGAGGAGCCGACATACTCGACACACGCCCCGATGCCTCGACGCAAAACGTAACATCACTACCTGCCTGTAGTGGTGCCGAGATGATGCCTCATGAAACGTCAAAGGCCCAATCCCATTTCTTTGCTCACTGTCTCAACCCTACATCTCAACCCTAACCCTCATTGCTCATGCTCATTGCTACCCCTCATTGCTACCCCGGGCCCTAACCGATCCCCTACCAAATGGGACAACCCTACCCTGTGACGTCATCATGGCCTCCCCGTGCCCCCTAGCAGATAACCAGACCCCTGGTAATGTTACAAGAGACAGACTGGCTGCCATTGTCTCGGGCAACGAGCAAGACCCATTGTAAAGATGTTTAACCTGAAATGGTATTTATATTTTGTAATTGCCATGTTTAAATTATGTGTTAAAAAAAAAAAAATACTATTTGTCCCTCGTAATATACCTTTATTTTGAATGTCACTTAGCTACATGTTAAAGGTGGTATTAGGGTGCACTCACACTAGGCCATCTGGCCGTTGGCCGTTTTCACACCTAACCGTGCTCAAATGGCCCCATTGTTCTCTGGCCTGCACTCACACTAGGCCATCTGGCCGTGGCCGTTGGCCGTCGCAGCTGTGGCCTGGCCACGGAAGGCTCTTGTACATACGTCATCGCGTCGTAACACGTCATCACCAAGCGTCCGCTGCATGGACCATAATAAAGTCTGCCGCCAGTCAGAGTTTTAACAACAATGGACAACAACACAGAGAACAAGCCAACAGTTGAACCGCTTGACGCGATGTTTACAGTTTAATGGGAAAGAAGGCTCGTCGCCTTTATTATGTCCGTGGTCGTCGCATTGACTATACGTCATCCAGCTCAGGTTGCGTAGCGCGTGTCGGCTCATTAGCATCTGTACCGTAGCGGCCCGTGCCGTAGCAGCACACCTCTCCCAAGTGGCCAAATTGGCCCGGCCTGGCCAGACTGGCCACACTCACACTGGCAGATTTGAGCACGGTTAGGTGCTAAAACGGCCATGGCCACGGCCAGATGGCCTAGTGTGAGTGCACCCTTAGATAATAATCGGTTATGAACAAGAACACTTCAGAAGAAACTCTTTATTTAAATAAGAAACACTGAACCACACATCTAAAAATACACACACACGCATCTAAAAATACACACACGCACACCTAAAAATACACACACACACACACACTCTCTCTCAGCTTTTGAGAGAATGGTGGAGAATCACATCTTCTCCACCATTCCGCCAACTTTGCCTCGCTCTCCTCATGCCTCGCCTGCCCCCTGGCACTCTCCTCTTGGAAGAGGTGCCTGGGGTGGTGGAAGAGGTGCCTGGGGTGGAGGAGCATGAGGGAGAGGTGGGGGGGCTGGTGGCAGTGGACTCAACGAAGTCCTGAAAGAAAACGAATAAGAAGGAAATAGGAATTATATGCCAGAACTGGTTGATATGGCCATATGTTATGCACAATATATAATAGCTATGTACACAATATAGTACTGCCAAGAAATACATTGATTAACCATGTAATATTACTAATATAATATAATATATTAGTATAATAATACTTATAGAATATTACTAATATAATATAATATATTAGTATATATAATATTACTTCGCTGATTCTTGAGAGTCGGGACAAAACATGTCCTACATAGAAAAGTCGACTTTATATCAAAAATGAAGAAATTCATCATGATTGACATACTTACAAATTTAAAGGAATTGTATATACCTATGTGATTTTTAGAATATATTTTTTTATCTTTTTGGGGAAAATTTGTTTGAATGCATGGTCTGTGGTTAGAAGGTCAATGTTATTGCACTTGTCCTCAGCAAGAGGTCAAAATGTTGACCATCCCAAAAAACTTTTAAAAAAGCTCTACAATTGTGAAAACATATATATCAAATAAAAAAGAAGGGGGTATAAATATAAAAAAAATGCATGAAGTGAACGTCAAACAATATAAAAATCTGCCTATCAAAGTTGTGTCCTCAGTTTCTGTCAACTCCGTCCGATTTTCTCATAAGCCACAATAAATCAGGAAATAGCATGGTCAGCTATATCCCTGAGGACCCCTTTTCATCTCCCTGCCTGTGGTGAATGCAACACTACCACACATGCTCTGGTATGTTTTACATTTTTTGATATTTTAGACAATCAATGTCAATATTCCTTTGGTCACAGCTGGACCATGTCAATACCATCTTTCTGTTAAGATACTTTTTTTAAACCATAGAGGATTGAATTTAAGCATTTTAGTGTGGTTATTGGGACACTTAGCAACTGAGGAAAAACTAGCTAGCTGCCGTGTACAATACACGTTTTGGCGGGAAAATACATGCCCTTACGTCAACTCCGTCAGACGTCAAATCCGTCAGGTTTTATGTCTGACGGAGTTGACCTATAAGCTGACAGAGTTGACAAATCCCCCAAAACCTCTTAATGTGCTAATATAATATCATTTTTGAATATAGTAAAGGGTTAAAATGTTATTTCAGGGTTTTATTTACACATAAATGTACATACATAGCATAGCATGCATTACATTATTTAACCATACGCATCTGACTTGTAGAGAATGGGCAGGCAGTACTTATTATTGTATAACGTGTAACTTTCCCAGCACATACATCTCTGTCTCTACATATACATATATGTAGAGACAGAGATAGAGAGAGAGAGATGAGAAGCCAGTGTGTAGATTTTCATAATATCTGGTTATGAAAACTACATCCCGCACCTTGAGGATTTTATATCCATCCATCCATCAATCAATCATGTCAAGTAAATAGAAATCTGATTCTATAGTCTTATTTAAGTAAAACATTTATTATTTCAATTTGTATTGTAGGAAAGCATGGCTAGACAGAAATTGTCAGTTGAGGAGCAAAGGAGAAGAAATAGAGAGTACCAACGAAAGAGAAGGGAAAAATTGAACAGTGACCAAGAGAGCAAACATGCTATGCAAGAGAAGGAAAGACAAAGGTGGAAGAAGAGAGTTACAGACAAAAAAGTAAAGAGGAATTGGAGAAAGTATTGGAGAGAGGCACAGAAAAGATCCAATGAAGATGCAGTGCTGGAGGCTCACACCCCTCCAGATAGTCCGCAAGATCAGAATATTCAAGAATACAATGCCAGACACAGCAGACAGTCTCTCAGACAGGAAAGGGAGAGAAGTAAAACGAGAAAAAGGCATTCAAGAGAAATAAAAACTTTGAAAGAGAAGCTTAAGAAGGTAACAAAGCAACGAAACAAACTGAGAAAAAGAATATGTTAAGGAAGAAAGGCTACAATTAAAACACCACTTGACTCCCCAGGAACAGAAACAAAGAATATGCTATCAGGAAGCAAAATTAGGAATCCAAAAATCAAGAAAGCCCTTCTATTCCACAACATCCTAAGAAGAGAGCTGAAGAAAAACAAACAAACTCCTGGGCCACGGCGTCAGGAACCAGCACTAAGTGTGTCATCAGGCAAGATTCTAAAAAAGTATCATCTCCTTCACCAAATCCACCAGTTTGGGATAACCTACAAGTTAATGAGAGGAAAGAAACAGACAAAGAAAAAGCCAACATTCCTAAAGGGTATAACAGAGACTGTTAAGGATTTCTTCCTGAACTCTGCACATGTGACCACTGATAAGACTGACACCATCACTAGGAATAAGATGAAGCAGCAGAGAATGATCCTGACAGACTCCATGATCAACCTCCACACTGATTTCCTCATTAGGAACCCCACTGTGAAGCTGAGCTATTCTTCTTTCTGTACTCTGAAGCCATTCTATATTACAGCACCAAAAGCATCTGATCGAAAGACATGTCTGTGTCAAAAGCATGAAAATGCATACTTAATGCTCGAGGTCCTTAGAATGTCTGGTGTTGTGAAGTCAAACAAACTGGATGACATTTTTTCAATTAGTTTGTTGCTCTCCAGCAAGTGAGGCCTGCCTTCTTCGCACCTGCTCACGATGTCTAAACAAAAAGGTACAGTTACAACCCAAGAGCAAGACAAAATCCATGTTCAGTGGAAGCAGTGGGAGAGAGTTCAAGAAGACACAGTCAATGGAATCCACATCAACACTAAACTCGTCCAACACAGTGGCAGTCTTTCAGAGCTCAAACTCTATGAGCAAATACTCAGAAATGAAACCACAACACATGTGTGTTTAGTGCAAAACCAGTCAAAAGCATACAGAAACACAATTGAGACTTGTGAAGAAAGTACAGCAATTGTTCACGTTGACTTTTCAGAATCCTGGAGATGCAAGTATCAATCTGAAGTACAGGCCTGCCATTTTGGACAAAATCTGCCACAGATAACGCTACATACCGGAATGTATTACATTAAGGGTGGAAAGGCAGGGTTTTGCACACTTTCAGAGTCAAAGAGACAGGATGCTGCAGCAATCTGGACACGCATGGATCCAGTCCTAAAAGATATCAAAACGAGATATCCGCAGGTTACCACCGTGCACTTTTGGTCTGATGGTCCAAGTAAACAGTATAAGAACAAGAAGAATTTTTTCCTTCTGTCTTGTATCCCCCCTACACTGGGGTTTGAAAGAGCAACATGGAACTTCTTCCCCACTTCCCATGGTAAGGGGGCACCAGACGGCATTGGCGGTACAGTGAAAAGAACAGCTGACAACCTGGTCCTGAGAGGAAATGATATGACAGATGGACACACATTCTTTGAAAAGGTCTCAAACAGTCTGAAGAGCGTTCAGCTGTACCACGTTGCAGAAGACATGCAAAGATACGATACACTTCTCATGCATCCTCTCAAACAGGTTCCCTCAACAAGACAAATACATCAGGTCATCCCACATGATAACAGGATCCACCACAGACAACTATCCTGCTTTTGCAGCAAGACGTTGGTTTGCCAGTGCTTCTGCTCAGCTACGTTCTATTTCCATGGCTACCCAGAGAAACAGCACAGTGATACAAGGAGGGCAGCGAAGAAAAGACCTTTGGCCATGTTGTTGGAGGAAATGGAAAAAGAGATGTAAGGGGAGATGGAAGAGGATCTGGAAATGGAAGATGTGATGGAGGAGTTGGATGAGGAGCTTCTGAAAGGTCCCGAGGGTACTGTGACAGTTACGACTGTTAGCAGCCTTAATAATGGAGACTGGCTAGCAGTAGTATATGATGGCCACTGGTGGCTAGCCAAGACCATTGCTGTGGATACTGAGCATCACGATGTGAAAGTGGAGTTTCTGCATCCCCATGGTCCAACAGCAAATTATCAGCCTAAGCTTCTCACAAAGGATGTCTGTTTCTGCCCAGTTGAAGACATCATAGTGAAACTAATGGGAAATGCATCACCAGTCAAATTAAGAACACGAGAGATCTACAGCATAGCCCCTGATGTGATGGACTTCATAGAGCGTGAGCATGTCCGACGTCTGTTGCTCAAGGCACAAGTGCACAAGTGCGGGTTAGACAAAAATGAAATCTTAAGTAAGCTAATTTAACCTGATTCTAAGCTACAGATTTTGTGTTGCAGGATTGTTGTTAAGGAATGTCAATTTAAGATCACACCCAGTATGAAGTAGGCAGTGCAGGGCAATAACACATCCAACACACCCAGCCACACACGCACCCAGCCACACACACACGCACACACACTGTGGTAACCCGGTCCTCGGTTGGACCGGGTTCCACGGACAGAACTCGCTCGGCATTGGGGTTAAAGCCATTTCAGGCATTTATTCAACAAACAACTGAAATCAAACCAAACTATGAAGGAGTCGCGGTCTCTAGGGCCTCCGTGGGCCTCTAGGCTCTCTTGCTGCCACGAGCCCTTCCTTCCTGCACCCGAGCCGTGCTGTGCTGTGCCTCCTTTTAAAATGGCTCCTCCGCTTTCGGCCAGGTGTCCCCCAATCACCCTGATTGGGGAGCCGAAAGGGCTGCTCTTCCTCGCCGGCTGGTGGGTGGGGGTGGTACACCCCGTCCTCCACGGTACCCCGGGCCCGTCCAGGCCGAGGACCACGTGGCGGGATGTCACACTCCTCCACCCTTTGTCCAAGCCCCAGGTAGCCGAGGGACCCGCCCAGGCTGGTATCTCGCCGGGACAGGGCGTCGGCTGCGTCGTCTCCGGCTGCGTCGTCTCCGGCAGCGTCGTCTCCGGCAGCTTCGTCTCCGGCAGCTTCGTCTCCGGCAGCCTCGTCTCCGGCCGCCTCGTCTCCGGCCGCCTCGTCTCCGGCCGCCTCGTCTCCGGCCGCCTCGTCTCCCGCCGCTTCGTCTCCCGCTGCGCCGGCGGCGGCTGCCTCTCCTGCCGCGGCGGCGACCGCATCTCTCCTGCCCCGGGACTCTAGTGCCGGGTCCCAAAGCCGACGGAATATCGGGCAATCCCTCCCAATTAGGAACGGCACCGGCAGGTGTGGCACGACCCCTGCCCTAGCCGTAAACACCCCCTGTGGTGTCCGGACGACCACGTGGCAGGTCTTGTATGTCCGTGTGTCCCCATGAACGCATGGTCGGGCCGGAGGAGGGTGACCATGCTGCCAGTGTCCACTATGGCCTGCGTCTGTTTGGTCATCACTCTCGCAGGTACGGTTGGGCACCCAGACGCTCCCTTTGCCCAACATGTCGCCAGCATGCAGGGCCGGCCCGTCCCCACGTCCGCGTAGGCCGACGGCACTGTCACGTCCCGGTCTCGCGCTGCGGCGGCGGCGGCGTCCTTTGTGGCGGCGGCGGCGTCCCTTGCGGCGGCGGCGGCGTCCCTTGCGGCGGCGGCGGCCCTTGCGGCTGCGGCGTCCCTTGCGGCGGCGGCGTCCCTTGCGGCGGCGGCGGCGTCCCTTTCGGCGGCGGCCCTTTCGGCGGCGGCGGCGGCCCTTTCGGCGGCGGCGGCGGCCCTTTCGGCGGCGGCAGCGTCTCTTGCGGCAGCGTCTCTTGCGGCAGCGGCGACGTCTCTGGCGGCGGCGGCGACGTCCCTTGCGGCTGCGGCAGCGTCCCTTGCGGCGGCAGCGGCGTCTGTACCGGGGAGCCGTAGTGGGACCTTCATGGTGCCTGCATTTTCTACCAAGTGTGGTATCCCGGTGCTCGGTTGAGCCGGAATCCACTGACAAAACTCGCTTGGCTTTGGGGTTTTAGCCATTTCAGGCATTTATTTAACAATCAACTTAACAATCAAACCATAAAGGAGACGCGGTCTCTCGGGCCTCCGTGGGCCTCTTGGCTCTCTCACTGCCACGAGCACTTCCTTCCTGCTCCCGTGCCGTGCTGTGCTGTGCTGTGCCTCCTTTTAAAATGGCTCCCGTGCTTTCGGCCAGGTGTCCCCCAATCACCCTGATTGGGGTGCCGAAAGGGCTGCTCTCCATCGCCGGCTGGTGGGTGGGGGTGGTACACCCCGTCCTCCACGGTACCCCGGGCCCGTCCAGGCCGAGGACCACGTGGCGGGATGCCACACTCCTCCACCCTTTGTCCAAGCCCCAGGTAGCCGAGGGACCCGCCCAGGATGGTGTTTCGCCGGGGCCGGGTGTCTACTGCGACGGCAGCTGCGTCCCTCGCGTCGGCCGCGTCGTCTCCGGCCGCGTCGTCTCCGGCAGCGTCGTCTCCGGCAGCTTCGTCTCCGGCTGCTTCGTCTCCCGCCGCCTCGTCTCACGCCGCTTCATCTCCGGCTGCCTCGTCTCCGGCTGCCTCGTCTCCCGCCGCCTCGTCTCCCGCCGCTTCGTCTCCCGCTGCGCCGGCGGCGGCTGCCTCTCCTGCCGCGGCGGCGACCGCATCTCTCCCGCCCCGGGATTCTCGTGCCGGGTCCCAAAGCCGGCGAAATATCGGGCAGTCCCTCCCAATCAGGAGCGGCACGGGGAGGTTGGGTACAATCCCCGCCCGAGCCGTGAACACCCCGTGCGGGGTCCGGATGACCACGTGGCATGTCTCGTAGGTCCGGGTCCCCCCGTGCACGCAGGCCACCTCCATGGGCTCCCCCGCCTTCCCACCCGCCAAGACGGGGCGAAGGAGGGTAACCACGCTGCCCGTGTCCAGAAGGGCCTGCGTGTCTCTGCTCATCACCCGCACCGGTACCGTCGGGCTCCCGGACATCCCCTGCGCCAAGCAGGTCGCCAGCATGCAGGGCCGACCCGTCCCCACGTCCGCGTAGGCCGGCGGTGCCGGCGCGTCCCGGTCTCGCGCTGCGGCGGCGGCAGCGTCTCTTGCGGCGGCGGCGACGTCTCTTGCGGCAGCGGCGACGTCTCTTGCGGCAGCAGCAACGTTTCTGGCGGCGGCGGCGACGTCCCTTGCGGCTGCGGCAGCGTCCCTTGCGGCTGCGGCAGCGTCCCTTGCGGCCGCGGCGTCTCTTGCGGCGGCGGCGTCTGTACCGGGGAGCCGTAGTGGGACCTTCATGGTGCCTGCATTCTCCACCAAGTGTGGTAACCCGGTCCTCGGTTGGACCGGGTTCCACGGACAGAACTCGCTCGGCATTGGGGTTAAAGCCATTTCAGGCATTTATTCAACAAACAACTGAAATCAAACCAAACTATGAAGGAGTCGCGGTCTCTAGGGCCTCCGTGGGCCTCTAGGCTCTCTTGCTGCCACGAGCCCTTCCTTCCTGCACCCGAGCCGTGCTGTGCTGTGCTGTGCCTCCTTTTAAAATGGCTCCTCCGCTTTCGGCCAGGTGTCCCCCAATCACCCTGATTGGGGAGCCGAAAGGGCTGCTCTTCCTCGCCGGCTGGTGGGTGGGGGTGGTACACCCCGTCCTCCACGGTACCCCGGGCCCGTCCAGGCCGAGGACCACGTGGCGGGATGCCACAACACACACACACGTGCACACACATACACACACACACATACACACACACACACACACATACACACACACACACACGCCACTTTAAAAAAGAAATTCATGATGAAGACCAAGTAGATGACTACTGACAAAGGAGGAGAGGAAGAGGAGAGGAGGAAGTGGTGTAGGGGCGGTAGATAATAACAGAGGGGGAGGAGGGACCCTGGTTTCCCTTATTGTTTTTTTGATAGTTGGAAACGGTATATGTGCAATATGTTTATTATAATTTGCTTTACAGTAAGTTCAATACTCTAATAACAAGGAGTAGTTTTAGTGGTAGTGTTTAAAAAGCACATTTGTTCAATAATCAGCAATGCACACACATTTTTTTGTCAACACCATCAGTTTTTTGTCAACACCGTCAGATCTTCGTCAACAGTGTCAGACCTATGTTTTTGTTAACTGAAGGAAGAATAAAAAAAAAATTTCCTTCAGTTTATGTTGTTTTTGCAATAAAGGACCATCTGATCTACATCCTCTTGTGTCTTATTTATTTAAGGAATTTGTTTTTACAATATTGAAATTAAAAAGAAGTTTGAAAATGCAAATATTTAGAAATGCTGGGTTTTCAGAATAGTGGGAAATCACAACTTAAGTTTATATATTGTATTTTATTACATATCAGAGTTACTAAACACTATTACAACATACTTCAGAACTTTAGATTCTTGTTGGATTGAAAGAATTAACATTTTATACTTTTTAGTGTGTCTGGAGTAGACACAAATCTAGTTCTGAAGGGAAACATGTTTATTTGTTAAAAGTGTGTTTTTATTCAGAACCTGTTCCTTTGCATGGTTAAATAGCTAATACCTTTCTCTGCAGAAACATATAACTCTAATAGATATAGTGTGCATTTTAAAAAAAAGTTTTTTAAAACGTGTTTTGTCCCGACTCTCAAGAATCAGTTGTAGAATATTACTAATATAATATAATATATTAGTATAAAGCTTATTTTTAACCTGGAGTCACTAGAACATGGAAGATCTGGATATCATACGACAGGATTTCCAGCCCGGTCGTATGCAGCCCGGTCTGCAGCCCGGCCGAGAACCGGGGTCGGGCGGCCCGCGAAAGTCGGCCGCGGACTTTCGCGATCTTCCGCGAAAGTCGGCCACAGACTTTTGCGATCTTCCGAGAGTCCGCGGCCGGGCTGCAGAGTATAACTAATAAAATAATTACTAGTTAATTACAGAGAAAACACTTACATTTGTGTTTTTCCAATCCTGTCGCATCTTTTCGCCCTCCATCTTGTCTAGGATATTTCTTGATTTTCCGTTTTCTCGCAAGGTATTGTGGGAGCAAGTCAGAACTGAAGCGCTTTGAGGGTGCTGTGGTAGAAATTAGTGAGTATATTCTATGGTAAACCATGATTATTAATAGGCTTTATATTTTAAATGGTGGAAAACACATGATGCTTGCAGAGTCTGGGTTCAGAGCAGATGGTAGGAGCACAGGAATGTCCTGGGAACTGCGGGGTCAAGTCATGTTGACCTCCGCCTTTCAGCCTTGGGTCATCTTGGCTAACATGCGGACCTCAGACCAGGGCACGGTTGATAACACGCTGAGACGAAGATTGACTGGGCGGAAACCCCGTTGGGACAAAGGGAACCTCCATTGGACAAAGAAATTCTTGTATGTATGCGTGTATAAAGGAGAAGCTGGGGCCGGTGTTCGGACAGTGATTCTGCAGACCCACTCAGGCTGTTGTCGTTGTTGTTTTTCTTCACGATAAAGTCTTTTGTCAATTCTTGCTCCGGACCCCTCGATTTATTTTACTCTCTCTCTCTCTCTTGAATTAGTCTAAGTGTTTATAATCTACGACAGTGCCCATCGAAAATCTCAATTTTGAGGGGATGTTAGCCCTCCCCCTACCCCTTAAGCTACCTTTAAACTGGTATTGGGACATGGCTCCACGGCGCGTGAACGCGCAACAGCGAGGGTTAGGGCTGAGATTTTGGTTGAATCCCATTACTTGTCTCGCTTCAAAATCTCAGCCCTAACCCTCGCTGTTGCGCGTTCACGCGCCGTGGAGCCATGTCCCAATACAGTTTAAAGGTAGTTTAAGGGGTAAGGGGGAGGGCTAACATCCCCTCAAAATTGAGATTTTCGATGGGCACCCTCAAAGCGCTTCAGTTCTGACTTGCTCCCACAATACCTTGCGAGAAAACGGAAAATTAAGAAATATCCTAGACAAGATGGAGGGCGAAAAGATGCGACAGGATTGGAAAAACACAAATGTAAGTGTTTTCTCTGTAATTAACTATTAATTATTGTATTGATTATACTCTGCAGCCCGGCCGCGGGCTTCGAAGCCCGGCCGCGGACTCTCGGAAGATCGCGAAAGTCCGATCACGGGCTCTGCAGCCCGGCCGTCGGACTTTCGCGGGCCGCCCGACCCCGGTTCTCGGCCGGGATGCAGAGCCCGATCACGGGCTCTGCAGCCGTGATCGGGCCTGAACAACAGCCTGAACAATAAAACCGTTGAACTGTTCCAACACTGGTCTCGGTCTGTGCTGTTCTTGGGTCCAACTTCACACCCCATTACAGTGGGGAAGAGGAATTTGTCACCGCAAGAAAATTCTGGATATCAATCAAAGGCTCATAATTTTCTTCATACGATGTATTAATAAAAATGAAGAGCTGAGAGCTGAAAGGAGTCGTAGTGAAACAAATATTGTTTCATCCGCGAGGGCACAGTGCACAGCTCCGTAACTTCTCGTGTTAAGGTGCGAACACACCAAGCACGTACCTCGCGTATAGACGCGTATAAAATCGGCAATTTTTCCATAGGGAACCATTGGTTTACGCGCGTATGAGGTGCGTACACGCGTATCATGCGTACCAAGCAACATTTTACTCGCGTTAGGGGCGTATGAGGTGCGTATATATACGCGCGTATCAGTGGCGGCTGCTGGTCATTTTTGGCCTACATCAAAATAGTTGTCAATTTATTTATACCTCAATTCGGCCCTCCGTTCCTTTTCAAGAAAATGGTCTGTGACCCTGTCGTACCAAGTAGGCGTCTTTTCCAGGGACTTGACCATTGTCCTCTCAATGGCCAGCAGAGCTAGGCTGCTTAGACGGCCTTGGCCCATTGTGTTGCGGGTGTAAGATTTAAGCCTTTTTAAACAGGAGAAGCTCCTTTCTACACCCGCAGATGTAACTCCAATTGTTGCCACTAATGATAACAGTTTGTAAAACTGAGGCATTGCACTGTCCAACTCCATGTCTTTTAGAAAAAGCAAGAAATCACACAGCTTTCCCCTGTTACCCTGCAAGTCCTGATTTGAATACAGGACTTGAAGTTCAGACCTCAGTCTCCCAAAATCAAAGTATTGGCCATAACTTTCCAGGACACTCTGGAATGCCTCCTCTGGAAACACTTCTCTCATTTCATCAAACTTCCCTGGATTGACTAATTCTAAGAAGCGCAAACTTTCCAAATTTGTCAAATGGCTTCGCCAAAATCAGGTCGACGATATTAGCATAGTCTGCCATTGTGTGCACCTTACTAGCTGGCTAGTTCACTCCGACCTAGCCAACAGTATAAATGAACGAACTAACGAAACGATATTAATCTCGGAACAAGGAAATGCGGAAAGTATGTTAAACTGAAACAAGGAAATACAATAAATGTGTTAAATTAATAATGGAAGCAATTTCGCCAAGCAAATACCAAGAAATGTGTTGCAGTTTGTCATGAGACTTCACTTGCAAAATCCGCGATGGGACTGAACTCAGATAGTGAAGTGACTGTGTATATCTCAAAATAGCTGTCAATCAAAAAGTGATTCAGACTTTCGACTGATCCTCCAATCATAACGCGGAAGCTAACGGAGATTAACCGAGATTTAAAACACTTAGACTAATTTAAGAGAGAGAGTGCAAAAGAAATCGAGGGGTCCGGAGCAAGAATTGACAAAAGACTTTATCGTGCAGAAAAACAACAACGACAACAGCCTGAGTAGGTTTGCAAAGTCATTGGTTACCGTAACCGCACTTTGGTCTTCTGATGGGACTGCTTCTACCCATCTGTTGAACACTGTTTTTTCAAATATTTCACACTCATTTAGCTGGATGTCAATCATTGTTTGCAAGTATGGTGAAGAAAAACCTTGTTTTCAATTTTTTTCCTAATTCTCCTCAATACCTCCCCCCTTGCGCAATGGTCAAAGCCATGCGCAGTAAATGATAAGCAAATCTAATAACGCCGTTGGTGCAACCAACGTCGAAACGTGTAACCTTAAGCATCAGCAAACTGAAACCAATCTTTTGGGAAGGGAAATCGAAACCTGTATGTTCAAATCCAAAGCCCAATATGGGTGGGTTTACCATCAGCCGCCTGAAACCACGCTGTTCCAAAGTCATGCACTAAACCGAGAAAACGTACATGCATTAGTGGCCTTCTATACCACAAAGGAAAAATTAAATAAAATAAAAACGCGACATGCCCCGTTCCAAGACCACTTCTGCTGCCATAGCTGACATATCTGACTCCTGTTCCCCCTCCACCTTTCATCAGCTGGCTTTTCCTATGATGGTTGCAGTCCGTCACTCCATGATCAAGTGAGCCAGTGCTCACAGTGACTCTGCCAAGTAATCGTGACTGTGCCTGACTTAGGTTGTCCCGGGCTTCAAGGTGGGATCTTACCCGTCGTTGGCTAACCAGCCTTCCATACTGGCTTATTGCAGGATGCCGTACCTGGGATACGATCAATCCCCACCTATATGGTGGTATAGATCGCAAAGTGGAGGGATGGAGACAGAGTCATCAGCCGCATCTGCCTTATGCAACCATATGTGTGCGTAATGAATACAAATCAGGGCGACTATAAAACAAAAGATAATTTATCAGAGTTAAAATTATTAAAGTGTTGCAGCAGTATTAGTGGCATTTGAAGGTAAGCCCACTACTTCCGAATCCAATTTGACAACATAGCACGTATGACTCCTTCCCAGCAGATGTGGCGTCAACCCACCTACTGTCCTTTACTAGGGAGATGTGAAAGAAAACAAAAATCACAATATTAAAACTTGCATTTTTCAATATTGGGCGACTCACTTTTGTCTTCACAATTCTCTTCATAATCCCACCCGATTGCCCTACACTATCTATTTAAATTGGACGACCTAATTAAACCTTTTATTCTACCTATTGCTTGCATTTAATGTTTTCCATATTTTGATTCACTACTATACCAAACCCAAACCCTCTATGTTGATCTTAACTAGTTTATTTCAACACTGAATTGATACATTGTTTCTATTTACTAATTAACCATATTGTTTTATCTGAAGTGTGCTTGTGTATCCCCTTGTGTACTCCATCACTCGGAGTAGGAGAGGATTCTCCCCTACCTTGGCAGCCCTGACACACACACGAGAACAGGCTCACATACGCATCCTTTCTTATTTTATTTATTATTTATTTTGTATGACATGTCATTGTGGATAACCTAAATTAGAAATTTGGATAACGTTTTATCATACTTATTTGGTCTAATTTTTAAGTATTGCCGATTGTTTTTTCTAAATTATAAGATCACTTTTAATAAATTGTCTATTACTTATCATAATCTCGAAGGAAATATTTTATTTGTGTTGTTATCTTGGCACCTAGACCTCGTCAGGTCCAAGCACCAAAATAACATCCACCTATCCATGCAGAGTCCATGGGTTGGGTCTGCTCCTCTTTTGATGAGTCACTTTACCCTGGCGCCATTGAACCCATTGACTCCTGTGGAGTGTGGTGTGCAGACAATTTTTTAACGCTAATTGCTCATGTTTTGGAGTCTAAATAATTATTCCTAAATCCTGTAATCACCATGTAACTTGCTCAGGGACACAGCTACACTCAGCTAGGAGAGATGGGGATCGAACCAGCAACCCTTTGGTTACTAGACAACTGCTCTACCTCCTGAGCTAAACGACCCCAGCCACCTCTCCGCTGATTTATTACCTCCGGGTCGGTCCGCATCCGCCCTTTTTGCTTTCTATACATTCCACTCCCTTCTCCAAACACCTTCTCCCTCTGATCCAACCTGTTGTCTCACCAGTGCTCTGTGTACCAAGATGTAATGATATATACCACATGATATTCCGACGCGATGGAGAGTCTCCAAGAGCCACAGAATCACCAATCCCAGCGGTGGTTCTAGGTTTTTTCTAAAACAGTGGACATGGGTTACATACAGGAACCAATTACAGAGTACATCCAAACGCACAAATAATGTATTAGGCACAATGCAAATTCAATCTCTTTCTCTCTGTTGTCTCTCTGTCCAGCCCCCACCTGCGGGTTTTTTCATTACTTACGTTCCTTCTCTCTAACTTTCTTTACCTCTCTTTATCTACTTCCTTTGCTTTCACAAATCTCCATAACCATTTTCACTTTCAGTAATCCTTTCCTTTCCTTTCTGGTTTATTCGTTTTTTGGACACTCTCCAAAACTAGATTTATTAATCTTAAAAAGGCCATCGAAAGATATGAATCTCCCCAAAGAAAATTCTAACCGGAAAGCCTTCTCCAATCTCATCGCCACTTCTCGTTGCCAATCTACACACTCTTCCTCTTCTCTGTCTCACTCTTCACAAATCACTTCATCTGTCCCCTCTAACTCAACTCAATGCTAACTCTTACTCACTCACTCACTCACTCACTCACTCACTCACATATACAACTTAAAATAGGAATTCACAGATTCTCATCCTTGGAGCTGTCATAGGCATTAACTGCGTGTGTTCCGAGAATCCTAAAGTTTTGGTGAATTTACCTGCCAGGGTGAGGTGAGAGGCATAATTTGGACCTACGCAAGTGTAAGTGGCTCCAGTGTGGGCCATCATTGGCGTGCCTCTATAATTTATCAGAACCTGCAGTATTGGTTCCTCATCAGCTTGTTTTGTGATTGCTACAAGCTGACCCTCCCCCTGTGAATTCTCTGGGCACCCCTAGTATCCCTGACCTAAAAAGGGACCTGCCTGGTAGCTACCTCCTTGTTCCTGTCTTCCCTGATAGCTGTTACCCTGCCCTTGCTGTGGTGGATAGGGGTTAGCCAAACAATTCCTCCTAATATGTCCTTCCATGTTGCACCCATAACATATTAAAGGACCTCTGCGTTGTCCTTGGGATCCTTGTTGTTGATTGTTTCTAAACTGTCCTTGGTGTCCTTGTTGTAAATTGTTTATATACTGACCTTTGGGCCCCTTATTCTGATTCTGCCTATTCCCATTTGTTGGGTTCCCAGTATTATGTAGGTGTATCTGAATGGTGTATATGAATGGTGGAGTGGGTGACCATTGGCTCTGAAGCTGTTGTACTGGGGGGGGGAATGCCTGTTGAGGAGGTTGGGTTTGTGGTGCGCCCTGCTGGACGGCTTGCAATATTGTATCAACAGACTCTCAACAGACTTTTTCTTCTCCTTTTCTCTTTTTGTGAGTTCTTCCAACTGAAGCTGAGATAGCTTCCTCTGCACCTCTTTGCTTTGTTCCTGTATTTTGTGTTTATTTTGCCGATATTTCTCCACTGCATGAACCACATGATCGCAGAAGTCTCTATGAGTTTTATTTGTAACCAGTCCAACCACATCCTCTAGCTTAACTTTGATTGGGCTAGGTAGAATCTCTATCACAGAGTTTCTGAACATGACCGAAAACACAGGATGGATCTCAGGATCCTTATTCGTCTCCAAGCGCCATCTGTCCACTTGGGCCTGGAGGTAGGATGCAGGATTCTCTGTGTCATTGATGGGGAGGCCTCTCATGTTTTTATGATCGATATGGGTAGGGAACTCCGTTCTTAGTGCGTTCCACATCGCCACTCTGTAGTAATCAAGTGTAGTCCCATCATGCATTCCGTCCATTATGTCCAACCCTCCATTCCTCAGTACAGACTCCATTTTAGATAACCCCAATACTCTTGCCAACAGAGCTTTCAGGTCCCCCACTGCCATTAGCTTTCCCACTGTGAGTTCCTCAAATGTTCGAATCCATTTAGACGCCCCGTTGTGAATGTTAGGGAGTTTAGAAATAACTCCCTCCAAGTCCTGTGAACCCCACGGTTGATAGTGGACATGTTGTCCTTTGACTAGAATAGGATAATTACCTGGGAGGGTGTCGGGTGCCTTTCTTCCCCTTCGTGCTCTCCTTAGTTTCCCCCGTGACTGGAGTACTAGGGGGCTTTGTATTGATATACTGCAGCCAGACTCCTCTGTGCCTGGGTCCCCACTGACCCTCCCTTGTGTGTTACATTTATTATCTCCTTCATCTAGTGTGACTTCCCCTTTAAATTCCACGTTGTCTGTTATCAGTGGATGCATGTTAGTTGGTTTGTACGGCGGTGGCTCAAGCTTCAGAGGCAAAGGTTGAGCCTCTTCTTCCTTTGTGATTATTTTTCTGGCCACTCGTTGTATTGCGCGCCACCTCTCTCCCTCCATTTCAAACAAAGCTAGCACTAACCTTTCCCTGTCTCTCATCTCTAAGGCCTTTTTTCCACTTCTGTTAGGTTTGTAGTTCCTTATTACTACCTCCATGTCCCTACACATTATTGGATCAAAAGTCCCTCCCATGGGCCATATCGTGTTTGTTTTAGCTGTTCCTTTCTCCCATTTCTCAGAGATCCTTGTTATCTCATCTCTGAGCAATGGATTATTTTTGCTCAAAATCTCTACCGCTGTTGGTGCCATTTTAAATTATTACTATTAATTATTATTAATTTATTTGAGTTTATCCTACTAGTTAGTTTAAATACTTTATTATCTCTAAGCTACAAATGTGAACTCTTCCCAAGCGCTCGTCTCCATCCCGAAGGTTGGAATGTGGCCCCCACCCTTCACTGTTATCTTTAAGGCTGGCCTGCAGGCTCCTGCTCGTCCCCTGTGTGTTTGCTCGTGCACGTGCAGTTAGAGTCAGCGCGAGGAAGTTTAAGTCAAAGAAGATTTACACATTTATTCAGTACTTCAACAAATTAACTATTCTCTATCCGTCTAATTTATTTATGATTATCAACTACTTCAAACAAATTAACTATTCTCTGTCCGCCTAATTTATTTATGACAGAATCAACAACAAAAAATAAACCGGGTCGTAAAAACCTCCGAGGACTTAATCCTAACACGACTTAAATACAGACAATAAGCCGGTTCATACAATTTCTTTATCTTATATTAAAAAATGTCCGAATTGTTTGTAATTAATTACAAATAAAAGGTTGACCGAGTGTATAAACTGGCCTTTTGGTTAACACATGACCAGTCGGATGAATTATGAATCAACCAGAATTTCAAACAAGAACCTATCGCCACACAGCACCAAGATCAGAGTTACAGACTGGCCCTTTCTTTAGATCCAACACTGCAGCGTGATTGGAAGATTAGCGGGTCAAACTCATTCAAACGGAACGTCAAGCGACAAGCCCATTCTTTTAAAATAATGGCTGAATACATAACCATTCGAACAGATCAAGAACAAACAAGAAACTTCTCAAAACACCAAGATCAGGATTAGCTAATCACCTGAAGCGGTATCCCAACCAAGAGACTTATCTATTCAAAAAGTGCGAGAAGCCTGTTTCCTCAAAATAGCAAGATCGGAATCAGAAATTCACCATCATTGGTGCAGGATCTGCAGGTCAACTGCACCAAGATGAGCATTTAAAATTCACTAGTCAGCATCCCAAGAAAGCTCCTCAAATAAAAACGACTGAATTCATTCCCAACTGACAACTCAACTCCAAATAGGATACTGTCAGAAAAAATCCTACAGGTCTGTTTCTTTCGACCTGCGGGCCTGCTGGCCCTGTCCTTGTTAGAACTTTTCCACTAATTCGTTCCTCCACAAGACAGTCACAGGACTTACAGTAAGCCTATTTAACCAAAACACCAAATAACAACAACTCGTATCAAAATAGGGAACCACAATGCGTCTTGGTCATTTAGAACCACAGCGCCTAGGGCATATGTGCGCGCACACGTCAATCTCTTCCGGAGCTCCCGTCTCTCTCACTCGCTTGTTTATCTATAATTTTAGTTCGTTTGATCAAAGAGACACTTTACCTGCTGCTCGGCGTTCAGACGGGGCAAGAACAGATCAAACGACTCTATCCTATATATGGCAAGACAACTTACCCTTGAGCTCTGGTCGTATGATCCGTTCGCGTCCCGTCCTCTGGCCCGGCAGCTGACGAGTCCCTATTTCCTCCTGGTCGTGACGCCAATATAACGGAGATTAACCGAGATTTAAAACACTTAGACTAATTTAAGAGAGAGAGTGCAAAAGAAATCGAGGGGTCCGGAGCAAGAATTGACAAAAGACTTTATCGTGCAGAAAAACAACAACGACAACAGCCTGAGTAGGTTTGCAAAGTCACTGGCCCCACCTTGGGCTGCAGCCTCACTTATACACGTATAGGAATTTCTTTGTTTACAATGGAGTCACAACGGGGTTTCCGCCCGTCAATCTTCGTCACAGCATGTTATCAACTGCCCAGTTCAGTGGTCTGCATGGATCAACCTCATTAGCCAAGATGACCCAAGGCTGAGGTCAACTTAGCTTCCCCCCAGTTCCCTATACATTCCTGTGCACCATCTGTTCTGCAAACACAATGCTTTCCACTATTTAAAATATAAAACCTATTAATAATCATGGTTTACCATAGAATATACTCACTAATTTCTACCACAAAGCCCAGCGTCCAGGCTAGCCCAGGCCAGCCCACTGCTCCATCCACCCCCAGAGACGCTGAGCGTCCGGGGGCGGGACAAATCTGGGCATTTATCCAATGACCGTCGAGTTTCGAGGCAATGAAAAAAACTGTTCCATGCAGTCTCATTGAAGTGAATGGACGCTCGGCTTCTACGGTCTAATGCATTGACATTACGGGAATGTATGAGAAGTTAACAAAATCGAGTCAGTCTTGGATAAGATTCTTATCGAACTCGTCTTCGACATGAACGTATTTTAACGAATTTGTAGTCAATGAAATGTTAACACAACAATACATATTTGACAATTTAATGTTCAAAATGTCCTTGCAGTCTTAGAGAAATCGCCTCTGGCGCGTATATATACGCGCGTACATATACGCGCGTACGCGAGGAGTTCAAAAAATTGAACTTTTTACGCTCATACGCGTGATACTTAGCCGCAATAGCCAATCAGCGTGGAGCTTGACCCGACGTCACTGGCAGAGAGTAGTGACCCTTGCACAGAAGCATACGGCCGACATCTTTCTTTATTCTGGGTGGAAATAGTAACATAGTTACGCCATTAAATGCGTTTATGGAAACATTTTTAGCGAGAAATGTGCATTTTACTTTCATAATGTTCACTCGGTGAATGTGAAGGATGTTTGGTTTGATAGTTATGACGAAGAGTGAACGCTCCGTTCACTTGCATGGACAGAGTCTCTGGTTGCTAAGCAACCTCAACGTCTTGGCGGACTATTTCTCTGCCGATCAACGCTACGAATGGTGGAAACACACCAGACACACCATGTGAAGTTATTTAACCCGATTATTGTTATTTATATCCGAGATTTATTTAATCTAACCCGATCCAAGCTCTATCATGCACCCAAACACGGCGGCGTTTGGGTTTCCTTCCTCGGACTCCTAAATCCAGCGCAGCCACAGGCGCGTAGCTGCGTACGTAGGACCATTTTTGACACAAAATGGTCAAGCAACATTTTAGCTGCGTATCGCGCGTACATGGTACGCGAGGTACGCGCTTGGTGTGTTCGCACCTTTAGTCTCAAGTGGTCATTATGATTTTTGTTTTACAATACAAAAAAAATATTTTTACACAAGGTGTATGAAAAGGGACAAACTAATCTAGGTCCATGCTCCTGACTCAGCATTTTGACCGTTTTGAGGGCACCATCCGGGTCCTTTCAGTGCACTTCTTTGCACCCCGATCGTAATTGGAACGTCCTACCTACTCACACTAAGTTTAGTAAGTATGGGAAGTATGGATATCAGAATGAGGCTCAGGTGGGAAGAATAGCGAGAATACTCGGAAGTGAAGTGATTGGAACAGTCAAAGGATACCTGGTGGACAGGGGGAGACTGACCACTAAACGAATGGACAAAGTCAGACCATGACACCTAGGACCATTGGGTGTGTGTACAGTGTGTGTGTGTGTGTGCATGGATGTGTCAAACGTTAAAATGTGTGTGTGCGTGTGTGTTAATCTCTTCACATGCACACTTTCAATCCCACAGAACTCGAACAAGACGGCCGAGTGCTGATTCATGACATCAGCCCAGTGTCATTTTGCTCATCAATTATTAAAGCAGTATGGAAGTGTGAAATGTGTTGAACGGGCCGACAGACATGAGGGAGGATCAAAACTCCTTAGGGTTGAAAGGTATGTGGGCCTTTTACCCCCTCCAGCCTGCTTGGGGTGCAGTCAGACTATCAAAGTTAAAGGATGACTGAAACATTACACAGACATGATGTAGGGCTGACTTAATCAAGTGAAAGATGGAAATCAGCAGCCAGGTCACTTCTCTCCCGAACGTCTGTCCAGACCGTGCTGAGGTCAGCAATAAGGTCAAGTGGCTCAACAGACATGCTACGTGCATAGCATCAGATTCAAAGTCTGATTCCATTTTAAATGAGTTTGTAGTGCCGATTTGTCCTCAATAAAACAATAGAATCTTACGCAGTGCAGGGAAAAGAGTCAACTGTCCAGTCGTGAATTTGAGTTTCTGAAGGTTTATTTCCCAATCTTACAACAGTGGGAACTGGCCGCCTCATCTCCTTTGTCTCTCTCTTACAGCTGGTAAAAACCCATGACCCTTCCCAGTGCCTGTTTTACCTATGCCCGCCTACCTCTATACATAGGCTAGTAATAATTTCAAAACAAAAGCATAAACAAACTCAAATTAACTTTAATTTATAATACAAACGAGAAAATAAACATAAAATAATCATATTATTTTATATTAAGTAAACAAACTAAATACATGTTTTACAATTAAATCTTACAACTGCATGGCTCCAACAGAGTTCTCAAAGTCTTACTTGTCTGCCTCTTCTGACATCACTAGTGGGCGTTTCCACCTAGATGTGCGCTGGATAGATGAGCGACACATTTGCTACAGTCTACTGGGTAGGCTGGTAGACTGATGCATTAATCATTGACACACTCGCCCATGTAAGAACACACACGCAAACATCACAGCGACACACTCGCCCAGGTAAGACGTTATGTTTTTTAAACATAACGGTTCCGCTATCGACTAACTCTCCCAGGTAAGACGTTCCGTCTAAAGACTGTAGAAAATGGGATAAAAGAAGGGAAGATACAATTTCTCACCTCGACAAGCAATGGCAGGTCGTTCATTTCGTCATATAAAAAATGCTAAATTCAAACATCGCGCCGACTGGCATATCAACACACAAGTCATGTGAATATTTACAGAACACGTCTAAATGTGCATGGTACCGTGGCTGCACGCTGCTCAGGGCCACACCCCCACCCTCCCCGTTGACCCGCCTCTCTCCTCATTTGCATTCAAGCTACAGACACCAAAACGGCGCATTTGGGGAAAGCTCAATGTGCGACTGGCTCGTAGTGACTGTAATTCTGCACCACGGCTGAATTTCGGGAACGTCTTCAAATACTGTGTTTAGGGCCTGCTAATATCGATATTAAAGCGTCCATAAAGTAGCATGCCATGGGACCTTTAATAATTGATTTGCATGCATAGTATACTACACTTTCCAGTGAACAATTACCCCTGTTACCGCAAATTGACTAATTTTATAATGTCATCAAATGCTCACACACTAGCTGCTTTCAGACACACGTGTAAATCCTGATATTCTCCTGATGGGCCGTATGTGTGAACAATATATCCTGACATTTGTACCCTGAAAATCTCCTGAATAATACTACCCCTGAGGTAGTATTTTCTCCGTAGGAACTGTAAATTACCTTATATTTGAATGAGGAGTAGAAAGTCAGTATTCCTGACACCACTTCAATGAGCGTGTTGATGACGTTTCTGCATGTCTTTGAGTGGCCCCCTCAATGATAATCAGCCTGTTGCCTTTTGTTCGCTGAATGGTTGAAAAGTATTTACATGTTGGCACTGCTTTTAAGAGTAATTTCTGGTGAACGATTGTTATGCGTTGTAACATTATAGCCAAAATGTTATTATGTTATGCGCTCAGAAATTTGTTACATTATCGCCTGGTGTCTCCACATTATTGCTATGGGTTTAATTACAACTAGAGGTTGATAAAACTCGAGTAGATTAAGAATATTAAAAAAATCAATACACACATACACAAACCTCTTATTAATGTGGTGAAATTAGAGGGTTTGATGCTTGGATCACAGGGGGGGAAATAACTTTTAAATAATGATGATGATGATGATGATGAATAATGCATCAATTTCTAGATGGATGGGGATAAGTTGATTTGAACATTAAGGAGAACAATGTGCAAAGTATCATGTTGTTGTTGCTGTTGTTGTTGTTTATTCGTCAGCCGGGCCAACTGGAAGTCATAAAACCAATCACTACACATGACTAAGTGCGAGACTGTGATGAGGTATAGCAATACACACACACACACACACACACACACACACACACACACACACACACACACACACACACACACACACACACACACACACACACACACACACACACACAAACACACAGATCAACCCGTACGCCCACACAGGCTGGCGTCCCGCCGGGGTGTCGGGGGAGCAGCTTGTGGGAGCAGAGAGCGTCAAACGATGGCTCTGTCCCGCTCGGCGTGCGCTGGGGGCTCACACTGCGACGTCGCTCATCACCAGCCCCACCCCACCCCACCATCACCACCACCTAACCACACCCCACCACCTAACCACACCCCACCATCACCACCACCTCCACCACTATCACCACCGACATGAGGCCCAACGTGGAGTTCTACACTCTGGGGCGCATGGCGCAGGGGGGGACGGAGGGAGCACCACCACTGGCTGTCGCTCTGCGTGGTTGATTTGCAGTCTGTTTGATTGTGTGAATGAATGGTTGTGAGTCGCGTTGGATAAAAGCGTCAGAGAAATCCCCTAAATGTAATGTCATTTCTGTGAAGGTGTGTTTGATACTTGGTGCGCATACCTGGGATAGATTAAGAATATTAAACAAATCAATACACACATATACAAACCTCTTACCGAACCCATTACAGTGATCAGCTCTCATCAACTCTGCATCTGTCTGACGGTTCTAGCTGTCCTGTTAAACTCCCATGCTACACACGGTGCTCATAGGGGACTCTGTGACGAGCTGAGACGGTGTTGAGACAGAGAGTGGATGCAGACCTCCGTCAGAAGAGTTGGTGAGTAAATAATTACATAGTCGCCGTGTGCAGGGATGGAAGGGATAAACAACAATGGGTGACTTATTATACTACAGCTACCAACAGAATGGTTACTTAGACAGCAGCATTGTTAAATACTTTTAAATTGATCCTGATTGATCAATAATGTTCTGAGGATGTGCATTGACAGTCATTGAGTAAGTTCCTAATCAATGTGCTACAAAGCCAGCATTAACAACAAAGGAACAGACAAAAAAATATGCTCAAAGCACCACTGACAAATACTTAAATATCAGCTGATAAGATGATGTTAAACCAATCATGTTACAGATGAAAATAACCAATATTTAATAATTGTTGGTAACCACTCCTTCACAACCCCGTTGTATGTTTTATAAAGTAACTCTTTGTGGATTATTACTTGCATACACTATTCTTTGTGTTTCCATAATTTTCTTTCATTCGAAAAACCTGCTGATGGCATCATTATCAGTTTTCTTTTGATGATGAATATAATGTTGTAGATAATTCCTAACAATTGAGCCAAAGGCAAGCTTTTGTACTCACATGGCCATCAGGTGAGGGTCTCTGACCCGGGGAGGAGGGAGACCTCCTCCACCGAGCCGCTGGCGCCAGAGAACGGTTCTGTGTAGACGTTCAACTTAGAGGTTCTGGGAGTATTGAATATACCCACTTGAAGCTCAAACTAATGCAGATGCATGTGAATTCCAATTTGTGAACAAACACGCACTAATACACACACACACACACACACACACACACAAACACTCTCTCTTTAGCTGTCCATCGTGTCCGATGATGACGCTTGCTCCAGGGATGGGGGTGGGGGAGGGGGAGGGGGGGGGGGTTCAACGACATTGCCGCTGATGCCACTTCTCATGGGCGTAGAATCCGATCCTTGAGCCGCACATTCGTCCGCAGATGGAGCAAGGGAAAACCAGATGGCAGAAAGGTACCAGCCGCCCGCTGGTGTCTCTGGATGTGCCTCTCGGAACATCGGTCTTGGTTAGTTTGGTGAATTTGACAAACTGCAGTAGCACATGTTACCTGCCAGGCTGGTCTGTTGAGTGCCAGAGTTTCAAGCTGTGTGAGGGGATGTTCGCTCGCTTTAGGAGGTCCCTGGTGTAGTCCTTAAAGCACCGCTTTTGCCCTCCAGCGGAGCGCTTTGCGCCCATCCTTGAGCCAGGGAATCCAGATGCCAGAAAGGTACCAGCCGGATAGGCTGTAGAGGACTTGGCGGGGCAGGCGGTGCTCAGGCATGCGTATGGTGTGCCCTATCCAGCGCAGATGTTTTTTGGCCAAAGCTGCTTCCATACAGATTGAGCCGGTGTTGCTGAGGATGTCTGTATGGGGGATTCGATCTTCCCAGGACAGACCGAGGATCTTCTGTAGGCAGCGGATATGGAAGGCCTCTAGGTTGCTGATGTGCTGGCGGTATGGGGTCCATGACTCTGCCCCATAAAGCAGAATGGAGAGACAGCGAGTTGTATACAGCGACCTTGGTACTGACCTTCAGGTTACGGTTTTCAAAAACCCTGCTGTGCAGACGTCCAAATGATGATGAGGCTTTATTGATCCGGGTGTGTATTTCTGTGTCAAGGGAGCAGCATGAGGACAAAGTGGAGCCAAGGTAAGTGAAGTGATCCACTGTTTTTAGTGGAACACCGTGTATTGGGGGGGGGTGGGGGCGGGGGTGTTGAGATGGGACATGACCTCAGTTAACCTGCAGGCCAAAGGATTGGTACAGACTGGATATTGTGTTGAGGGCGTGCAGCATAGAGTCCGGGCTGTGAGCTAAGATGGCACATTCATCAGCATACTGAAGCTCACAGATTTGGCGGGTCTTTGTCTTTGTGTGGGCATGGAGCCGACGGATGTTGATGAGGCTTCCATCAAGGCGGTATTCCACATGGACACCGTCTTCATGTCCCATGACACTGTGAAAGAGGCAGGTGATGGCAGAGAGGAGGATGTTAAAGTGCACCGGAGCCAAGACACAGCCCTGCTTCACCCAAACGTTTACCTTGAAAAACTCTGACTAGAGTTCTCTTGCGGGCACTCTGGCATGCATCCCATCATGCAGCTGCTGTAGGATGCTAAGAAACTTGGGTGGTACCCCAAGTTTGCAGAGGTATTTCCAGAGCAACTCACGGTTGACGGTGTCAAAAGCTTTGCTGAGGTCGATGAAGGCTATGTAAAGGTCTTTGTGATGCTCTCGGCTCTTCTCCAGCAGCTGCCTCAAGACAAAAACCATGTCAGCTATTGATCTGGTCTTCCGGAAACCACACTGTGTTTCCGGAAGCACACCTTCTGAGATGTGCTCAACCAATCTGCTGAGCATGATCTTGGCCAGGACTTTCCCTGCGATGGAGAGGAGAGATATTCCGCGGCTGTTGGCGCATACTGCTCTGTCTCCTTTCTGTTTATAAATGACCAGGATGTTATCATCCTTCCAGTCCTGTGGGAGGGTCCCATGTTCCCAGATGTTTTTGATAAGGGGGTGCAGGCGACGCGTGAGGATGTATCCTCCGTTTTTGAAAACCTCTGCAGGGATTCCATCAGGTCCAGGCTTTTATTGTTCTTCAGCCCTGCAACAGCTCGCTGGATTTCTGAGTACAGTGGTGGGGTGACCAGGTGCGTGGTTGGCGGGAGGTCTGGGAGATTATCCAGAATATGTGGATCGACAGGGATGGTGTGATTGAGGAGACTCTCAAAATTATTTGACAAGAATCTCGTGGCGTGGACCCACGAGATTGTGAGTGTGGACCCATCAGCTGATCGGACTGGGGCAATCGCAAATTCCTGGGGCTGTACAATGTTTTTATGGCATCGTAAAAGCCTTGAATGTTGTTGCAATCTGCCAGGTTCTGGATCTCTTGCGCCCACCAGGTGTCCTCCATATTCCGGAGGGCTCGCTGGGTTGCTGTTCTTGCAGCAGTAAAGGTGGTTTTAAGGGTGGGAGATCCAGGGCAGGACAGGAGAGCTTTGTGGGCCTCATGCTTGGTTATTAGAAGTGACTGTATCTCAGTTGAGTTACAGTCAAACCAGTCCTGGTGACGTTTCCTTGACTGACCGAGCACCTCTATGGCTGCGCTATGAATAGCCTAGCGCAGGGCTGGCCAGTTGGCTGATTCCTCCGGGATCTTATAGAGGTTTTCAGAAAGGAGCCGTCGAAAGTTGTCTTTGGAGGTGGGGCTGTTCAGCGCTGTACGGTTGAGTATCTTGTTTGGAGCTGTCCTCGGGCCACGGGGCTGAATGCTAATAAGTAGTTTGGATCTGACCATGAGGTGGTCAGTCCAGCACTCAGCTCCGCGCATGAAACGGGTGGTGAGGACATCTTTTCTGTCCTTGACGGAGAATCACATAGTCGAGGAGATGCCAATGTTTTGAGGGGGGATGCTGCCAGGTGGTCTTGAGCCTGTTCTTCATCTGGAAGATGGTGTTGGTAATGACCAGCTGGTGCTCTGCACAGAGGGAGAGGAGTCTGAGCCCGTTGTGGTTCATCTTCCCCACTCCATGCTGGCCAATGACTTTACTCCATACCAGGTGCACAGGGGATTCCGGAATGCGCTGCAGCAGTTTAGACTTCACAGCAAAGCCAACTCCATGATTACGGCGAGCGCCTTCGGGGACCCTCTTCCAAAAGAAGGTGTACCCAGCACCAACCTCTGACAGGGAGTCCTCTCCATGTAGCCTTGTCTCGCTGAGAGCTGCTATGTCTATGTTGTATCTTGCAAGCTCCAGGGCCACCAGTAGCCGCGTTTACATGGCACATCTGATCCGCATAGATTTCTATGCGGAATAGTTCTGTTCCTAAAATGTGATCCGAATGTACTGTAAACATGGCAGTAACAAAGTGTCCGTTATGTCTCTCGCGCACACCTGACACATCTCTGGACCGGCGGCGACATAATGGACGTCTTATCACTATTTGGCATTGTGAATTTGATTTTAATGAAAGCACAGCAGGAGAGAGCTTTTCTCTGCCTGCTCCTCCAATTAAGAAGGAGGCGGACAGCACAGCTACGTACATTTCTCGTCGGATCTTTATATTTACCCCCACCTCCGCCGCAAACAAGAGGAATTTGGATGCGAGTCCTCAGCCAAGACTGGTGGGAGAGAGTGGTCTTACGCAAATTTAGTGACCAGGAATGGCAAGAAAATTTTAGGATGAGTCGGCAGTCGTTTGTGAAGTTATGCGAGCTCATGAAGAATATATCGCCAGAGGAGGTAACTGTACGAAGAGCAATACCGTTGGCAATGAGGGTTGCCATGGTACTGTACAAGTTGGGCAGCAGCGCCGAATATAGGCTGATCGCTAATCAGTTCGGGGTGCATAAAAGTACCGTTAAAAAGTTTGTTTATATGTTCTGCAAAAGTACTGGTAGTAGCCTACTCATTCACAGTTATCTCGGACGCGCGCGGAAACTACGATACACGAACACGTCATTAATAAACACCCATGTCCCGTTGCTTAGCAACCGGACACGCTTACCGGACTACTTATGGTGTGGTAACAAAGACGTGAATCAGGCAATAAATCCACTTTCCTTGACAGCGGTCAAGTTCGGTGTGCTTAAAAGTACAGACGGAGCTCAGTGGACCAATTGCGAAGTACTGCAGCTGCTCTAAGTTAAACCCCAATCTATTCGGAATAAGTGTATACATGTCGATTAAAACGGACTACACCACCTCTTCTATTCGGCATAGAATTCTATGCCGAACAGATAATTGTATTTCGAATGAGGTGTATACATGATCATTTTCTATTCCGCATAGAAATCTATGCAGAATAGATGGGTCCATGTAAACGCGGCTAGTGCTGTCCTGCGGTGGGGCCTGTCAGGAGTTCCAGCCAGGTCCAGCAGTGTGCGAACGTTCCACGAAGCAATGCTTAGCTTATTTTTTTGATCTTTTATTTTTCAACCGCAAGAGGGGATGCTCTGACGGTTGCGGCTTACCGTCCGGAGTATGGGGAGCAGACAATTTTTTGGTGACCTTTTCTAGGTCCTTCCCCATCTCAGGGGTGTGCAGTGTCGCCAAGGCTCTGTGGGAGAATTTCCTTGTCCACTACGGCTTCCCAAGTCGCCTTCACAGTGATCAGGGAAGGGACTTTGAGTCACACACAATCAGAGAGCTGTGTTCGCTGATTGGAGCAGAAAAGGTGCGTACTACACCGTATCACCCCCAGGGAAATCCGGTTGAGCGCTTTAACAGGATCCTGTTAAGCATGCTCGGAACCCTAGAGGACAAAGACAAACAACACTGGAGAGATTTCGTCAAACCCCTTGTACATGCGTACAATTGTACGAGAAATGATACAACAGGATATTCACCATACGAGTTGATGTTCGGCAGGCAGCCAACCCTCCCAGTTGATCTCATCCTGGGCATCGACAATCCAAATGAGACCCATAAAACCCATTCAGAATATGTTCAGAACTTGCGCCAGCGTCTCCAGGAGAGCTACACTCTGGCTGCGGAAAACTCTAAAAAGGCTGGAGAGAGAAACAAGCTGCGATTTGATGCTAAAGTCAGAGCTGCTGAGTTGGTTGAAGGGGACCGCGTCCTAATCAGGAATGTCAACATTCGAGGGAAACATAAATTGGCAGACAAGTGGGAAAAATCCATCCATATTGTTGTGAAGCGATTTGATGGTGGCCCTGTGTATGTTGTCAAGCCAGAGAGAGGCAGTGGTCCACACCATACCCTTCACAGAGACTTGTTATTGCCTTGTGGGTTTCTGCCTGTTGAGAAAACTCCAGAGCAGGGGCCCCGGCTAGACAAAGCAAAGAAAATGCCTTTGAGAAGCGGTAAGAGAAGAAATCTGCAGACGGAAAATGATAATTCAGAAGGCAATTTGACAGATGAAGAGGAGGAAACTTATCTCTTTGAAGGACCCCCACAGTTCGCTACATGGGGCCCTTATGTACAGGAAATAGAAAGTACACTGCAAAGACAACCCCTAATCCCACTGAACCCTGAGGCTCCTGAGTTTAGTACACAGCATTCACTCACATCTAACCGGATGACTTCTGACCAATCAGTTAAACCCCCCGAGTTACTGATTGAAGTAGTGACGTGGATCAGCCTTTTCCTCAGTCAAGGGAACACGTCGTCGTAGACATCCCAGAGTGTGACATGTCACGTGAAGAGGAAAGGAACCGAAATGTCTCACCCAATCGTAAGGACAATGACACAACTCTGCCTAACCAGCATCATGACATTGTCTCTCAAGAACCTGAAGAGGATTTGAATGTCGTTCCTGAGAGCAGATTAAGTGAGCCCAGGCGTTCTCACAGGGAGAGACACCAGCCACATAAATTGACCTATGATGAGCTGGGAAAACCCCTGATTCTTGCAATTTGCTCCTTAATTGGAAGCCTGCAAGATATCCTTTCCCCAGTATCCAGCAACCACTATCAAGTTCCTTCCAGAGTTTAGTTGCATGAAGGGACTCATGCAGTTAAGAGGGGGAGGGTGTAACCCAGGTAGTAAATCTTCCAGTCTATTACCTCCATTATTTTGGAAAATTAAGCTGCATTCCATGTGATTTGTTGTTAAATTTTGTTTTTTAAAGAAATAACCTATTCCCAATTTGGTCATAAGGTGGCAGCAGAGGCGCAGTCAATACACTCTTTTAGTTGCGAAGAAAAAACGCTACGAGTCATCATCTTACTCGCACATGTTTCTTTGTTCTTCCTCGTGCCTGCTACGCAGTTTGTGCGGATGTTGGAGAAACAACATAGCTGTACCTTGATAAGTCAGAAAGAGTCAGAAAGTTGATAACTGAAATAGAAAGTAAATATTGATAAACATTGAGACGATTGAGAAGCTGTGGACATCGTGTAGAACTCTGTTGAACTATTGATTGATATTCCGGCTGGTTTTTTGTGGAGCCCTTCAGAGGACCGTCATCTGTCCATATCTCCATCCTGGTTGCTTTCCGTCTTCTGCCAGGGGATCATCATTCACACTGCCATTCCATCCTGCAATACTCTTCCTGGACTGCCTCATCTGACATCCATTGGGGTGGTAGGACTTCCGGGGTGGACTCAAATTTTTATTATTATTTTTATTATTTATTTTTCCTGAGATCTCAGAGGTTTTTGTTTGGTACAATTTCATTTAAGAAAACCACTTGTGGCTCACCAGAACTTAAAGAAAAAAAGATATTGAAGGTTTAAGGTTCTTTGTGAATTTAACTATATTACTGTGTTATCATACTAAATTGTTTATTACTATTACTAGAAGTGTGGTACTTTCGTGCATTAGCAGTATTTTGTTCTTCATTCCATCATATTTCTAGTGATATCTGCATTGTGGAATACTGACTCCATAAGTTTGGTTTCAATATATATATTTTCTTCACACTAAATCGCCAGTCGGTTGTCGTCTGAGTTATTTGGGGTGGATATTACAGGTATATCCTTACAGTATACCAGGAAAGATAACAACCAATCTCCTCATCGAATCTAAAATAGAAAATGACCCCTGCCTCTTGGTTTTATAAACACACTAGCTTAAGGACTTAGGTGCCAGAGGGGTTACACAACCATCTGGCAAATGCTTCCCAGTGTAGGGCAAACATGGCTGCATACACCATAGTGTGGGCGTGCAGCATTGCATAGTAGTCTTTCCCACTGATGATTTTGTTTGCTGTTCCACGGAGACAGACAGCAGCTTCGACCATTATGTCTTCGATTCCAGTGGACTGCATCAAATGCCCAATGGCTCCAAGGAAATTCTGAGCAATATGGAAGCCACCCATGCGCAAGATAAGTTTGGCATACTTCTCTCTGTTCTTCTTTTGCAGACCCAGAACCACCTCATAGATTGCTTGGTCACATGTGATGATGGCATACTCTTGACCATGTTTTCTCGACACATCCATGCCGTACTGAACAGACTGTTCAACCACATATGGGTTTGTTGGTGACTTGGGGAAGAAGGGACCATAGCTGATCACAGTTGCAGGGGTGGTATCTGGGATGAGAAATGCTTGGAATGAACTCCATGTTGGAGCAGCGCAACTTGGTTTCAGGTCCTCCAATAGTACAGTAGGGCAGCTATGCACCAGGTGCCAGAGGATGCTCAGGTGGTCAAGAGGTTCTGCTAGACACACAGGAAGCTTAGGCTGTTTCAACTCCCACCAGGGAGCGACTCTTTTGACGATATTTTAGACTTAGGTGGCTTTCCTTGGTGTGAAAAGGCTGAGAAGATTCCAGGGCTGTTTGGCGGGTTTTCAGTAGAGGTTAACTAACCTTGGGTGTGGGTTCTTCATCTGGATTCTTGTACTGTAATATGACGTGTGTTGTCCCATGCAGTGTCCGTCCATCCTTTGTGTACTCTTGAAAGTCAAGGTTATCAAATGCAAACTGTGTGAATCGTCCAACCTTCAGGTTTGTTGGTATGAAGGCACCATCCCTAGTTGTCTGCTCTTCAACTGCCATTGCCATTGTTGTAATATATCTCTGTGCTTCTTTGTAGCTAATGCTGTTCCCAAATCTATTTAGGAGTGACACAGTCGACTTGCTTCTGGTTTCCTTAAGGATGTGCAAAGCTGTCCCAATGTGTTTCGGTGTTGGGATCTTGGCAACTGCTTGGCAGACATCCTGGGCAAGGTTGAGAACTTGTTCTTGCTGCTTAGGAGCGACTTTCACCCGGCCGTCCTCACCTAACTCTGGAGATGCATCTGTTATCATCCATGCCAGGTGGTTAAACAGGTTAGAGCTCACTCTTCGGGATGCCTCCAGGTATGATATCTCTAGCTGCAGTGACGGGTCTTCAGTCAAACTACCAGCATTTGGTGACTTCAACTGGCTTCTCTTGCTTCCTTCAGGGCCTGCTTACGTTGGTCCTGGAGCTCCTTCCGTATAGTCTTTGCAGTGTTGTAGGAAGAGACTATGGTGTAATCTGGTGTCAACTCATGATCACTTTGTTCTTCAAACACTGCCTCTTCACTTTTCTCCTTAAGTTCCTTCAACCTTGAGAGCATGCAGCCAACATTCATTTCTGCTGAGCAAATCAGGCTGGAACATCCTTTCTGTGGCACAACCATTATTTTACAATTGCCACCTACTTCATAGTGCCTTTTAAGGCGGGCATTCAAGGACTGAGATCTTTATGAGCTAACATTGTGAACTCCATGGCTTTCCAAGTATTTACGGAATTCATCCCTCAAAGCTGTGATGAAGAATATGGCATTATCTTTGAAAAGGGGCTCATCTATCCGAGATATGAGTTGGTTCAGTGCAGCATCATATGGAGTGGTGACAGTACTAGTCTTTTCCTGTGAACGAAGACGCTTTGTCAGGTAGTTGGTCATGCATTCCTTGTGGTACCGGAAGTCCTCAGCAATCATATCAGTACACTTGTTTCCATCAGGACCACGAATCTTGTGTAGCATCTCTTCATCTTCAAGTTTGTTTGCTTTTTCTCATACTGCATTCTGTCATAAGTTGCAATCAAATTGGGGGATCTATTCCCCCTGGTCATGCGTGCTCTTCCACAAAATAAGCACTCTTCCTTGTGTTAAGAGTATATATATATTCAAATAATTATATTAATAAACAAACAAACTTCGAAAATGATTATTGGGCAAAAGTCAAAGCCCTACTCACTATATACTGTACAGTACTATATACAAAAACAATCTATGCATAATATATAGTATGTTTACATCTTAAAGAACATTTGTATTAAGTATTGTGTACAGTCTGATATCCAATATACAGTAGCTACATATCGTTTTTGTGTCGCCATTCATGCCACAAGCTAAACTAGCTACAATTTTTCTAAACCCTGAAAGTAACAACTGGCCATGTAGCTAATTGCTGACGACAGCTAACATTTAGTGCAGCCTTTAGTTATCCTTACTAGCCTACTATGCTTCCACTACATAAGCCTTCTAGAACACTAAGATCTTCTGAGACCAATCTGTTAATTATCCCCAGAGTAAACACGAAACATGGGAAAGCAGGATTTAGTTACTATGCAACAAATAGCTGGAATAAACTCCCTGAGGATTTAAGACTTGCCCCAACTCTGAGCACCTTTAAAACAAGATTGAAGACTTTTATGTTTGCTTTAGCTTTCTGCTAAATCTTAAATACTTTACCTTTATTTTACTAAAATGCCTTTTTAACTTTCCCTTTATTTTCTATTTTTACCAGAAAAATACATGATCTGATACCAGAGAGAAAGGTTGTATAAGGGTTAGAGTCCTGAGTTTGTTTGTCCTTTTGGTCTGGGCTAGAGTCCTAGAAGCTGGGTTAGAGTCCTAGAATTTGTTGAATAAGGCCTTTGGTCTGGGCTAGAGTCCTAGAAGCTGGGTTAGAGTCCTAGAATAAGAATAAGGCCTTTGGTCTGGGCTAGAGTCCTAGAAGCTGGGTTAGAGTCCTAGAATATTGTTAAGAGTCCTGAGTATAAGGGTTAGAGTCCTGAGTTTGTTTGTATAAAGGTTAGAGTCCTGAGTTTGTATAAGGGTTAGAGTCCCGAGTTTCTGTCCAAGTTCTGTCTGGGTTAGAGTCCTAGAATCTGGATTGGAGTTCCAGAGAAAGGACCAAGTTCCTTTAGGTCGGGTTGTAGTCCCGACTTGGGTTCCAGAGAGACTGTTGATCTGATCTTAAATACATTGCACTTTCAATTTTACTTACTAAAAAGCCTTTTTAACTTTCAATTTAATTTTCTCTTAAATACATTGCACTTTCTATTTTACTCATTTCTTGCATGTTTTCTTTTACTTATCTATTATTTTATTTTATTGTATGACAATGTTTATATGTGAAGCACTTTGAGTCTGCCTTGTGTATGAAAAGTGCTATATAAATAAAGTTGCCTTGCCTTGCCTACTATCTGTCTGACATGAAAAACACTTCTTTCTAATTCCTATTTCTAATGATTCCTCGCTCCAACGTATCCCTGTAGCAGCATTTATTCTCATATCTATTTCTTTACCTAGCAAGTCCTGTTGATATTTTCGCAATTTCTCAACTTCCGGTCGAAGCAAAATGGACGCATACCATACATAAGATTCTGAGCATTCAAAAAAAAAAGTAAGTCTCTACCCCATTTCTGTGAGTTATGGCTGTTTAAAGAAACCACCCAAATTAGTTAAAACGGCTAAAGCTAGCTAAGTTAACTAGTAGAGAATGAATGCTGCTGCTACAGGAATATGTTTGGGATGAGGACTTGTTTGAAGACTGGTGTGGTCCTTTCAGTTAATTACCATTACAATATCCATCTTACCATTCTTTTCCCAAAATGCTGGGGCAGACCTGCCAGTATTCACTAATGTCACTGTCACTTACCTCAGACAGATGAGCAGCTTCGAAGTCCGTTGGTAACCGTTGATTGGTTGTTCCAAACCGTTGATTGGTTGTGTGTAAATGTGCCATGATGCTAAATATCCTTGCTAAATGTATCCATGCTAAATGCCATGATGCTAAATATCCATGCTAAATGTCTTTCAGAATTTTTAGAGTAGCCTAAAATTCTATTGAGGTTCTGAGCCTGTTGATCGCCAACTAGTGGTGAAATCATCCCAGATCCATTGATTTTGGTTGGATTTTTACTGTGGAATGCGTATACTGTTTGGTGAAGAGAATGGCTCATTGACTGATGTCATAACTGGGGGAATAATTGATTGCCAATGAAGTTAATATGAAAATATTGGGAAAAAAAGTGAGAAAACGCCTATTTTTTTTGCATTACATTAATGCAAAATCATGTAGAAATGTGTTTTAAGAGTTATTTCTTCAGTGGATGTTGTCAGCACATGTGTTCTGTGTACCTGGAATGCACTTATTGACAGCCTACCCAACCCACTGAGGAGTTAAGGGAAAGAAACATTTTTCTAATTTTTCTGATAAAAAATATAGGGTGCATACACTAAAATGGGCAAAAAAAAATTCGAGATATTTCCGGCAGAGCAGACCCTCCAATTATTGGTTCTTAGGGTCAAAGTTAACAGAAAAAACACAAATAAAAAGTATGGCAGATCATGTCAGGTTCAACCCATTTTATTGAGCTTTTGAGACTTTGGCTCCCTGACTATTATGGGAAAGAGCTGGAGTAACGGAATAAGATGCAGCTGGGCAGGGCGCTGAGAAGTAATGCATGAGGCATGATGGTGGCACGGCAGACAAGTAGGGGAGCATGATGGACTGGGATCTGATGAGGAAACAAAGATTTTCTAACTTAAGATAAAAAATACTCTGAAGTTTCCAGTTTCTGCAAACAGAAGAGAAGGGGTTTAGTTAAGGCCTTGTATCATTAATAAGATAGACTGTGACAATCAATAAAACAAAAAAATAAAACTAAGTCTTAGTTTAAAGCCCACTCACCACGTCAAGGTGCAGGCCAAGAGTGGGAACATAGAACAAAGACTCACATCACAAACTCAGTCACAACATGAAAAAAACACGTAAATACATGAAACATTTACATAAATATGAGACCATAAGATATGTGGCATCATCCATGCCAGGTGGTTTGGGTTTCTCTTGTTTTATCTTAAAAACGAAACACACATAACATTAAGAAAAGGGAAGAAAATAAAAGTAATAATAGATAAAGCTAATCTCAGTTAGTGATGGGCATACATTTAAATGTACAAAAATTACAGAGGTCATTGATCGGATGTGCTGTTCAAAAAGAAATGCACTATTCAACTATGCCTTGTGCTCCGTTATGCAAGCTCCAAGTCTACAATTGAACAATGTCTTTTTGCAGTTTTGAGTGCTTTGTGCCAACTTGTGCTCCGTCATGCAAGCTCCAAGTGTCACACTGCTTGTTACCAGGATGAGCCTTGCGGCGGTGGAAGGATTGGAGGCAGTGTGAACAATGTTAGTAGGGCCGTTGGCCTGAATTTATTCCGGTACAAAAAATGTCCCTCAGGAGGCAAAAAAAAAAAAGAATAATGAATAAACAAAAAAAAACAATCAATAATTCTAAATAACTTTCAATAATCGAAAAAACAACAGTCCTCCCCTCGGCACTAATTAAGCCCTTGGCTGATCTAAGAGCCAGGTGTTGTCACCCGCTCACCTCAGACCCTTCTGCCCCACCTACATGATTTGGACCTGAATATATCCTACATGGCCCGACCCATACCCCTCTTAATTCAATTAACCCTCCCCTACACATTTCCGATTTACCTATCCCCACCCCTAGTTACCCACCTTACTCCAGACCTATTCGCCTAAAACCCATCCTTACCCTCTACCTCCCTGACACCTTAAATATTCCCCAACACACCCCTCTCCTCTCACACACTTGGTCTCGCCCGTCTGACGTCACCCCCACACCGCACAAATGTTCTTCCGGACTTCCCGTCGGGTCCTCCCGCAGCCCCCGGCACACGGAAGCCAGCGCAACCGTAACGTGAGTGTTTTTACGATGTCCTTGTTTGTACCGTGTCCCCTGACCGGCTTCCTCATAACGTATGTTTTTTGTGTGTTGCAGGTGGCGTCATGAAAGTGTTTGAATGTTCTGTGTGTGTTAAATAAAAGGGTACTTGTAAATCCCGGTGTCAGTCCTGTTTGTGTCCATTGCCTGTGGTAACGGGCAGCCGCATCGTTACACTGCTTAAGGAACAGATTCCTTCCAACTAACTATTTACGAAAAATGCAATCAATAATTAATGTACAAATAAATGGTTACATTTCAACCAGTTGGATTGGCCTACACACATAAATAATTGTAATACACCGACATTGTTAACTGTCATACATAGGTAGCTAAACAAGCTAATGAAAAATTAAATACCAATGCTGATATGTTAGACCAGGGGTCGGCAACCTGCGGCTCCAGAGCCGCATGCGGCTCTTTAGCACCCCCCTTGTGGCTCCCTGGAGCTTTGCAAAAATGTGTGAAAATGGAAAAAGACGTTTCTTTTTATTGTTGGTTTTTTTAATATGGTTTCTTCAGGGGTAAACATGACATAAACATTTGTATGCTGTAAAAATTTACGTAGTTGTAAATATATTTAAAATACCTAATTTCAGAATGGCGCGCAATAGAAAAGTTACGTCCTAGCCTGCGACACAGCAAGTAAACAAACGGGTGTGAGTTAAGGGCCATGGATTTAAAAGGAAAAAAGAGGAAGATTGCTGATGAAAACAGAGGATTTAAGGAAGAATGGACTGAACTGTATGCGTTCATTGCCAATGCTGAAGGGTTGCCGGCATGTTTGATTTGCAATGAGAAGTTGTCGAATAACAAGAAGAGCAATTTGGAGCAACATTTCCAGCTAAAGCACGCTAAATTTGCTGCCGATCACCCAGTTGGAACTGAGAGGAAAAGTGCAATTGCAGTGCTGGTGGAGAAATTTGAGGGCCGAAAAAACAGTTTCAAGAAGTGGATTGCATCTCCATACTCTACTACTGCTGCGAGTTTTGTTGCAGCCCGGGAGATAGTAAAGCGTGGAAAACCATTCACAGATGGCGAGTACATGAAGGATTCATTCATTAAAATGTCAGAGCACCTATTTTCGGACTTCAAAAACAAAACCGAGATCATTCAGAAAATTAAAGACATGCCTCTCTCCGCAAAAACAGTGAAGGAGAGGGCAATTAAAATGGCAAACAATTTCACCGATCAGCAAATCAAGGACATCAATTCAGCTCCAGCTTTCTCAATTGCCTGTGATGAGTCGTGTGACGTGACGGATATCGAACAGACAGCTCTGCTATGCAGGTACATGAACTCTGATGGGCCGCAAGAAGAAATTATCGAATTGATACCACTAAAAGGCCAAACACGGGGGGAGGACATCTGCGACGCTGTGCTACAGTGTTTAAATGACAAAGGAATACACACTGGCCACCTGATTTCAGTCGCTACAGACGGTGCGCCGAGTATGAGAGGGTCGCAAAAGGGGTTTGTGACGTTACTACAGAAAGCATTGGATCAAGATCTGCTTGCATTCCATTGCATATTGCACCAAGAGGCGCTGTGTGCGCAAACATTCCCAGCGGAGTGTATTGAGGTGATGAACCATGTCATCCAAATTGTCAACAAAATACTTGCAAAAGCACTAAAGCACCGCCAGTTCCGTGCATTGCTAGAGGAAGTTGAGAGCGAATATGCGGATCTCCTGCTGCACAACAAGGTCCGCTGGCTATCCAGGGGCGAAGTTTTGCGTCGCTTTGTTGCGTGTTTAGAGCACGTTCACACCTTTCTGAAAACCAAAGGCCTCAACTACCCACAACTGGACGACACAAATTGGCTGGAAAAACTGTCATCTAAACACGCTCAACAAAAGTCTCCAGGAGCGGGGAAACACTGCGCTTCAAATGCTGGAAGCCGTTTTGTCATTCGAGCGCAAGCTGACAGTATTGGCCAGGGATGTACAGCGAGGCACGCTCTCCCACTTCTCATCCCTGAGAGAGTTCAAAGACGCCCATCACGATCACACACTCAATAGTGATTATTTGCAAGGTGCAATCGTTGACATGCAAGCTGCATTTGGGGGCAGATTTAGTGAATTCCGAAAGGAAAAGGTGACTCTGTCTTTCCCTGTCACACCCCTGGAAATTGACCCTTCCTTGCTGAAAACAATCCCAGGAATTGATCCAGCTGAGCTCGAAATGGAAATGGCCGATATAGCCGACAAAGAAATGTGGGTTGCCAAATTCAAACGTCTGACAGCAGAGCTTGAAGACGTCAGCTGCCAGAAAGCCCACGCTGCCCAAAGCCACAAGTGGAGCGAAATCGAAAGCCTCCCAACACCCGAGAAACTTGTGTTTGAAACATGGAAGGCTCTTCCCGAAACTTATGGTAACATGAAGAAATACGCATTTGCAGTGTTATCCATGTTTGGATCAACATATTTCTGCGAGCAGATCTTCTCAAACATGAACTATATCAAATCCAAATACCGCACCCGCCTCACAGATGAGAGCTTGCAGTCCTGCGTCAAGATTAAAGTTACAAACTACTTGCCCGATGTGGAGAAGCTGTCCAGTGATGTCCGAAAACAGAAGTCACATTGAACAGGTGAGAAAACCATCCCCTCATATAGGCGCATATTTAAGCCTAACAAAGTGGCTGTTTTTATGAATGGCTTTCTGCTTTTGTCAGTATATTTGGAATGACACAATTATTGTGTTTTATCACTCAGGTTCGATGTTAGCCTACGTGTCAAGCAGGGGAAGAGAAGGATGCTGCTGCGTGTCAGTTGCGCTGACCGTGGCATTGGCGAACTAAAGAGAAGAGGATAATGCACAGCAGTTTATCTGTTTTGTTTGGTTTTAATTTTGTTCATTTCGACTGTTGTTGAATTTTTAAGCAAGCTGTCTTTTAATTTTAATTAATTTTAAATGTCTGACGCTGAGTAACGGGGATTGTTTTATTTAGCCTACTCATTTGCACTACCGTTTCATTTTTATAGTTGCAAGCTTAAACACATTCTGCGTGTTTAGCAGTCTGTTGATTGTTATTGAACAGGGAATTATATTGACGTTTGAAGAGAATTAACTTTCCACACTGTCTGAAAATAGCCTGAGGCTATATGCACTTTTCTTTTGGTTCTGGAGACCTAAAAATAAAAGATGACAATCAATAATATGTATTTATTCTTGTATATCTATAATTTAATCAGTGCAACAAAACATAACACATTAATATTGTGATGGAAGTTAGGCTAAACTTGAAGCAGCATCTGGCCTATCGTACATGTACTGTAGTCACGTGGTGCGTAATTCTCTCCAGGATGCGCTGCAGGGAAAATAAACATTTAAAGATGAATGCAAATTTTGTATATTGTAGCCAAGGCCTACTTTGTCATTTTAAAAGTAGGCATATAGCTTATGTAGGCTATGTTGCCTCATATAAGGCTTTTAGGTTTTTGCGGCTCCAGACAGGTATGTTTTTTTTTTTTTTTTGCCAAATATGGCTCTTTGAACGTTTTGGGTTGCCGACCCCTGTGTTAGACTATTACATTGCAACCTATTGCGATAACGATATATCACGATATATAAATCATAATAGAACCATTTCAGAACAGGTTATGTAGCAGGGTTAATGCTTCCCACTTGCCATTGCCAGCGAGATCCTTGCGCTGGCTGTGGTAGTGGGAGCCTTGGTTGGAGTGCTAGAGCTCCCCCTAGCGGAATGCGGGGGTTGTATTGTACGTTGCTGCCTCCTCTCCTCAGTCTACGTATACCCCGGCTGGGAGAGGTAGGTAGTCAGAGCAGTTAAATATGAATCCACACTTTGGCGATGTATTACGGGAGTCTAAATGTACATAATACTGTATTAATACTTGGTTGCTTGTACATATATATATTGTGTTCCTTGGAATCGGTAATTACATTTAAATGGACTTTAGGCTTAGGATCGCTAGCTTGGCTACCATGTGCTTTGGTCGTAGCTACTTAGCTAGCGTGGACTTCGCCAAGAATGTGTGCTTCAGCTTGTCTTTCTCTCATGTTAGGCTGCCATTGTGAGGGTTCTCAAAGAGCATTTCCCATGTTAAATATTCCACCAGGTATGTCACCAAACGCCCATTCAAATATTAATTTGTTTAATGTGATATTTATTTCCATGTAAATGGTCAGTCTACGTATACCCCGGCTGGGAGAGGCTGCCATTGTGAGGGTTCTCAAAGAGCATTTCCCATGTTAAATATTCCACCAGAATAAACGGCTGGCTGCCAATGGTTCCATCGTGGTCTCAATCACAACGCAACGAGAGAGTATGCAACCGCTACAGTTACATAGACTCTAAGGAAAGCCAAACTGCTAAATGTATAAAACAAAAGAAAGAAACTTAGTATGTCGTTTTGAGAACATTTATTGTGCAAAACTGTAATCATACAACATAATGTTGTAGCTGCAGAGACTTTAACAAAGAAAAAAATCTTCAGTGTAATGACGTATACTTCTCTTAATTAAATTAAAACTGGTGGTGTCTTGTTAATAAAGAAACGGATACTGTGAATTAGGGAAATACGTCCAGTATTAGGCATGGCTATTTTAAATAAAGAAAAATCTTCCAAGTGTGTGCACATATACTTGATATGAAATGTGCAAAGTGAACGCATACAATTTTAAAATGAACATGAAATGAGCGCAATGACCAGCTCCTCCGTTTTGCTTTCAGCCATATTTGCTTAGATGACGATGATGCGTTGAAGCCGGTTGCAGCTCATGGCTCTTTAAATTTCGCGGGTCGCAGATGATGCGTTGCAGCCGGTTGCAGCTCGTGGCTCTTTAAATTTCGCGGGTCGCGGATGATGCGTTGCAACCGGTTGCAGCTCGTGGCTCTTTAAATTTTGCGGGTCGCGGACGATGCGTTGCAGCCGGTTGCAGCTCGTGGCTCTTTAAATTTTGCGGGTCGCGGATGATGCAATGCAGCTGGTTGCAGCTCGTGGCTCTTTTTAAATTTCGCGGGTCGCGGACGATGCGTTGCAGACGGTTGCAGCTCGTAGCTCTATCCATGACCCGCGAGCGGGTCATGGATAGATCGCGTCAAACATGCATTATCGCGATAGAGCAATATAACTAATCTCTATCGTAGACCATTTTTTATCGTTTATATCGTATATCGTTTATATCGCGCATTCCTATTAACAATAATATAAAATGATACCGTAATGCACCTGTTCTTTGTCTTTGGATCTTTTGAATAAATTGATCAATATATGGTGAATCACAATGATCTGTCACGGTTAGCGGGTGGCAGGCAGGCAGGTAGGACAGTTCGGGTAAAAGGATCATTAACTTAAAAGGCAAGGAACACGGATGACGCGGGTAACACAGGGAACACCGGGAACACAGGTAACACACAGGACACAACTCACCACTAACTAAAATGATCCGACAAGGAACAAAGGAAAGACAAGGGCTTAAATACAAAACACACACAGGGCACGCAACGAGCAACAACTGAAACACATTAGGGGAGGGAGCAGTAATCACACAGGAGGGAAACCTGACATGTGGAGAAACAAGACCGATACCAAAGTTAAACAGGTAACACACCAAAACAAGACAAGGAAACCGACAGACCATGACATGAGGCGTAGCGGCCATATACATTGGGGGGTACAAGTCCCCCCCAATGTTCAGATATGCCCAAAATGTCCCCCCCAATAAATCGCTGGGAATAGGGATATAGCAATTCAATATTTCTATGGGTAGAACACTTAGGTTTTCCCTGAAGTACACTCCGTTCCCTGAACGCATCTCTGCACACAGTGCGCGCCGCACACCCTAAATAACTCAATCCGATTCTATCTACAGCTCTTACAGCCAATGAGAATATGGCTGTTCGGGCTAGCTAGCCAATGGGATAGATCCATGATTTGATTCGTCCCCGCACGAACGGCTCGGTGACGGTGTCTTGTGTCACTCGATTGCATTGGTCATCAACTGTCTTTTTTACATGACCAAGGAATCAAAAACATCAACAACAGCAAATTAGTGGCATGTTACGATCGAAAACACAGGTAAGTTATGAAGCTTTTGATAGTGTCTCTCAAATTTCGCGGGTTTTTGTCGCTTCTCTAGCGAGCAGCATCATTAGCTATGTGTTACCTATGTAATAAGCCAGCTAGATGACGTTGGCCCCGGCCCCATTCTGTAATTCCAACGCCTCATTATGCCGACGTCTCAATGTTCCGAAATGTTCCCCATTAGATCTAAATGCATGGGCCGTTTGGTTTTAAATGTGCTGGGGACCAGGGGCGGATCTAGAAAAATATTCATGGGGTGGCAAGAGGGGGACAGGAGATTTTGAGGGGTGGCACCCTCTGGCAGAAGTATATACAGTATGCCGATTTAATTAAAGCCATATCAATCAATATTTACTTGGAAAGCCCCCACATTTAGATATTTTGACTCAATAACATTATATTTAATTTATTGTGGGATGAGTAAAGCCTTACATTTAAACAAAAGGTTTCAGACAAAATGTAATAAATTATTACTGAATAATTACAAAATCAACCTGCCTTACAACAAACACCTGCACTATTACACCAGCAGGGGCATGGGGCTAAAAATATATGCAAAGAGAGCTGCAATATGTACTTTAGTTAACAATAAGTTGGCATTGGTCCATGAGATATTCCTGTCAGATGTCAATCATCAGTCCAACTTGAGTGCAAATATCACTTTATTCACCAATTCCAATAATTTACATACAATGCCACCCTCAAAGTGCGGTGACATAGAATAACTCCCAAAGTAGAGTGCATTACCTGCATGCTTGGAAGAGCCAAATGGGGATTCAGGGGAAGTGCTATCAAAGATTTCCCTCTCTTTCTATTTTTATATCTTTAATTTCTAAGTATTTAAGACCTTTTGGGTTTACCTTATTATTTTTTTTGCTCTTGATGTGAAGCTTGTTTTATTATTAATTATTGGTGACTTATATTGGTTTATAAAAGTTCAGACAGGTGTGCAACCAAGTAGATTAGAGATGGCCATTTGTAAATAATTTACAGAAGATGACTTGCATTTTGTTGTTCAAGTACCTTGGTTCAATGACAATAAAGTTTAATATAATCAAATCGAATGACTGTTGATACAAAAGGAGTGTAGAAGGGTTTGTGTTTGTTAGCGCGTCTTTAGCGCGGATTGCAATTCTTATTGCAGCCTGCAGGGTTATGCGAGAAACATACAGAGGGACGCGGTCGTTGAGCTCCGCCGCCCCACATTGCATGACACGTTAAACTCAACTAGAATCGCCACCATCAATTTGATATCAACAGAACAAAAATAGTCGGAAAGCCTACAGAGACTATAGATAGTTAATGTGACAATCACATTATTAAAAATAAACTTGGAGCAATGATTTACTGAGGAACTATTTTTTTGTGAGAATGCTTTTGCAGGGAGTTCGCCGCCCCACCTGCCCATACGGCACGCGCCTGCTATGCAGCTATAAGGCATTCCAATCTTAACTTAAGTCTTTAACTATGATGTTTCTGTAATACACAGCCCTGCTCTTTTCTAATTATTATAATTTCTTTATATAGACGGTTGATCAGTATTACCTCAAGAATGTAGTCTCTCTGCCGCGCCGCTTGCTTTGTTCGTTTGGAGGACTCTCGCGCCTTCCTTGTATTCAAAATCATTGCCGGCGGGAGTCTCGGGGAGGGGGGGGGGGGGGGGGCAGGCGGGATGGGGCAATATTTCCTGGTTGCATTCACTTGCAGTCAGACTTTTGAAACTCGCTTTTGTAAATGTCTTGTAAAAAAAAAAAAAAAAAGGAATTTTGCGCTGCCAACTGGGGTGGCAGCTGGGGTGGCAAGGCTTTTTTTAGGGTGGCAGTTGCCACCCCATGCCACCCCAGTAGATCCGCCCCTGCTGGGGACAGAGATGCATTCGGAAGTGCATTTTCAGAAGTGCTGGGTACAATGAGGATGTGGATCTTCCCTGTGGCATGTTCACTTTGGTGTGTTCAGAATAAAGAGAGTGAAGCACAGAGAGAGCAAGAACGTTTGGAGGATGAAAGCAGTTTGTGTCAATCTGGTAGTGACATAGAGGTGAGTAGCCTAAGAGGAGTTCTGGAAACTAGTAGAGCCTTGGCTTTTCCTATGTTCAATGCAATTTGTAAGTTACTTTGGTTAAAAGCGTCTGCAAAATGATTGTCAAAGAGTAAATATTAATGGTTTAAACCGAATTGTGACATTAGAGCAGAATCCTGTTGGCAGTGGCACTGATGTCTATAGTGTGTTTCAGTAGTCTGCTGGTAAATAGTTTGCTGACATCTGTGATATTATTCCTTCCATGTTTCCTCTGTTGTGTTCAGAGTAGAGCTAGTGAGCCAGCGGGAGAGACAGAAAGTTTGGAGGATGAAAGCACAGGGAGAGTTTGTCAATCTAGTGGTGGCATAAAGGTGAGTCGCCTAACTGTACGTCCACACCAGGAGCTGGTCGCTCACAAATTTTTCTGTTCGCTTTGGTCGCTCAAGTCGCTCATGACGTACAATTCAATTATGCAGACGCATTTAAAGGAGCCGTATGCGTTTAGTAGGCCCTACAGACAGCCATATCAAATAGTGAACTCTCCCATACACCTTGGCCATATTGCCGAGACGGTTTTGCTTGTTCGATAAAGTGCTTCGACAACAAGTAGGACAGTGATTCCCCCCAATATAAAAAAAAATCCTAAAATGTAGGCTAATTACAACCGAGAACAAAAAACCCTGCGTGCTGTAGTAGTTGAAATATGTTTCACTGATCTGGATCTGCAAATCATGATCTGCACTCATTCGTCGCATTCAAAACAAATAGACATTAGCGCACATGGCTAATTTGCATACGTGCACAGGACTGGTTGGCTCCGCAAGGCAAATAATGGAACATATCTATCTATCTAGGTCTTTCTGTCTATCTATCTATCAACGCGTGTCTAGTTTTAATGTGATGTATTGTGTGTATGTCCAGTCAGACTTGTTCTGTGTGGTCTTGTAGGCTACTGTCCTGTGTGGGCCGAACCGCCTAAATGGATTCCCGACGATTTGTGTCGTTTGGTATTAATAAAGACTTGACTAGGCTATCTATCTAGACTATTTAATTAACAATTATTCACCTCAGGCTCCGTGAATAGTGGGGAATAGAGGGATAAAAGACAAGAGATATATCCCTTGTCATTTATCCCTCGTCTTGTCGATTAGTTTGTTTATGTGACGATTTCAAAAACTTTTTTGGTTTTGTTTAAAGCATGCTACACGCGATTGGTTGGTTAGATTGGTGGCATGTAGAGCAAATTAAAATGAGTCCCGCTTAAATACGAACGTTCTAGATGTAGCCTATAAATACTCCCGCTTATCATCACTTGATATCCAAACCACTATGGCGTTTCGATCTCTGAACTGAAAAAGGGTGGGTTCGTACAACACCGGGTGCCCAGTTACAGCCGCGATTAATACTTCAGCCGACATTTTGTTCAGTGAGTGAATAAAGGTAGGTAGGAACCAAAGTGCCTGCCGATGTTCCCTGGGATCCACGCAAGCGAAGAGTGTCTACATTCCGATTGGCTGACAGTGTTTGGCCGCTGAAGCGAATAATAGTCATTTGCATAAAGTTACAAAGTTTTCAACTTCTTTTTGACGCTCTGGTCGCTCAACTTTGGCCGCTGGTAGCGTTGGTCGCTTTGGTCGCTTTGGTCGCTCTTGCCCATAGAAAGTGAATGACTTCCGGCGACTTGGTCGCTCAATTCGCTTCTGGTGTGGACGGACAGTAAGAGAGGAGTAAATATGAAAGGTTAAGACCGAATCATGACATTCAAGCAGAATCCTAACACACATGTATATAGTGTAGGGTTGTCAATTTTTTTTTATAGTCAGATACTAATCGATTAAAATTAAAAAAAATAATAAAGGATTAGATACTTATGTGCAACAGTATCGATACTAAAACCGCTGTCTTCATCATCTTCATCTCTTTTTTTTTCTCGCCTCCTTCAGTTGACACACAACTTTACACAGCAGCGTTGCAGTTGCTAATATAGCAATGTAAAAATTATTAAGTCAAGTCTCATTCAAAGTTACAAAACATTGTATAATGTATGTATTCATAGATTAATCCATAACTAATCAGAAAACATTTAGGTTATGTCCTTGACATGTCCAATTCTTTAACAGTGCATCATTCATTACGGCTAATGGTTTCACCATGAGATTAGCTCAGTGCGCTCTCTCATGAAACTCATCTATGTACTTATTAAACAAGTGGTTGAAAATATCAGAAAATCTATGTTTTCTGAGGGGTAACAAAAGTTTTGGGGTGACTTCTATTGAGGTCCATAGATGCACCTGGGTGGGTTTTTTTTACTCAACATTGGCAAATGTGATGGTTATGCAATAAAAAATGTAATGGTAGTAAGAACTGGCTGGATTTTGTGTCCTTGTTGTGGTGGTGCAGGTGTTTGTTTGTGTGTGTTTTGTAAAAAAGACAAAACATCAATGAATTGAATGTAGGAAAAAAGGAACTGACTGGATTGGTTGAAATATTGAGGAGCACAAAATGTTATATTTAATTTAAAAAGTAAAGGAAAACAGAGCTCTGAAGTATTTGTGTGTAAACCTTTTCCCAATTTCAAGTCTTCCACACTCCCAGACTGCTTGGTCACATCCAGTATTAAAGTGTTTTAAACATCCATCCCTAGAAAGGTCTTCAAAATTAGGTGCTAGGTATTGAGATTTTGCTCTCAGAGTGCACCAGATTAATGCATGTTCAAAATCTTTGCCTGGGGGGGCCGGACCCCGCCCCCAGGCATTTGTCCCCCCCAATGTTGAAACCATGGCTACACCTCTCTCACAAGCAGAGGACCGTGAGAGTTATTGAGCAGCAGCTGAACCAGTCTAAAAATCTGACACGTTAACGGAGCACTGAACTAGGCCCTCTCGGATGCCAGGTCGAAACAACATTTGTTTCACTACGACTCCTTTCAGCTGCACACCTCCTTCTCCAGCAAAAAATAATTAGAGAGAACGGCTAATAAAACGCTTGAGGTGGCGTTTTGAAAAGAAAAAACTTACATTTTTTTTAGGACATGGCATGAAGGTAATTATGAGCCTTTGATTAATATCCAGACATTTTTTGCGGAGACACATTCCTGTACCCCACTTGTATTGGAGTGAACGGAGATATCTACTTCTGGGTCCCATGATTTGAGGGACCCGTCCACAGCCCGCTTAAACAGCTGCAATACTAGGCTTGGCCGCTGAGCACTGGTGGATTGCGGAAGTATGCAGTGTTCCTGGGGGCTTGTGCCGTGTTCCAATACCCGTACTTCCATGAGTATACTTAAAGGAAGTACACTATCTGCACTATCCGTACTCACTTGAGTACGCTAATTTTTTAGATGTGAGTGCTGTTCCAAATCGAGTACTCTGTGGTGCACTTACCGGAAATGACGATCACGACTGCCGCCGTGGCTCCTCCCCCGCAATAAACATCCCGCTTTGAACGGTGAACTCTTTACGCCTAGCAGCTATAAAAAGCTATAACAACTATAAAATACGGGTATTGGAACACGGCACTGGTCTATTGCCTAGCGTCGGATTTCACCGCTACTCCTCCCCTTCCGGTTGCTGGCATTGATTTCCCCCCGGCACTATTTTGCATGGACACCGCTGCAGCTTCCCGGGCTTAGCCCCGCCCTAGACGATTGTGATTGGTTTAAAGAAACAAAAAATAGGCCCGCCCAGTTTCCCCACGGTTAGACGGCTCGAGGTAGCGTGGTTCCAGACCATTCTACGTGCTGTAGTTTGGCCTGGCTTTGTGAGACTAGGGCCACCGAGATAATGGAGGTTACTCCCCTTGTGAAATACACGAGGGGATACTGAAAACATACTTCAGATAAAACAATGAGGATTATTAGGAAATTTTATTAGAATTGATTTATTTGTGTCGACCAATAACTAACTTGTGGATTTTTTCTTTAGGTTCAGTTTTTGTTTTGTCTATTGTATATCACCATTCCTTTAATACCCAGATGAGCATAATAGGCTACTTGCACAAGCACTTCCTGATTCGCCGTAATACAGCTTCACAGCTTCCGGTCAAATATGGCGACGTTCTACACCCTGTGTTTACAAGAGCTGCCGACAATAAACATCACTGATGTACATCGATTATGTAGGCTAATACAAAAAATGTGACTGTGAAAAAGTGACTTCCCTTGTGTAAATGTCAGGTTCTATGAACATCCTTTCTGTACCGACAGCGATATATTGATGCACTTCTTATGACAAATGTACTTATTGTAAGTCGTTTTGGATAAAAGCATCTGCTAAATGCCCTTAATGTAAATGTAAATTCGGATGTCTGCGTCGGAGCCAGCAGACCGCTGCAGTCCAAACTCTCGCTGGAGACGTAACTCCTGTAGCTCCTTTCTCAGCTCCTGTACTTCATTTGAGACGCTTTCAGCAGCGGATGCGGACATATCCATGGCAGCCGGTTCAGGGACAGAGCAGTTGTCTCGTTGAAAAGGAGATCAACTTCATCTTCCGGAGGGGCAGTTTCGACGAACCGATCCACTCTCTCCTACACTCCGCGCCTTGGGGTTTCGACTGTATACTGGGTCCACTCACAAATGGGCGCTACTGCACCTTTTGTAAGTCTCCTTTGACCCTGAAGAGTAGTTGGCTCAATCATCTTGTCAGAACTAAAGTGTCTGCTACAGATCTTAGAGTGAGTGGTGATGACATATTTATCCCGGCGTATGTTTACGATCCATTGACTCCTCACGTCAGTTTTGCTCGGAAAGCCATGGAAACTTAATACCCCTTTGGATTTGGCTGACGCTTTACAGTGGGGGACACAGCAGTGCTCGGCGTAGGTTTCTCCTGCCTATAAAAATGAACCGTTTTTAAATGTTTGCAGTCTTGATTCATGTCTAAAGTGTATCAACGTCAGCTGGCTAGCGCGATAAACACACAGACCGGAATCGGCCGAGCTGTATTATTTGAAACAGGAAGTACGTCACACAGCTTAGTGCATACACCCTAGTTTGCACAGTTTTGATTGACCTGGCTCAGAATTCCGCCCATTGACTTGGTGTCAGACGTAGGATTGCGGCCCTCCTTGGGAGCCTCCGAGCCACACGTCGACTGACTGATCGTTCCTGCGGGTTCTGGAGAGGTGACGGCGGAGCTCTTGGGGGGGCTCCAGGAGATTGGGCGATCACGGGCTCATACGGTGAGAATTCAAGTAAATCGGGATTAGAAAGTTGAAATAATGTATCGATTTGATGTTGACCAACAAAAAACGAGATAGTTATAATAATAAATACTGTTTATGTAATGGTATAGTCAGGTCAGGGACTTGCATAGCTAAAAAACTGTTTTGGAAATAGTAATGGACGTGTCTGGGACATGTATAGCTATAAATATGTAAAGATAAAACTGGGTTTTACTTTACTTTGCTAAGTCATATGCAAGTTTGATGTGGTATGCAAAAGGTAGCGCGATAGGATGTTATGCAGAGAATAAGTCATATGCACGTTTGATGTGGTATGCAATAGATATAGAAGGACAACACGGAGGGACGTGTTGGGTACATAGGAGTGAATTAAAGTGTGGACAACATCAAATACGAGCCATAGGTAGAAAAAATTAAGATTAGGTCATCCAATCTAAATAGTTACTGTAGGACAATCGGGTAGTATAATGAAAGGAATTGATATTATGAGAAACGGTTAACGCAGAAGTGATATTGAACATGCAAATTTTAATATTGTGATTTTTCTTTTTACATCTCTTTGATTAAGGACAACAGATGGATTAGCACTACATCTGCTGGGAAGGAAACCTATATGCTAGGTTCTATTTAGATTCAGAAGTAGTGGGTTCACCTTTCAAATGCCACTGCTATTGCTGTAACGCTTTGATAAATATAGGTTTACTGACGCATGTAACGTTTACGGTTTAGTGCATGACTTTGGTAACAGTGTGGTTTCAAGGTGGCTGATGGTAAACCCACCAATATCGACCTTTGGTTTTGGATATACTGGTTTTGATTTCTCTTCCCAATAGATTGGTTTTATATACAGATGGTTAAGGAAAGGAACTTCAACTTGGTTGAACCAACGGCGTTGTTAGGTTTGGTTATCATTTAATGCACATGGCTGAAGCAATGCGCAAGTAGGGATAGTTTAAAATTAAATCAATGTGGATACTGCAATCAGAAATTATGCTAGAAATGTCATGCCAAGGTTGAAATTAGCTCAGAATATGGAATGGACACTCAAAACAAAAATCGAAAATCTGTGCAAGCATTAAATAGAATTGGTTGGATGCAATATCTATAGCACTACTGAGTTATGACATACAAGCTAATAGAATGACACAGCTAACCTTGCATGAAATGCTTAGGGTTAGATTCATGCCTTCCCCTACATTTCAAAGGTCCCACAAGGGACTTCCATTAGAACAATTTAAAATTAGAATTAAGGAAAATATGTTCTTGAACAATTAACTGCTGTACATGAGTTTGTATTTCAACAATAGAAACACAAAGTTACAGAGCCAGATGCAGACACACCTGGGGCCTACCAACTACTTCAGGATCAGACCCAGCCGAGTAAGGAGCAACATCCACATAAGGCAATCAAATAACGGCAGGATTTGAATCGGTTCTGTTTTGGTGGTCCACCATTAGCAAAAATGTTGTTTGGATAAATTACATATATCATAATCAGCAACAGATTGTACAGTTTTCCATGAATAAGGTTTAAGGAATATATAGATATGGATAGGTTATTGACAGAGCAAAGAGGGGTGTATGGGATGATAGGCACC
>NC_082391.1:7344264-7533229 GCF_031168955.1 Gadus macrocephalus | reverse complement strand
AGGTGTGTCTGCATCTGGCTCTGTAACTTTGTGTTTCTATTGTTGAAATACAAACTCATGTACAGCAGTTAATTGTTCAAGAACATATTTTCCTTAATTCTAATTTTAAATTGTTCTAATGGAAGTCCCTTGTGGGACCTTTGAAATGTAGGGGAAGGCATGAATCTAACCCTAAGCATTTCATGCAAGGTTAGCTGTGTCATTCTATTAGCTTGTATGTCATAACTCAGTAGTGCTATAGATATTGCATCCAACCAATTCTATTTAATGCTTGCACAGATTTTCGATTTTTGTTTTGAGTGTCCATTCCATATTCTGAGCTAATTTCAACCTTGGCATGACATTTCTAGCATAATTTCTGATTGCAGTATCCACATTGATTTAATTTTAAACTATCCCTACTTGCGCATTGCTTCAGCCATGTGCATTAAATGATAACCAAACCTAACAACGCCGTTGGTTCAACCAAGTTGAAGTTCCTTTCCTTAACCATCTGTATATAAAACCAATCTATTGGGAAGAGAAATCAAAACCAGTATATCCAAAACCAAAGGTCGATATTGGTGGGTTTACCATCAGCCACCTTGAAACCACACTGTTACCAAAGTCATGCACTAAACCGTAAACGTTACATGCGTCAGTAAACCTATATTTATCAAAGCGTTACAGCAATAGCAGTGGCATTTGAAAGGTGAACCCACTACTTCTGAATCTAAATAGAACCTAGCATATAGGTTTCCTTCCCAGCAGATGTAGTGCTAATCCATCTGTTGTCCTTAATCAAAGAGATGTAAAAAGAAAAATCACAATATTAAAATTTGCATGTTCAATATCACTTCTGCGTTAACCGTTTCTCATAATATCAATTCCTTTCATTATACTACCCGATTGTCCTACAGTAACTATTTAGATTGGATGACCTAATCTTAATTTTTTCTACCTATGGCTCGTATTTGATGTTGTCCACACTTTAATTCACTCCTATGTACCCAACACGTCCCTCCGTGTTGTCCTTCTATATCTATTGCATACCACATCAAACGTGCATATGACTTATTCTCTGCATAACATCCTATCGCGCTACCTTTTGCATACCACATCAAACTTGCATATGACTTAGCAAAGTAAAGTAAAACCCAGTTTTATCTTTACATATTTATAGCTATACATGTCCCAGACACGTCCATTACTATTTCCAAAACAGTTTTTTAGCTATGCAAGTCCCTGACCTGACTATACCATTACATAAACAGTATTTATTATTATAACTATCTCGTTTTTTGTTGGTCAACATCAAATCGATACATTATTTCAACTTTCTAATCCCGATTTACTTGAATTCTCACCGTATGAGCCCGTGATCGCCCAATCTCCTGGAGCCCCCCCAAGAGCTCCGCCGTCACCTCTCCAGAACCCGCAGGAACGATCAGTCAGTCGACGTGTGGCTCGGAGGCTCCCAAGGAGGGCCGCAATCCTACGTCTGACACCAAGTCAATGGGCGGAATTCTGAGCCAGGTCAATCAAAACTGTGCAAACTAGGGTGTATGCACTAAGCTGTGTGACGTACTTCCTGTTTCAAATAATACAGCTCGGCCGATTCCGGTCTGTGTGTTTATCGCGCTAGCCAGCTGACGTTGATACACTTTAGACATGAATCAAGACTGCAAACATTTAAAAACGGTTCATTTTTATAGGCAGGAGAAACCTACGCCGAGCACTGCTGTGTCCCCCACTGTAAAGCGTCAGCCAAATCCAAAGGGGTATTAAGTTTCCATGGCTTTCCGAGCAAAACTGACGTGAGGAGTCAATGGATCGTAAACATACGCCGGGATAAATATGTCATCACCACTCACTCTAAGATCTGTAGCAGACACTTTAGTTCTGACAAGATGATTGAGCCAACTACTCTTCAGGGTCAAAGGAGACTTACAAAAGGTGCAGTAGCGCCCATTTGTGAGTGGACCCAGTATACAGTCGAAACCCCAAGGCGCGGAGTGTAGGAGAGAGTGGATCGGTTCGTCGAAACTGCCCCTCCGGAAGATGAAGTTGATCTCCTTTTCAACGAGACAACTGCTCTGTCCCTGAACCGGCTGCCATGGATATGTCCGCATCCGCTGCTGAAAGCGTCTCAAATGAAGTACAGGAGCTGAGAAAGGAGCTACAGGAGTTACGTCTCCAGCGAGAGTTTGGACTGCAGCGGTCTGCTGGCTCCGACGCAGACATCCGAATTTACATTTACATTAAGGGCATTTAGCAGATGCTTTTATCCAAAACGACTTACAATAAGTACATTTGTCATAAGAAGTGCATCAATATATCGCTGTCGGTACAGAAAGGATGTTCATAGAACCTGACATTTACACAAGGGAAGTCACTTTTTCACAGTCACATTTTTTGTATTAGCCTACATAATCGATGTACATCAGTGATGTTTATTGTCGGCAGCTCTTGTAAACACAGGGTGTAGAACGTCGCCATATTTGACCGGAAGCTGTGAAGCTGTATTACGGCGAATCAGGAAGTGCTTGTGCAAGTAGCCTATTATGCTCATCTGGGTATTAAAGGAATGGTGATATACAATAGACAAAACAAAAACTGAACCTAAAGAAAAAATCCACAAGTTAGTTATTGGTCGACACAAATAAATCAATTCTAATAAAATTTCCTAATAATCCTCATTGTTTTATCTGAAGTATGTTTTCAGTATCCCCTCGTGTATTTCACAAGGGGAGTAACCTCCATTATCTCGGTGGCCCTAGTCTCACAAAGCCAGGCCAAACTACAGCACGTAGAATGGTCTGGAACCACGCTACCTCGAGCCGTCTAACCGTGGGGAAACTGGGCGGGCCTATTTTTTGTTTCTTTAAACCAATCACAATCGTCTAGGGCGGGGCTAAGCCCGGGAAGCTGCAGCGGTGTCCATGCAAAATAGTGCCGGGGGGAAATCAATGCCAGCAACCGGAAGGGGAGGAGTAGCGGTGAAATCCGACGCTAGGCAATAGACCAGTGCCGTGTTCCAATACCCGTATTTTATAGTTGTTATAGCTTTTTATAGCTGCTAGGCGTAAAGAGTTCACCGTTCAAAGCGGGATGTTTATTGCGGGGGAGGAGCCACGGCGGCAGTCGTGATCGTCATTTCCGGTAAGTGCACCACAGAGTACTCGATTTGGAACAGCACTCACATCTAAAAAATTAGCGTACTCAAGTGAGTACGGATAGTGCAGATAGTGTACTTCCTTTAAGTATACTCATGGAAGTACGGGTATTGGAACACGGCACAAGCCCCCAGGAACACTGCATACTTCCGCAATCCACCAGTGCTCAGCGGCCAAGCCTAGTATTGCAGCTGTTTAAGCGGGCTGTGGACGGGTCCCTCAAATCATGGGACCCAGAAGTAGATATCTCCGTTCACTCCAATACAAGTGGGGTACAGGAATGTGTCTCCGCAAAAAATGTCTGGATATTAATCAAAGGCTCATAATTACCTTCATGCCATGTCCTAAAAAAAATGTAAGTTTTTTCTTTTCAAAACGCCACCTCAAGCGTTTTATTAGCCGTTCTCTCTAATTATTTTTTGCTGGAGAAGGAGGTGTGCAGCTGAAAGGAGTCGTAGTGAAACAAATGTTGTTTCGACCTGGCATCCGAGAGGGCCTAGTTCAGTGCTCCGTTAACGTGTCAGATTTTTAGACTGGTTCAGCTGCTGCTCAATAACTCTCACGGTCCTCTGCTTGTGAGAGAGGTGTAGCCATGGTTTCAACATTGGGGGGGACAAATGCCTGGGGGCGGGGTCCGGCCCCCCCAGGCAAAGATTTTGAACATGCATTAATCTGGTGCACTCTGAGAGCAAAATCTCAATACCTAGCACCTAATTTTGAAGACCTTTCTAGGGATGGATGTTTAAAACACTTTAATACTGGATGTGACCAAGCAGTCTGGGAGTGTGGAAGACTTGAAATTGGGAAAAGGTTTACACACAAATACTTCAGAGCTCTGTTTTCCTTTACTTTTTAAATTAAATATAACATTTTGTGCTCCTCAATATTTCAACCAATCCAGTCAGTTCCTTTTTTCCTACATTCAATTCATTGATGTTTTGTCTTTTTTACAAAACACACACAAACAAACACCTGCACCACCACAACAAGGACACAAAATCCAGCCAGTTCTTACTACCATTACATTTTTTATTGCATAACCATCACATTTGCCAATGTTGAGTAAAAAAAACCCACCCAGGTGCATCTATGGACCTCAATAGAAGTCACCCCAAAACTTTTGTTACCCCTCAGAAAACATAGATTTTCTGATATTTTCAACCACTTGTTTAATAAGTACATAGATGAGTTTCATGAGAGAGCGCACTGAGCTAATCTCATGGTGAAACCATTAGCCGTAATGAATGATGCACTGTTAAAGAATTGGACATGTCAAGGACATAACCTAAATGTTTTCTGATTAGTTATGGATTAATCTATGAATACATACATTATACAATGTTTTGTAACTTTGAATGAGACTTGACTTAATAATTTTTACATTGCTATATTAGCAACTGCAACGCTGCTGTGTAAAGTTGTGTGTCAACTGAAGGAGGCGAGAAAAAAAAAGAGATGAAGATGATGAAGACAGCGGTTTTAGTATCGATACTGTTGCACATAAGTATCTAATCCTTTATTATTTTTTTTAATTTTAATCGATTAGTATCTGACTATAAAAAAAAATTGACAACCCTACACTATATACATGTGTGTTAGGATTCTGCTTGAATGTCATGATTCGGTCTTAACCTTTCATATTTACTCCTCTCTTACTGTCCGTCCACACCAGAAGCGAATTGAGCGACCAAGTCGCCGGAAGTCATTCACTTTCTATGGGCAAGAGCGACCAAAGCGACCAAAGCGACCAACGCTACCAGCGGCCAAAGTTGAGCGACCAGAGCGTCAAAAAGAAGTTGAAAACTTTGTAACTTTATGCAAATGACTATTATTCGCTTCAGCGGCCAAACACTGTCAGCCAATCGGAATGTAGACACTCTTCGCTTGCGTGGATCCCAGGGAACATCGGCAGGCACTTTGGTTCCTACCTACCTTTATTCACTCACTGAACAAAATGTCGGCTGAAGTATTAATCGCGGCTGTAACTGGGCACCCGGTGTTGTACGAACCCACCCTTTTTCAGTTCAGAGATCGAAACGCCATAGTGGTTTGGATATCAAGTGATGATAAGCGGGAGTATTTATAGGCTACATCTAGAACGTTCGTATTTAAGCGGGACTCATTTTAATTTGCTCTACATGCCACCAATCTAACCAACCAATCGCGTGTAGCATGCTTTAAACAAAACCAAAAAAGTTTTTGAAATCGTCACATAAACAAACTAATCGACAAGACGAGGGATAAATGACAAGGGATATATCTCTTGTCTTTTATCCCTCTATTCCCCACTATTCACGGAGCCTGAGGTGAATAATTGTTAATTAAATAGTCTAGATAGATAGCCTAGTCAAGTCTTTATTAATACCAAACGACACAAATCGTCGGGAATCCATTTAGGCGGTTCGGCCCACACAGGACAGTAGCCTACAAGACCACACAGAACAAGTCTGACTGGACATACACACAATACATCACATTAAAACTAGACACGCGTTGATAGATAGATAGACAGAAAGACCTAGATAGATAGATATGTTCCATTATTTGCCTTGCGGAGCCAACCAGTCCTGTGCACGTATGCAAATTAGCCATGTGCGCTAATGTCTATTTGTTTTGAATGCGACGAATGAGTGCAGATCATGATTTGCAGATCCAGATCAGTGAAACATATTTCAACTACTACAGCACGCAGGGTTTTTTGTTCTCGGTTGTAATTAGCCTACATTTTAGGATTTTTTTTTATATTGGGGGGAATCACTGTCCTACTTGTTGTCGAAGCACTTTATCGAACAAGCAAAACCGTCTCGGCAATATGGCCAAGGTGTATGGGAGAGTTCACTATTTGATATGGCTGTCTGTAGGGCCTACTAAACGCATACGGCTCCTTTAAATGCGTCTGCATAATTGAATTGTACGTCATGAGCGACTTGAGCGACCAAAGCGAACAGAAAAATTTGTGAGCGACCAGCTCCTGGTGTGGACGTACAGTTAGGCGACTCACCTTTATGCCACCACTAGATTGACAAACTCTCCCTGTGCTTTCATCCTCCAAACTTTCTGTCTCTCCCGCTGGCTCACTAGCTCTACTCTGAACACAACAGAGGAAACATGGAAGGAATAATATCACAGATGTCAGCAAACTATTTACCAGCAGACTACTGAAACACACTATAGACATCAGTGCCACTGCCAACAGGATTCTGCTCTAATGTCACAATTCGGTTTAAACCATTAATATTTACTCTTTGACAATCATTTTGCAGACGCTTTTAACCAAAGTAACTTACAAATTGCATTGAACATAGGAAAAGCCAAGGCTCTACTAGTTTCCAGAACTCCTCTTAGGCTACTCACCTCTATGTCACTACCAGATTGACACAAACTGCTTTCATCCTCCAAACGTTCTTGCTCTCTCTGTGCTTCACTCTCTTTATTCTGAACACACCAAAGTGAACATGCCACAGGGAAGATCCACATCCTCATTGTACCCAGCACTTCTGAAAATGCACTTCCGAATGCATCTCTGTCCCCAGCAGGGGCGGATCTACTGGGGTGGCATGGGGTGGCAACTGCCACCCTAAAAAAAGCCTTGCCACCCCAGCTGCCACCCCAGTTGGCAGCGCAAAATTCCTTTTTTTTTTTTTTTTTACAAGACATTTACAAAAGCGAGTTTCAAAAGTCTGACTGCAAGTGAATGCAACCAGGAAATATTGCCCCATCCCGCCTGCCCCCCCCCCCCCCCCCTCCCCGAGACTCCCGCCGGCAATGATTTTGAATACAAGGAAGGCGCGAGAGTCCTCCAAACGAACAAAGCAAGCGGCGCGGCAGAGAGACTACATTCTTGAGGTAATACTGATCAACCGTCTATATAAAGAAATTATAATAATTAGAAAAGAGCAGGGCTGTGTATTACAGAAACATCATAGTTAAAGACTTAAGTTAAGATTGGAATGCCTTATAGCTGCATAGCAGGCGCGTGCCGTATGGGCAGGTGGGGCGGCGAACTCCCTGCAAAAGCATTCTCACAAAAAAATAGTTCCTCAGTAAATCATTGCTCCAAGTTTATTTTTAATAATGTGATTGTCACATTAACTATCTATAGTCTCTGTAGGCTTTCCGACTATTTTTGTTCTGTTGATATCAAATTGATGGTGGCGATTCTAGTTGAGTTTAACGTGTCATGCAATGTGGGGCGGCGGAGCTCAACGACCGCGTCCCTCTGTATGTTTCTCGCATAACCCTGCAGGCTGCAATAAGAATTGCAATCCGCGCTAAAGACGCGCTAACAAACACAAACCCTTCTACACTCCTTTTGTATCAACAGTCATTCGATTTGATTATATTAAACTTTATTGTCATTGAACCAAGGTACTTGAACAACAAAATGCAAGTCATCTTCTGTAAATTATTTACAAATGGCCATCTCTAATCTACTTGGTTGCACACCTGTCTGAACTTTTATAAACCAATATAAGTCACCAATAATTAATAATAAAACAAGCTTCACATCAAGAGCAAAAAAAATAATAAGGTAAACCCAAAAGGTCTTAAATACTTAGAAATTAAAGATATAAAAATAGAAAGAGAGGGAAATCTTTGATAGCACTTCCCCTGAATCCCCATTTGGCTCTTCCAAGCATGCAGGTAATGCACTCTACTTTGGGAGTTATTCTATGTCACCGCACTTTGAGGGTGGCATTGTATGTAAATTATTGGAATTGGTGAATAAAGTGATATTTGCACTCAAGTTGGACTGATGATTGACATCTGACAGGAATATCTCATGGACCAATGCCAACTTATTGTTAACTAAAGTACATATTGCAGCTCTCTTTGCATATATTTTTAGCCCCATGCCCCTGCTGGTGTAATAGTGCAGGTGTTTGTTGTAAGGCAGGTTGATTTTGTAATTATTCAGTAATAATTTATTACATTTTGTCTGAAACCTTTTGTTTAAATGTAAGGCTTTACTCATCCCACAATAAATTAAATATAATGTTATTGAGTCAAAATATCTAAATGTGGGGGCTTTCCAAGTAAATATTGATTGATATGGCTTTAATTAAATCGGCATACTGTATATACTTCTGCCAGAGGGTGCCACCCCTCAAAATCTCCTGTCCCCCTCTTGCCACCCCATGAATATTTTTCTAGATCCGCCCCTGGTCCCCAGCACATTTAAAACCAAACGGCCCATGCATTTAGATCTAATGGGGAACATTTCGGAACATTGAGACGTCGGCATAATGAGGCGTTGGAATTACAGAATGGGGCCGGGGCCAACGTCATCTAGCTGGCTTATTACATAGGTAACACATAGCTAATGATGCTGCTCGCTAGAGAAGCGACAAAAACCCGCGAAATTTGAGAGACACTATCAAAAGCTTCATAACTTACCTGTGTTTTCGATCGTAACATGCCACTAATTTGCTGTTGTTGATGTTTTTGATTCCTTGGTCATGTAAAAAAGACAGTTGATGACCAATGCAATCGAGTGACACAAGACACCGTCACCGAGCCGTTCGTGCGGGGACGAATCAAATCATGGATCTATCCCATTGGCTAGCTAGCCCGAACAGCCATATTCTCATTGGCTGTAAGAGCTGTAGATAGAATCGGATTGAGTTATTTAGGGTGTGCGGCGCGCACTGTGTGCAGAGATGCGTTCAGGGAACGGAGTGTACTTCAGGGAAAACCTAAGTGTTCTACCCATAGAAATATTGAATTGCTATATCCCTATTCCCAGCGATTTATTGGGGGGGACATTTTGGGCATATCTGAACATTGGGGGGGACTTGTACCCCCCAATGTATATGGCCGCTACGCCTCATGTCATGGTCTGTCGGTTTCCTTGTCTTGTTTTGGTGTGTTACCTGTTTAACTTTGGTATCGGTCTTGTTTCTCCACATGTCAGGTTTCCCTCCTGTGTGATTACTGCTCCCTCCCCTAATGTGTTTCAGTTGTTGCTCGTTGCGTGCCCTGTGTGTGTTTTGTATTTAAGCCCTTGTCTTTCCTTTGTTCCTTGTCGGATCATTTTAGTTAGTGGTGAGTTGTGTCCTGTGTGTTACCTGTGTTCCCGGTGTTCCCTGTGTTACCCGCGTCATCCGTGTTCCTTGCCTTTTAAGTTAATGATCCTTTTACCCGAACTGTCCTACCTGCCTGCCTGCCACCCGCTAACCGTGACAGATCATTGTGATTCACCATATATTGATCAATTTATTCAAAAGATCCAAAGACAAAGAACAGGTGCATTACGGTATCATTTTATATTATTGTTAATAGGAATGCGCGATATAAACGATATACGATATAAACGATAAAAAATGGTCTACGATAGAGATTAGTTATATTGCTCTATCGCGATAATGCATGTTTGACGCGATCTATCCATGACCCGCTCGCGGGTCATGGATAGAGCTACGAGCTGCAACCGTCTGCAACGCATCGTCCGCGACCCGCGAAATTTAAAAAGAGCCACGAGCTGCAACCAGCTGCATTGCATCATCCGCGACCCGCAAAATTTAAAGAGCCACGAGCTGCAACCGGCTGCAACGCATCGTCCGCGACCCGCAAAATTTAAAGAGCCACGAGCTGCAACCGGTTGCAACGCATCATCCGCGACCCGCGAAATTTAAAGAGCCACGAGCTGCAACCGGCTGCAACGCATCATCTGCGACCCGCGAAATTTAAAGAGCCATGAGCTGCAACCGGCTTCAACGCATCATCGTCATCTAAGCAAATATGGCTGAAAGCAAAACGGAGGAGCTGGTCATTGCGCTCATTTCATGTTCATTTTAAAATTGTATGCGTTCACTTTGCACATTTCATATCAAGTATATGTGCACACACTTGGAAGATTTTTCTTTATTTAAAATAGCCATGCCTAATACTGGACGTATTTCCCTAATTCACAGTATCCGTTTCTTTATTAACAAGACACCACCAGTTTTAATTTAATTAAGAGAAGTATACGTCATTACACTGAAGATTTTTTTCTTTGTTAAAGTCTCTGCAGCTACAACATTATGTTGTATGATTACAGTTTTGCACAATAAATGTTCTCAAAACGACATACTAAGTTTCTTTCTTTTGTTTTATACATTTAGCAGTTTGGCTTTCCTTAGAGTCTATGTAACTGTAGCGGTTGCATACTCTCTCGTTGCGTTGTGATTGAGACCACGATGGAACCATTGGCAGCCAGCCGTTTATTCTGGTGGAATATTTAACATGGGAAATGCTCTTTGAGAACCCTCACAATGGCAGCCTCTCCCAGCCGGGGTATACGTAGACTGACCATTTACATGGAAATAAATATCACATTAAACAAATTAATATTTGAATGGGCGTTTGGTGACATACCTGGTGGAATATTTAACATGGGAAATGCTCTTTGAGAACCCTCACAATGGCAGCCTAACATGAGAGAAAGACAAGCTGAAGCACACATTCTTGGCGAAGTCCACGCTAGCTAAGTAGCTACGACCAAAGCACATGGTAGCCAAGCTAGCGATCCTAAGCCTAAAGTCCATTTAAATGTAATTACCGATTCCAAGGAACACAATATATATATGTACAAGCAACCAAGTATTAATACAGTATTATGTACATTTAGACTCCCGTAATACATCGCCAAAGTGTGGATTCATATTTAACTGCTCTGACTACCTACCTCTCCCAGCCGGGGTATACGTAGACTGAGGAGAGGAGGCAGCAACGTACAATACAACCCCCGCATTCCGCTAGGGGGAGCTCTAGCACTCCAACCAAGGCTCCCACTACCACAGCCAGCGCAAGGATCTCGCTGGCAATGGCAAGTGGGAAGCATTAACCCTGCTACATAACCTGTTCTGAAATGGTTCTATTATGATTTATATATCGTGATATATCGTTATCGCAATAGGTTGCAATGTAATAGTCTAACACAGGGGTCGGCAACCCAAAACGTTCAAAGAGCCATATTTGGCAAAAAAAAAAAAAAAACATACCTGTCTGGAGCCGCAAAAACCTAAAAGCCTTATATGAGGCAACATAGCCTACATAAGCTATATGCCTACTTTTAAAATGACAAAGTAGGCCTTGGCTACAATATACAAAATTTGCATTCATCTTTAAATGTTTATTTTCCCTGCAGCGCATCCTGGAGAGAATTACGCACCACGTGACTACAGTACATGTACGATAGGCCAGATGCTGCTTCAAGTTTAGCCTAACTTCCATCACAATATTAATGTGTTATGTTTTGTTGCACTGATTAAATTATAGATATACAAGAATAAATACATATTATTGATTGTCATCTTTTATTTTTAGGTCTCCAGAACCAAAAGAAAAGTGCATATAGCCTCAGGCTATTTTCAGACAGTGTGGAAAGTTAATTCTCTTCAAACGTCAATATAATTCCCTGTTCAATAACAATCAACAGACTGCTAAACACGCAGAATGTGTTTAAGCTTGCAACTATAAAAATGAAACGGTAGTGCAAATGAGTAGGCTAAATAAAACAATCCCCGTTACTCAGCGTCAGACATTTAAAATTAATTAAAATTAAAAGACAGCTTGCTTAAAAATTCAACAACAGTCGAAATGAACAAAATTAAAACCAAACAAAACAGATAAACTGCTGTGCATTATCCTCTTCTCTTTAGTTCGCCAATGCCACGGTCAGCGCAACTGACACGCAGCAGCATCCTTCTCTTCCCCTGCTTGACACGTAGGCTAACATCGAACCTGAGTGATAAAACACAATAATTGTGTCATTCCAAATATACTGACAAAAGCAGAAAGCCATTCATAAAAACAGCCACTTTGTTAGGCTTAAATATGCGCCTATATGAGGGGATGGTTTTCTCACCTGTTCAATGTGACTTCTGTTTTCGGACATCACTGGACAGCTTCTCCACATCGGGCAAGTAGTTTGTAACTTTAATCTTGACGCAGGACTGCAAGCTCTCATCTGTGAGGCGGGTGCGGTATTTGGATTTGATATAGTTCATGTTTGAGAAGATCTGCTCGCAGAAATATGTTGATCCAAACATGGATAACACTGCAAATGCGTATTTCTTCATGTTACCATAAGTTTCGGGAAGAGCCTTCCATGTTTCAAACACAAGTTTCTCGGGTGTTGGGAGGCTTTCGATTTCGCTCCACTTGTGGCTTTGGGCAGCGTGGGCTTTCTGGCAGCTGACGTCTTCAAGCTCTGCTGTCAGACGTTTGAATTTGGCAACCCACATTTCTTTGTCGGCTATATCGGCCATTTCCATTTCGAGCTCAGCTGGATCAATTCCTGGGATTGTTTTCAGCAAGGAAGGGTCAATTTCCAGGGGTGTGACAGGGAAAGACAGAGTCACCTTTTCCTTTCGGAATTCACTAAATCTGCCCCCAAATGCAGCTTGCATGTCAACGATTGCACCTTGCAAATAATCACTATTGAGTGTGTGATCGTGATGGGTGTCTTTGAACTCTCTCAGGGATGAGAAGTGGGAGAGCGTGCCTCGCTGTACATCCCTGGCCAATACTGTCAGCTTGCGCTCGAATGACAAAACGGCTTCCAGCATTTGAAGCGCAGTGTTTCCCCGCTCCTGGAGACTTTTGTTGAGCGTGTTTAGATGACAGTTTTTCCAGCCAATTTGTGTCGTCCAGTTGTGGGTAGTTGAGGCCTTTGGTTTTCAGAAAGGTGTGAACGTGCTCTAAACACGCAACAAAGCGACGCAAAACTTCGCCCCTGGATAGCCAGCGGACCTTGTTGTGCAGCAGGAGATCCGCATATTCGCTCTCAACTTCCTCTAGCAATGCACGGAACTGGCGGTGCTTTAGTGCTTTTGCAAGTATTTTGTTGACAATTTGGATGACATGGTTCATCACCTCAATACACTCCGCTGGGAATGTTTGCGCACACAGCGCCTCTTGGTGCAATATGCAATGGAATGCAAGCAGATCTTGATCCAATGCTTTCTGTAGTAACGTCACAAACCCCTTTTGCGACCCTCTCATACTCGGCGCACCGTCTGTAGCGACTGAAATCAGGTGGCCAGTGTGTATTCCTTTGTCATTTAAACACTGTAGCACAGCGTCGCAGATGTCCTCCCCCCGTGTTTGGCCTTTTAGTGGTATCAATTCGATAATTTCTTCTTGCGGCCCATCAGAGTTCATGTACCTGCATAGCAGAGCTGTCTGTTCGATATCCGTCACGTCACACGACTCATCACAGGCAATTGAGAAAGCTGGAGCTGAATTGATGTCCTTGATTTGCTGATCGGTGAAATTGTTTGCCATTTTAATTGCCCTCTCCTTCACTGTTTTTGCGGAGAGAGGCATGTCTTTAATTTTCTGAATGATCTCGGTTTTGTTTTTGAAGTCCGAAAATAGGTGCTCTGACATTTTAATGAATGAATCCTTCATGTACTCGCCATCTGTGAATGGTTTTCCACGCTTTACTATCTCCCGGGCTGCAACAAAACTCGCAGCAGTAGTAGAGTATGGAGATGCAATCCACTTCTTGAAACTGTTTTTTCGGCCCTCAAATTTCTCCACCAGCACTGCAATTGCACTTTTCCTCTCAGTTCCAACTGGGTGATCGGCAGCAAATTTAGCGTGCTTTAGCTGGAAATGTCGCTCCAAATTGCTCTTCTTGTTATTCGACAACTTCTCATTGCAAATCAAACATGCCGGCAACCCTTCAGCATTGGCAATGAACGCATACAGTTCAGTCCATTCTTCCTTAAATCCTCTGTTTTCATCAGCAATCTTCCTCTTTTTTCCTTTTAAATCCATGGCCCTTAACTCACACCCGTTTGTTTACTTGCTGTGTCGCAGGCTAGGACGTAACTTTTCTATTGCGCGCCATTCTGAAATTAGGTATTTTAAATATATTTACAACTACGTAAATTTTTACAGCATACAAATGTTTATGTCATGTTTACCCCTGAAGAAACCATATTAAAAAAACCAACAATAAAAAGAAACGTCTTTTTCCATTTTCACACATTTTTGCAAAGCTCCAGGGAGCCACAAGGGGGGTGCTAAAGAGCCGCATGCGGCTCTGGAGCCGCAGGTTGCCGACCCCTGGTCTAACATATCAGCATTGGTATTTAATTTTTCATTAGCTTGTTTAGCTACCTATGTATGACAGTTAACAATGTCGGTGTATTACAATTATTTATGTGTGTAGGCCAATCCAACTGGTTGAAATGTAACCATTTATTTGTACATTAATTATTGATTGCATTTTTCGTAAATAGTTAGTTGGAAGGAATCTGTTCCTTAAGCAGTGTAACGATGCGGCTGCCCGTTACCACAGGCAATGGACACAAACAGGACTGACACCGGGATTTACAAGTACCCTTTTATTTAACACACACAGAACATTCAAACACTTTCATGACGCCACCTGCAACACACAAAAAACATACGTTATGAGGAAGCCGGTCAGGGGACACGGTACAAACAAGGACATCGTAAAAACACTCACGTTACGGTTGCGCTGGCTTCCGTGTGCCGGGGGCTGCGGGAGGACCCGACGGGAAGTCCGGAAGAACATTTGTGCGGTGTGGGGGTGACGTCAGACGGGCGAGACCAAGTGTGTGAGAGGAGAGGGGTGTGTTGGGGAATATTTAAGGTGTCAGGGAGGTAGAGGGTAAGGATGGGTTTTAGGCGAATAGGTCTGGAGTAAGGTGGGTAACTAGGGGTGGGGATAGGTAAATCGGAAATGTGTAGGGGAGGGTTAATTGAATTAAGAGGGGTATGGGTCGGGCCATGTAGGATATATTCAGGTCCAAATCATGTAGGTGGGGCAGAAGGGTCTGAGGTGAGCGGGTGACAACACCTGGCTCTTAGATCAGCCAAGGGCTTAATTAGTGCCGAGGGGAGGACTGTTGTTTTTTCGATTATTGAAAGTTATTTAGAATTATTGATTGTTTTTTTTTGTTTATTCATTATTCTTTTTTTTTTTTGCCTCCTGAGGGACATTTTTTGTACCGGAATAAATTCAGGCCAACGGCCCTACTAACATTGTTCACACTGCCTCCAATCCTTCCACCGCCGCAAGGCTCATCCTGGTAACAAGCAGTGTGACACTTGGAGCTTGCATGACGGAGCACAAGTTGGCACAAAGCACTCAAAACTGCAAAAAGACATTGTTCAATTGTAGACTTGGAGCTTGCATAACGGAGCACAAGGCATAGTTGAATAGTGCATTTCTTTTTGAACAGCACATCCGATCAATGACCTCTGTAATTTTTGTACATTTAAATGTATGCCCATCACTAACTGAGATTAGCTTTATCTATTATTACTTTTATTTTCTTCCCTTTTCTTAATGTTATGTGTGTTTCGTTTTTAAGATAAAACAAGAGAAACCCAAACCACCTGGCATGGATGATGCCACATATCTTATGGTCTCATATTTATGTAAATGTTTCATGTATTTACGTGTTTTTTTCATGTTGTGACTGAGTTTGTGATGTGAGTCTTTGTTCTATGTTCCCACTCTTGGCCTGCACCTTGACGTGGTGAGTGGGCTTTAAACTAAGACTTAGTTTTATTTTTTTGTTTTATTGATTGTCACAGTCTATCTTATTAATGATACAAGGCCTTAACTAAACCCCTTCTCTTCTGTTTGCAGAAACTGGAAACTTCAGAGTATTTTTTATCTTAAGTTAGAAAATCTTTGTTTCCTCATCAGATCCCAGTCCATCATGCTCCCCTACTTGTCTGCCGTGCCACCATCATGCCTCATGCATTACTTCTCAGCGCCCTGCCCAGCTGCATCTTATTCCGTTACTCCAGCTCTTTCCCATAATAGTCAGGGAGCCAAAGTCTCAAAAGCTCAATAAAATGGGTTGAACCTGACATGATCTGCCATACTTTTTATTTGTGTTTTTTCTGTTAACTTTGACCCTAAGAACCAATAATTGGAGGGTCTGCTCTGCCGGAAATATCTCGAATTTTTTTTTGCCCATTTTAGTGTATGCACCCTATATTTTTTATCAGAAAAATTAGAAAAATGTTTCTTTCCCTTAACTCCTCAGTGGGTTGGGTAGGCTGTCAATAAGTGCATTCCAGGTACACAGAACACATGTGCTGACAACATCCACTGAAGAAATAACTCTTAAAACACATTTCTACATGATTTTGCATTAATGTAATGCAAAAAAAATAGGCGTTTTCTCACTTTTTTTCCCAATATTTTCATATTAACTTCATTGGCAATCAATTATTCCCCCAGTTATGACATCAGTCAATGAGCCATTCTCTTCACCAAACAGTATACGCATTCCACAGTAAAAATCCAACCAAAATCAATGGATCTGGGATGATTTCACCACTAGTTGGCGATCAACAGGCTCAGAACCTCAATAGAATTTTAGGCTACTCTAAAAATTCTGAAAGACATTTAGCATGGATATTTAGCATCATGGCATTTAGCATGGATACATTTAGCAAGGATATTTAGCATCATGGCACATTTACACACAACCAATCAACGGTTTGGAACAACCAATCAACGGTTACCAACGGACTTCGAAGCTGCTCATCTGTCTGAGGTAAGTGACAGTGACATTAGTGAATACTGGCAGGTCTGCCCCAGCATTTTGGGAAAAGAATGGTAAGATGGATATTGTAATGGTAATTAACTGAAAGGACCACACCAGTCTTCAAACAAGTCCTCATCCCAAACATATTCCTGTAGCAGCAGCATTCATTCTCTACTAGTTAACTTAGCTAGCTTTAGCCGTTTTAACTAATTTGGGTGGTTTCTTTAAACAGCCATAACTCACAGAAATGGGGTAGAGACTTACTTTTTTTTTTGAATGCTCAGAATCTTATGTATGGTATGCGTCCATTTTGCTTCGACCGGAAGTTGAGAAATTGCGAAAATATCAACAGGACTTGCTAGGTAAAGAAATAGATATGAGAATAAATGCTGCTACAGGGATACGTTGGAGCGAGGAATCATTAGAAATAGGAATTAGAAAGAAGTGTTTTTCATGTCAGACAGATAGTAGGCAAGGCAAGGCAACTTTATTTATATAGCACTTTTCATACACAAGGCAGACTCAAAGTGCTTCACATATAAACATTGTCATACAATAAAATAAAATAATAGATAAGTAAAAGAAAACATGCAAGAAATGAGTAAAATAGAAAGTGCAATGTATTTAAGAGAAAATTAAATTGAAAGTTAAAAAGGCTTTTTAGTAAGTAAAATTGAAAGTGCAATGTATTTAAGATCAGATCAACAGTCTCTCTGGAACCCAAGTCGGGACTACAACCCGACCTAAAGGAACTTGGTCCTTTCTCTGGAACTCCAATCCAGATTCTAGGACTCTAACCCAGACAGAACTTGGACAGAAACTCGGGACTCTAACCCTTATACAAACTCAGGACTCTAACCTTTATACAAACAAACTCAGGACTCTAACCCTTATACTCAGGACTCTTAACAATATTCTAGGACTCTAACCCAGCTTCTAGGACTCTAGCCCAGACCAAAGGCCTTATTCTTATTCTAGGACTCTAACCCAGCTTCTAGGACTCTAGCCCAGACCAAAGGCCTTATTCAACAAATTCTAGGACTCTAACCCAGCTTCTAGGACTCTAGCCCAGACCAAAAGGACAAACAAACTCAGGACTCTAACCCTTATACAACCTTTCTCTCTGGTATCAGATCATGTATTTTTCTGGTAAAAATAGAAAATAAAGGGAAAGTTAAAAAGGCATTTTAGTAAAATAAAGGTAAAGTATTTAAGATTTAGCAGAAAGCTAAAGCAAACATAAAAGTCTTCAATCTTGTTTTAAAGGTGCTCAGAGTTGGGGCAAGTCTTAAATCCTCAGGGAGTTTATTCCAGCTATTTGTTGCATAGTAACTAAATCCTGCTTTCCCATGTTTCGTGTTTACTCTGGGGATAATTAACAGATTGGTCTCAGAAGATCTTAGTGTTCTAGAAGGCTTATGTAGTGGAAGCATAGTAGGCTAGTAAGGATAACTAAAGGCTGCACTAAATGTTAGCTGTCGTCAGCAATTAGCTACATGGCCAGTTGTTACTTTCAGGGTTTAGAAAAATTGTAGCTAGTTTAGCTTGTGGCATGAATGGCGACACAAAAACGATATGTAGCTACTGTATATTGGATATCAGACTGTACACAATACTTAATACAAATGTTCTTTAAGATGTAAACATACTATATATTATGCATAGATTGTTTTTGTATATAGTACTGTACAGTATATAGTGAGTAGGGCTTTGACTTTTGCCCAATAATCATTTTCGAAGTTTGTTTGTTTATTAATATAATTATTTGAATATATATATACTCTTAACACAAGGAAGAGTGCTTATTTTGTGGAAGAGCACGCATGACCAGGGGGAATAGATCCCCCAATTTGATTGCAACTTATGACAGAATGCAGTATGAGAAAAAGCAAACAAACTTGAAGATGAAGAGATGCTACACAAGATTCGTGGTCCTGATGGAAACAAGTGTACTGATATGATTGCTGAGGACTTCCGGTACCACAAGGAATGCATGACCAACTACCTGACAAAGCGTCTTCGTTCACAGGAAAAGACTAGTACTGTCACCACTCCATATGATGCTGCACTGAACCAACTCATATCTCGGATAGATGAGCCCCTTTTCAAAGATAATGCCATATTCTTCATCACAGCTTTGAGGGATGAATTCCGTAAATACTTGGAAAGCCATGGAGTTCACAATGTTAGCTCATAAAGATCTCAGTCCTTGAATGCCCGCCTTAAAAGGCACTATGAAGTAGGTGGCAATTGTAAAATAATGGTTGTGCCACAGAAAGGATGTTCCAGCCTGATTTGCTCAGCAGAAATGAATGTTGGCTGCATGCTCTCAAGGTTGAAGGAACTTAAGGAGAAAAGTGAAGAGGCAGTGTTTGAAGAACAAAGTGATCATGAGTTGACACCAGATTACACCATAGTCTCTTCCTACAACACTGCAAAGACTATACGGAAGGAGCTCCAGGACCAACGTAAGCAGGCCCTGAAGGAAGCAAGAGAAGCCAGTTGAAGTCACCAAATGCTGGTAGTTTGACTGAAGACCCGTCACTGCAGCTAGAGATATCATACCTGGAGGCATCCCGAAGAGTGAGCTCTAACCTGTTTAACCACCTGGCATGGATGATAACAGATGCATCTCCAGAGTTAGGTGAGGACGGCCGGGTGAAAGTCGCTCCTAAGCAGCAAGAACAAGTTCTCAACCTTGCCCAGGATGTCTGCCAAGCAGTTGCCAAGATCCCAACACCGAAACACATTGGGACAGCTTTGCACATCCTTAAGGAAACCAGAAGCAAGTCGACTGTGTCACTCCTAAATAGATTTGGGAACAGCATTAGCTACAAAGAAGCACAGAGATATATTACAACAATGGCAATGGCAGTTGAAGAGCAGACAACTAGGGATGGTGCCTTCATACCAACAAACCTGAAGGTTGGACGATTCACACAGTTTGCATTTGATAACCTTGACTTTCAAGAGTACACAAAGGATGGACGGACACTGCATGGGACAACACACGTCATATTACAGTACAAGAATCCAGATGAAGAACCCACACCCAAGGTTAGTTAACCTCTACTGAAAACCCGCCAAACAGCCCTGGAATCTTCTCAGCCTTTTCACACCAAGGAAAGCCACCTAAGTCTAAAATATCGTCAAAAGAGTCGCTCCCTGGTGGGAGTTGAAACAGCCTAAGCTTCCTGTGTGTCTAGCAGAACCTCTTGACCACCTGAGCATCCTCTGGCACCTGGTGCATAGCTGCCCTACTGTACTATTGGAGGACCTGAAACCAAGTTGCGCTGCTCCAACATGGAGTTCATTCCAAGCATTTCTCATCCCAGATACCACCCCTGCAACTGTGATCAGCTATGGTCCCTTCTTCCCCAAGTCACCAACAAACCCATATGTGGTTGAACAGTCTGTTCAGTACGGCATGGATGTGTCGAGAAAACATGGTCAAGAGTATGCCATCATCACATGTGACCAAGCAATCTATGAGGTGGTTCTGGGTCTGCAAAAGAAGAACAGAGAGAAGTATGCCAAACTTATCTTGCGCATGGGTGGCTTCCATATTGCTCAGAATTTCCTTGGAGCCATTGGGCATTTGATGCAGTCCACTGGAATCGAAGACATAATGGTCGAAGCTGCTGTCTGTCTCCGTGGAACAGCAAACAAAATCATCAGTGGGAAAGACTACTATGCAATGCTGCACGCCCACACTATGGTGTATGCAGCCATGTTTGCCCTACACTGGGAAGCATTTGCCAGATGGTTGTGTAACCCCTCTGGCACCTAAGTCCTTAAGCTAGTGTGTTTATAAAACCAAGAGGCAGGGGTCATTTTCTATTTTAGATTCGATGAGGAGATTGGTTGTTATCTTTCCTGGTATACTGTAAGGATATACCTGTAATATCCACCCCAAATAACTCAGACGACAACCGACTGGCGATTTAGTGTGAAGAAAATATATATATTGAAACCAAACTTATGGAGTCAGTATTCCACAATGCAGATATCACTAGAAATATGATGGAATGAAGAACAAAATACTGCTAATGCACGAAAGTACCACACTTCTAGTAATAGTAATAAACAATTTAGTATGATAACACAGTAATATAGTTAAATTCACAAAGAACCTTAAACCTTCAATATCTTTTTTTCTTTAAGTTCTGGTGAGCCACAAGTGGTTTTCTTAAATGAAATTGTACCAAACAAAAACCTCTGAGATCTCAGGAAAAATAAATAATAAAAATAATAATAAAAATTTGAGTCCACCCCGGAAGTCCTACCACCCCAATGGATGTCAGATGAGGCAGTCCAGGAAGAGTATTGCAGGATGGAATGGCAGTGTGAATGATGATCCCCTGGCAGAAGACGGAAAGCAACCAGGATGGAGATATGGACAGATGACGGTCCTCTGAAGGGCTCCACAAAAAACCAGCCGGAATATCAATCAATAGTTCAACAGAGTTCTACACGATGTCCACAGCTTCTCAATCGTCTCAATGTTTATCAATATTTACTTTCTATTTCAGTTATCAACTTTCTGACTCTTTCTGACTTATCAAGGTACAGCTATGTTGTTTCTCCAACATCCGCACAAACTGCGTAGCAGGCACGAGGAAGAACAAAGAAACATGTGCGAGTAAGATGATGACTCGTAGCGTTTTTTCTTCGCAACTAAAAGAGTGTATTGACTGCGCCTCTGCTGCCACCTTATGACCAAATTGGGAATAGGTTATTTCTTTAAAAAACAAAATTTAACAACAAATCACATGGAATGCAGCTTAATTTTCCAAAATAATGGAGGTAATAGACTGGAAGATTTACTACCTGGGTTACACCCTCCCCCTCTTAACTGCATGAGTCCCTTCATGCAACTAAACTCTGGAAGGAACTTGATAGTGGTTGCTGGATACTGGGGAAAGGATATCTTGCAGGCTTCCAATTAAGGAGCAAATTGCAAGAATCAGGGGTTTTCCCAGCTCATCATAGGTCAATTTATGTGGCTGGTGTCTCTCCCTGTGAGAACGCCTGGGCTCACTTAATCTGCTCTCAGGAACGACATTCAAATCCTCTTCAGGTTCTTGAGAGACAATGTCATGATGCTGGTTAGGCAGAGTTGTGTCATTGTCCTTACGATTGGGTGAGACATTTCGGTTCCTTTCCTCTTCACGTGACATGTCACACTCTGGGATGTCTACGACGACGTGTTCCCTTGACTGAGGAAAAGGCTGATCCACGTCACTACTTCAATCAGTAACTCGGGGGGTTTAACTGATTGGTCAGAAGTCATCCGGTTAGATGTGAGTGAATGCTGTGTACTAAACTCAGGAGCCTCAGGGTTCAGTGGGATTAGGGGTTGTCTTTGCAGTGTACTTTCTATTTCCTGTACATAAGGGCCCCATGTAGCGAACTGTGGGGGTCCTTCAAAGAGATAAGTTTCCTCCTCTTCATCTGTCAAATTGCCTTCTGAATTATCATTTTCCGTCTGCAGATTTCTTCTCTTACCGCTTCTCAAAGGCATTTTCTTTGCTTTGTCTAGCCGGGGCCCCTGCTCTGGAGTTTTCTCAACAGGCAGAAACCCACAAGGCAATAACAAGTCTCTGTGAAGGGTATGGTGTGGACCACTGCCTCTCTCTGGCTTGACAACATACACAGGGCCACCATCAAATCGCTTCACAACAATATGGATGGATTTTTCCCACTTGTCTGCCAATTTATGTTTCCCTCGAATGTTGACATTCCTGATTAGGACGCGGTCCCCTTCAACCAACTCAGCAGCTCTGACTTTAGCATCAAATCGCAGCTTGTTTCTCTCTCCAGCCTTTTTAGAGTTTTCCGCAGCCAGAGTGTAGCTCTCCTGGAGACGCTGGCGCAAGTTCTGAACATATTCTGAATGGGTTTTATGGGTCTCATTTGGATTGTCGATGCCCAGGATGAGATCAACTGGGAGGGTTGGCTGCCTGCCGAACATCAACTCGTATGGTGAATATCCTGTTGTATCATTTCTCGTACAATTGTACGCATGTACAAGGGGTTTGACGAAATCTCTCCAGTGTTGTTTGTCTTTGTCCTCTAGGGTTCCGAGCATGCTTAACAGGATCCTGTTAAAGCGCTCAACCGGATTTCCCTGGGGGTGATACGGTGTAGTACGCACCTTTTCTGCTCCAATCAGCGAACACAGCTCTCTGATTGTGTGTGACTCAAAGTCCCTTCCCTGATCACTGTGAAGGCGACTTGGGAAGCCGTAGTGGACAAGGAAATTCTCCCACAGAGCCTTGGCGACAGTCCTAGCCTTTTGATCCTTTGTTGGCACTGCCACCGCAAACTTTGTGAAATGATCAGTGATGACCAAAATGTTCCTGGTGTCATGGCTGTCAGGTTCAAGGGACAGATAGTCCATGCAGACCAATTCTAATGGGTAAGTTGTTCTGATGTTCACCATTGGTGCTGCTCTCTGTGGTTGGGTTTTTCTCCTGAAACATCTCTCGCAGGTTTGGCATTTCTTTTCGATGGATTCTTTCATTCTCGGCCAATAAAATCTGGCTCGAGCGAGACTTAGCACACGCTCAGCTCCGAGATGACCAACTTCATCATGTAAGCCTTTCAGAGCTCTGTCTTTATGCTGCTCAGGCAACACAAGCTGATGGATCATGTCTCCTCGATCAAAGCACCGTCTGTAAAGGATTCCTTCCCTGAGCTCGAGCTTGTTCCACTCTCTGAGTAGCAACTTGACTTCAGGCTGCTCATCACTCAGGGTCTTGAAGCTGGGCTTCTGTGCACTTTCCACCAGTTGAATTACCCTGTTAATTGATGGATCCTGACTCTGTGCTTCACGCCAACCTTCTCTTGTCATCCCAGGTAAGGTGGTTTGGCCTTGGCCGGCAAACAGATCTGGGAGTGAGGAAGCATCTACTGCAAGAGACTCTGCAAGAACAGGGAGTTGTGAGGAAACAGAGTGATGTTGACATACTGCAGATATTACAGCAGCTGAGATCTCTCGTTTCTCCCCCTCTAAGATTCGTTGTGTCATTTCACTTATCCTTTCCTTCTCCTGCAGGAAATCCTCATCCTCCCGAGGTGCGTCCTGTGGCCGTCGGGACAGACCATCCGCACACCATTAGCATTTAGCATTTCGATACTTGATGTTAAATCTGAAGGTTGAAAGGGCCGCCAACCAGCGGTGTCCAGCGGCGTCGAGCTTAGCAGAGGTAATGACATAGGTGAGCAGATTATTATCTGTCAGAACAGTGAAATCAGTGCCGTAGAGGAAATCATGGAACTTTTCGCAGATGACCCACTTCAAGGCTAGATATTCTAGTTTATGCGTTGGGTAATTTCTCTCGCTCTTTGATAAGCCTCTGCTGGCATAGGCTATTACGCTTTTCATCTTGCTCCTGATAAAGAGCAGCTCCCAGCCCCTCACCGCAAGCGTCTGTGTGTAACACATATGGGAGCTTGGGATCTGCGAAAGCAAGAACGGGAGCAGACGTTAGCTTGTCAATCAATGTTCTGAAAGCAGATTCACATTCAGGCGTCCACTCTGCATCGAAGGGGGCTCGAGGATTTACAAAGTTCTTTGGCCTGTCTCTTTTATAGACCTTGCCTCTCTTTTTGGGTGGATGGTACCCAACAGTCAGAGAGTTGAGGGGTTTGGCGATCTTAGAATAGCCCTCCACAAAACGCCTATAATATCCCGAGAAGCCTAGGAAACGCTTCAGCTCCTCTCTCTTCCCAGGACGGGGCCAATCTCTGAGTGCAGATACTTTGTCTGGGTCAGTATGGACTCCTTGAGCATCTACCACGTGGCCAAGGTATTTTACAGATGACTTAAAAAACTGACACTTCTCGGGAGACAATTTCAGACCATAGTCTCTGAGACGATGTAGCACCCTCATGAGTCTCTCCTCATGCTCTTCAAGGGTCTCGGAAAAGACAATGAGGTCATCTAAAAATACAAGAACCTCGCTCAAGTGCAGGTCTCCAACACACTTTTCCATAAGGCGTTGGAAGGTGCTAGGAGCGTTGGTCACACCTTGCGGCATACGATTGAACTCGTAGAAACCTAGGGGACATGTGAATGCGGTCTTATGCTTATCTACCTCTGCCATCTCTACCTGGTAGTAGCCGGACTTGAGGTCCATTACTGAGAACCACCTTGCACCACTCAGGGCTGAGAATATCTCCTCAATGTTGGGAAGGGCATATGCATCTTTTATAGTGCGGTTGTTCAGCTTCCTAAAATCAATACATAGTCTGATTTTCCCATTTTTTTTCTTCACTACTACCACTGGTGATGCAAACGGACTCTCGGACTCTCTTATTATTCCAGCATCCAAGAGCTCCCTGAGGTGCTGCTTTACAGCTTCCCTATCACTGGGGTGTATCGGCCTTGATCGCTCTTTGAAAGGTGTCTGGTCATGCAACCGAATATGGTGTTTCACACTAGTTGTGTGACCAAAGGAGAGCTTGTCAACTGCAAAGACCTCTGGGATGGAGTTCAGCTTGACTGTAATACGTCGTTTCCACTCCTCAGACATGGGTGCATCATCGAGATTGAATGCAAGCTCCTCGCTTGGTGTCTGAGAGTTGGTGGGCACAGACTGATGGGGTTTAGGGGCTTTACACTCTGAGCGGCAGATACTTTGCCAATTACACACTTTGGAGGTAGAGTAATACTGTGATCTGTTGTATTTCTGAGAATAACAGGGATTTTGCTTGAAGCTTTACAGTTGATATTCATAAGTGCACACTCAAGAAACAAACCACCAGGAAGGGAAAAAGACTCAGGGGGCTCAAGAATGAAAGAGTTGTGTGGATTTCCGTTACCCACTCTGACATCTCCAAACACACACAACTTGTGCCTTGCTGGAACGGTGATGTTTTTTTTTCCATGCAACTTGACAGGACAGGTTTTGGTTTCATTTTCATGCAATTGAGCAACATGGTGGAGGAGTAATGCAAAACTGTCTGACCTCCTCAGGAATGTTGGCCTGTCATGATCTATGCCACATTGGTAGAGCTGCAGCAAAACATTTGTGCCTACCAACACTGGTATTCTGCTATTGAATTGGCACTCTGGGACAATGAGGGCTAGAGCAGTTAACTGTTCCTCCATGCCGGTAACACTGCTAGGAAAAGTCAGGAGAACTTCCACATAGCCCTGATAGGGCACAGGCTGACCCCCGGCCCCTTCAACCTCAAGCAAATGACTGATGGGCTTAATGGGGAGGGAAGCCAGGTGTCTGGAATGGAAAGTCTCTGAAATAGTCGTGACCTGAGATCCGGTATCAAGGATAGATTCACATCGTACATCTCCCACGTAGACTGTAGAGACACAGCGGGGGCCCACAAGCCCAAGAGGTAAGGTGTGATTGAGACCATCGCAGCTTTCAGGGCTTTTGGCTCTTGGCTCCTCTTTAACATTGTGGGTCATTACTCTGGGACTTATCTGATTGATGTCCTCAGCTCCTGGTCGTCCCAAAGCAGGAGCCTCTACAAGTTTAAAGATACCTTGCGGGCTGCCTGCTGGGCCCAGAATCTGTCGCGTTTGTCTCTGAGCTCTTCATTCTTTTTGCGGACAAGGTCAGGGTTGGGGCTGTTAGTACAGTTTGCTGCTATGTGGCCGGTTTCCCCACACTTAAAGCAGAACCATGGTCTCGGTGGAGTGGCAGTTCGGGATGTCGAATCAGGATTTGTGACATAGGCTGCTAAATGTTCACTTTGTAAGGGTGATTCTTTTCTTGTAGAACTACTTGGCACCTCTTCACGTGTGAGCTTAATTCTCTCTTTGTGTACAAGTTGTGCCACTTGTTTCCGGAGTTCAGCTACTTCCCTTTCAAGTTTAGAACTTGCATCATGCTTCTTAGGATTTGTGGTAGCAGGTTCCTCGTCGAATACTGGCATGCTCAAGACTGAGTGAACATGTGTTGCAGCCCTAGTGCTTCCCAGATGTTTTTTCATCCGGTCCATCTTGGCTGCACGCCGGTCCTCTTCTGTTCTCAAAAGCAACAATAGTTCAGGGAAAGATGGGGGATTGGGTTTTCGATGCTCAAGTTGAAGGCCGATGATTAAGCTCTGGTCCCAGCACCCTCTACAGAATTGCCTGAGTAAGTACTTGTCGGACTCTGTGACTGAAACCCCCCCTCTAAAGATGGCTTTGGTGAGAAGGGTTTGGAGACGGTTCAAGTAAACAGAGGGCTTCTCCCCAGCATTCTGGTTGGAGCCCAAAAAGGTTGCAAATAGCTCTTCACCATCCTCTACCACGCCAAATGCTGATTCGAGCTGAGTGAGGTAAGCCTCAGGGGTTGCATTTGTTCCAAGCGGCTTGACAATATCAGCAGCTGGGCTGAGCAGGCTCTCTAGTATTCTTCTCACCTTTTGAGAGTCAGACAATGAAGCATCATTACAGAGAAGGTCTACCTGAATGCGCCAGGCATCATAATCAGCTTCCCCATTTGGCTTTGGTAGTCGCCCTGAGAAGGTTTTCACTCTGCTTTGGCTGTAGCTGGATGGCGTTGTGTCATTACGAATGAAATGTTCAACAATGACTTTCTGAACTTGAGGTGGATTTATTGTGCCCTCGTCAAAGAAAGTGGGAGCTTTGGGAGCATTGGGAGGGAGAGTACTGGCAACCAGATTGGGTGGGTTTAGCTCTGGTATGTCACCACTAGCTGTTTGGCCATGCTGATCTAAAGTCTCAAAATGGGTATCGGGACTCTGTGGCGGGGCAGAATCAGGCTGGACATGTTGCAAATCATGCTGAAGCATATCCCAAAAGCCAGCTTTGCTTTTCCCGGCAAGAGTGCTCAGTTCAGCCAAACATCGCCGGGCTAATTCCCTCCCTAGGTCCTCTTGACACACCTCACGAATGCTTCTCACATGCCAGGTGAGAGTGGGATCATAAGGGCTTGGTAGGTTGCCAAGGTTGGCAGGATCGAGTCTTGATATTGTTTGTTCCGATGAGTACTGTATAAGGGTTCGACCTTTTGGCTTGTCTGGTTTATCAGGGACCCTGACAATTTTTTCAATGTCCCCATTTACTTCAAAAAAATCATTTATCTCTTTATCAGTGCATGTTTCATCTATTCCTGTGACATAAAGGCAACTAGGCCCATGCAAGTCGAATTGGTTGCAAAGATCCATTTTATACTGACTGTTTGTTCAGTTACATGTATTCTGTTTTTAACAGCGGTTTTAACAGCTACACAACCATAATTTCAGTTTGAGCGTATATTGGTTTGTTAAATTATGTCTGCAAAAATATTTGGGGTGGAAACTATTTTAATCTACACCAATCTCCTGGCTAGCTCGCCACTTTTGTAACCCCTCTGTCACCTAAGTCCTTAAGCTAGTGTGTTTATAAAACCAAGAGGCAGGGGTCATTATCTATTTTAGATTCGATGAGGAGATTGGTTGTTATCTTTCCTGGTATACTGTAAGGATATACCTGTAATATCCACCCCAAATAACTCACACGACAACCGACTGGCGATTTAGTTTGAAGAAAATATATATATTGAAACCAAACTTATGGAGTCAGTATTCCACAATGCAGATATCACTAGAAATATGATGGAATGAAGAACAAAATACTGCTAATGCACGAAAGTACCACACTTCTAGTAATAGTAATAAACAATTTAGTATGATAACACAGTAATATAGTTAAATTCACAAAGAACCTTAAACCTTCAATATCTTTTTTTCTTTAAGTTCTGGTGAGCCACAAGTGGTTTTCTTAAATGAAATTGTACCAAACAAAAACCTCTGAGATCTCAGGAAAAAGAAATAATAAAAATAATAATAAAAATTTGAGTCCACCCCGGAAGTCCTACCACCCCTATGGATGTCAGATGAGGCAGTCCAGGAAGAGTATTGCAGGATGGAATGGCAATGTGAATGATGATCCCCTGGCAGAAGACGGAAAGCAACCAGGATGGAGATATGGACAGATGACGGTCCTCTGAAGGGCTCAACAAAAAACCAGCCGGAATATCAATCAATAGTTCAACAGAGTTCTACACGATGTCCACAGCTTCTCAATCGTCTCAATGTTTATCAATATTTACTTTCTATTTCAGTTATCAACTTTCTGACTCAGTTTTATCAAGGTACAGCTATGTTGTTTCTCCAACATCCGCACGAACTGCGTAGCTGGCACGAGGAAGAACAAAGAAACATGTGCGAGTAAGATGATGACTCGTAGCGTTTTTTCTTCGCAACTAGAAGAGTGTATTGACTGCGCCTCTGCTGCCACCTTGTGACCAAATTGGGAATAGGTTATTTCTTTAAAAAACAAAATTTAACAACAAATCACATGGAATGCAGCTTAATTTTTCAAAATAATGGAGGTAATAGACTGGAAGATTTACTACCTGGGTTACAGTTGGTCAATGAAGAGAAGGAACTGGAGTACATGTGTGTGCTTAGCAACAATGTCCAGCAACTCCTAGATGCCCTGTCAGAAGAGGATGTAGAGAAGGCAACTTCTGCGTGTGCTGATGCAACTGAACAGCTGAAAAAGCTGTCATGTTTGATGGCTGAGTTTGATGAAGCACGTTCCTCACCTACCACAAAGCTATGGCTAATGTACATGGATATGGTGATGATTATTAGACGGTTCATCCATGCTGAGCGTGCAGGTCTGTGGGAGGAACACCTGGCTGAAGTGGAAAAGATGTTACCATACCTTGTAGCTGCTGGCCACTACAAATACGTATCCTGCCTGCCCCACTACCTAGAAGCTATGAGAAGCTTACCAACACTGGCTCCAAATATCTATAGGGAATTCAAGGATGGGAAGTTCACTGTACGTCAAACAGAAGGACGGTTTAATGGTGTCTGGACAGACATGGCACTTAAAAAACCTACAACCGTGATGCCAAGACAAAACTCTTCACTGGCATCAGTCAGCAGCCAGCGGCCATGGAGAAATACTTGAAAGCTCTTCCAGTTCTGACAGCTGTGTCAGAGCAGACAAAGGCTATGGCACACCTGGATGCAGATGACACCAAACACCATGAGGACAAGGACAGCCAAGGTGCAAAGGAGGCAGAAGGTGTAAAGAAAATAACAGATATCATCAGCAACCAGATGATCAATCTTTTCACATGTGAATAACAGGAGCTGATCAACATTTCAACAGGCCACAAAGCCACATCTGCTGACTTGATCTGTGCTCGTGAAAAAGGACTGGAGGCACTGGCTGCAGCAAGAAGAACAGACAGTGAGAAAGTAGCCCAAATAAAACTTTGCAGCAAAGCCAAAGAAGTTAATGTCCATGGCATTCAAAGCCAAAAAGGTCTATGAGGAGGAGAGTGCAGTTGTGCGGAACCTGTACTATGTTCAGGACTTGGAGGAAGACAGGAATGTGGAAGTGTTTGGCCATGAATGGACAAGTTGCCCAGCCTCCCTGTTTGAGCCACATCCGTCCCTTGACCAAAGTTATGCAATGCGTAAAGGAAACAAGGCAGACTACCTGGCTGCAATCAAGACAGCCCTTGGCAGCTCATGGGGGGAAGTGGAAAAACTACCGCCATCTGACAAGCCTGTTGTAATGGTAGTAGATGCCATGGCGTTCATTCAACGTTACCAACATCTTGGGAGCATCACCTTCCATGAACTGCAAGGAAAGTCCCTGAGGCAGCTCCTTGGAATCCTCCCAGACAAGTGTGACTGCTTCCACTTTGTTGGTGATCGATTATGATGTCTCCACTGCTGAAAGTCTGAAAGTTGAGGAACGAGAGAAGAGGATGAAGACCTGCCCCAGCAAAATGAAGGAGTACAAGCCACATGATACTCTCCCTATGCCTGAATGGAAAGGCTTCATTCACAATCCACTGAATAAAGCTAATCTGTTGAACTACATGGGGGAAGCATGGGCTGCTCAGAACAAGTCACTTCCTGCAGGATGCACACTTATTCTTGGTGGAATCTTTTGTGATCCTGGTCGCACTGTCCTCTAGAACTTTCCTGTTAGAAACATGAGGAGGCAGATACCAGGATGTTTGCTCACATTGCATACTCAGTACAAATTCTGCAATACAAACAGGCTGTAGTGGTTGCGACACACACAGATGTGATCATGATGTGCATGTACTACATCACACACATGGATGGGCTGCAGGAAATGTGGGAGTAGACGATGGATATCTTCCTACCTGTTCATGCCATCACAGAAGCTCTGGTGGGGAAGTATGATGTTGCAGCTTCAGATCTTACATCCCTTCTCCTCAGCACCTACATACTTACCGGATGTGACACAGTGAGCTATCTGTACAGAAGAGGAAAAAGGCGGGCCAACACAACTGCCATTAAACACCTGACAGACCTTCTGCCGCTGTGTAGGTATGGTGACCCTGAGGAAAGCCTGGATATTCAGGAAGAGGTTATAACAGCAGCACGGCGATACATGGTGTCACTCTATGACAGGAGTGACTTTGGTAGCAATCTAGATGCACTGCAAGCCCATCTCTTTGTGAGCCTCAAAGGAGACATGCGTTGCCTTCCACCAACTGAAGATGCCTTCCTATTACACCTTTGCCGAGCCCTGCATCAGTTGGCTGTGTGTAAGCGGGCACATATGGTTCAGCCAACCTACCCAGCTGCCACTGATTTTGGGAGACAACTTGTCAATGGCAAATTGGTGGCAACCATGATGCTGAAAGAGGCAAAACCTTCTGAACTCAAACACAGCAAATACTGCCGCTGCAAGAAAAGCATGTGTGCCCGAGGATGCTCCTGTGCAAGAGCCAATATGAAGTGCGGCATTGCATGTCTCTGCACCAGGGATCCGAACAGATGTTCAAGGATTGAATTTGCGTTTGAAGACAGTGACACGTAAGAAGGCAGTGTGTGTGCGTGCGTGCGTGCGAGAGAGAGATAGATGGGGGGGGGTTCAGCTTTTTCCGCGCTGCTGTATAACCCAGCCTGCCGGTCTTGTTTGCTATCTCCTCAGGTGGTGAGGGTGAGGGTGAAGGTCTGTCCCCAGAGCAGTATCTGCAGTGTGCCACCCTCCAGATTATCCCACCTCACAGGGACCTGCACCTAGTTAATTAAGTTATGTTAAATTATTTTGTTCCGTTAAAGTTGTAATAGTTGTCATCTGAGGCAATAAAATAGTGAAAGTCATTTTGCTGTATTATATTTATTTTGTGATACATTTCCATTGGGAGAACAGGGTTATGTTGATGATGTTTAATGATGTGGACATTAACAACCATGTTAAATATCCAATGTAAATATCCAATATGTCTTTCTGAATTTTTAGAGCCTAAAATTCTATTGAGGTTCTGAGCCTGTTGATTGCCAACTAGTAGTGAAATCATCACAGATCCATTGATTCTGGTTGGATTTGTATAGTTTTTTTCTGTGGAATGAGTATACTATTGGGTGAAAAGAATGGCATATTGACTGATGTCATAAGGTTGGGGGAATAATTGATTGCCAATGAAGTAAAGATGAAAATGTTGGAAAAAAGTGAGAAAACGCCTATTTCTTTTGCATTAAATTGATGCAAAATCATGTAGAAATGTGTTTTAAGAGTTATTTTGAGTGGATGTTGTCAGCACATGTGTTCTGTGTACCTGGAATGCATTTATTGACAGCCTACCCAACCCACTGAGGAGTTAAGGGAAAGAAAATTTGTTCTAATCTTTCTGATAAAAAATATAGGGTGCATACACTAAAATGGCCACATTTCTTTTTCGCAATATTTCCGGCAGAGCAGACCCTCCAATTATTGGTTCTTAGGGTCAAAGTTAACAGAAAAAACACAAATAAAAAGTATGGCAGACCATGTCAGGTTCAACACATTTTTTAGACTTTGGCTCCCCGACTACAGGCACATCACAATACATCACAGTCCATACGCATTACTAAAAGGTTTTCAGACTGGAAAATGCTTTTTAATATCAATTAGTGTATTTTTACATGCGCCAAATGAAATCGTCAGGGCCAATAACTTTTACGAACAGCTAAAATGTAGTTCCAATTCAATAAAAAAAATCTTCAATTTGCATTCCTACACAGTGAACAAAGATTAAGAACAGCTGCCTTTGCCAACTCTAAGTAAAAAACATTATGCCACTCCCCTGAAATGAGTATGGTTAATTGGATTTCTCAGAACAATCAACTTCAGCACAGAAAATCAGGCATTGAACAGAGCCCTGAACATAACTGACAGTTTTGACAGTGACTTAACAATTTCCTTTAACTCTGAAACCCCTTTTCTACATCACAGACCTCAACAAACAAGGCATTAGCAAGCGTATGTATGTGGGCTTGTATGGGTGCGGTAGCCTAAATATAATCCCCTTTTTCAAAACGTATTTCAGGGGCATGTATGCAAATGTTACGGACATGCAAACCTTGCAGATATAGTTCCATTAAATGTCCATCCGTCCAGAACAATTGCATATTTCCCATACTTTTCTTTCCAATGTTTCTCTCGTTTTACATTCATATAGTCACTCAAGCGCACGCTATTATTATTGTGTGACATTACGTAGTCGACCTATAGGTATAATAGAGTTTAAGAGCCAGGCGAATAGGCCCTTTCCTTTATTCTGTTGTTGTGGTTTCCATGCAAAGTAAAAGTGCCAGTGTATTTAAAAGCCTCTTGTGCCCTTTTAGAACTGAAATAAATGTTAACAGAGAGCATAATGGATAGTAAAAAAGTATAGTTCTTTTAAACTCGGTGTACTCTTTAGTGTAGATAACTTTGTAAATAAGAAAAAAAAAAGCTTTTTAAGAATGCGATTCACAGTGGTCTTTTAATTTCCTCACACTAGTAATTGAATCACCCTTAATGAAAAACAGGATGTCAACAAGCTGCACGAGCTTTAGTCCGCTTCTTAAGCCGCTAGTTTCTTAAGCTAGTAGCTTATTTTTTAGGCTGTTCATTTTTGGGGACAGCTTCGAACTATCCAGTTCGAGAAAGAGCTTCTGGAAGGCCTCAAATGTGTACCTGAGCTCCTTGGGATAGGCCAGATTCACTGCGTATGCTAACCCAACGAGCATGGAGCAAGCCCATGGAATGTTACTCAGAGCGCTCAGAACTTTGATACCGGCGTCCACCACGATACCAACGTCGGGATCTTCAGATGTAGGGGAGAGCCGGGTCGATTGAAACACTTTTCAGTTAAACGTCTTTTTCAAAGATGACGTTACGTCTACAAATAATTGTAACATGTGATCAACAACTCACAGGTGTGTTCTCTTAGTTACAAGTGAAATTTAATACATATATTGGTTGATCGAGCTGTTTTTTAACATTGAACGTAAATTGACATTTGTTTCAAACGCCCCGCCTAGTCGGGACGTTTGAAACACACATGCGGGACGAATGAAACAGCACATTTTAAAAATAATCTATTGCCCTTACTTACTTTTTATGCAACTGTTGCATATTCTTGAAGAAAGTTGTCCAATCCCGGGTTGCTTTGAACTGACTTTATTCGTTATAAAGTAGGCATGTTTCGGTATGGTAACTGAAGCTATACGGAGGGAATTGTATCTAACGCGAGTGAGAGGAAAATACCGTGATCTACTTCAAGCCCCCCGGGCTTAGGCCCGGGTGGCTTTCTGCGCCGTCTACCTATTGATCTCTGACGCTCTCCACCACCAGTGCACAGGTAGAGACCGTCAAGTGGGCGTGGCCTAGTGGGCGTGGCCGGGGTGCCGTAATGGCTTCGGCTTCTTCATATATCTAAAAGGTGCTGCTATCTGTGGCTGGAGCAGCCCCCAATAAGGTCTTGCTCCCCTTGTGGCTATGTATAGTATTTACGGCTTATATGTTTGGTCCTGCTTCATTGGGTCTATTTGTGGGTAGCTTAGATTCTTAAAATACGTAACACAACATACTAGACAACATACTAGTGTACTCTTCATTGCTAAAATTTCACATAATTCTGCATAATATAAATAGGTCAAATTATATTTCTGGCCCGTGCGTAATTGTCAAGATGCACATTTCGATTAAAACTCACCTTTCTTCTTTTGGACGACTAAATTTGCATTAAATTTACTTATTTCCCTGTCCTAAGTCATGTTTAAGGATACACAGTTGAACATCCTTTTATTTATTTGAAACAAAAACTACCAGGTCAACAGGATATCACGAGACCTGTTACAGCGGAAATTTATCCAAGCGCCGCACAGGGTTAATTTCTTTTCGACACGCACAGCCCGGCGCACAGAAGCATCCGGAGTCTCTGTGGACAGGTAAGTGGCTAAACTTATTGTATCTGATAAATGCCATGTGTCATGACCAAGAGCAAGGGTGTAGAAGGCTAGCCTATTGCTTATACCCAGCAGTTTTTAAGTGTGCATGTCCACTAAATTCAATTATTATTGTCATAATTTAATGTAGCCGTTGTTATTTTGGATGCGTTACAATCATGGACGAAAAGTAGGCCTACCCAGCGAAATATTTAATAGCCCAGCTCCCACTCATAGCCTAACCAGGGCCTAATAGTTAGTTAGTTACTCAGTCTATAATGTTAAGTGAATTGTGCTGTAGGCCTACATTTACAGTATTTCCACTGCAAACTAGTGAAGACACATGGACAGTATAGTAGGCTAAATATTTTTATTCTTTGTCACACAGGTGACACAGGTAGTGTGTACTCCCGTCGGTGCAAGCCTCATGCGACCACTTATAGCAAAATGGATTTTGCTCTCCAAAAAGCCCCCTCTCCGCTGAGGTCACTGACCTGACCTGCTTCTGCCCCATCTGAGCGACGACACGGTCTGGCACCTGGACAGTGGTGACCCCTGTAAATAGTTGTTTGAGCATAGTAACTATATACACATACATAGATATGTATATATAGTTGTTTTTATATGTATATAGTGTGGCATCCCGCCACGTGGTCCCCGGCCTGGACGGGCCCGGGGTACCGTAGAGGACGGGGTGTACCACCCCCACCCACCAGCCGGCGAGAGAGAGCAGCCCTTTCGGCACCCCAATCAGGGTGATTGGGGGACACCTGGCCGAAAGCACGGGGGCCATTTTAAAAGGAGGCACAGCACAGCACAGCACGGGTCGGGTGCAGGAAGGAAGGGCTCGTGGAAGCAAGAGAGCCTAGAGGCCCACGGAGGCCCTAGAGACCGTGAGAACCCTGGTTGATTGAAGTGTTTGTGAATAAATGCCTGGAATGGCTTTAATCTTCCACAAACGCGTCGTTTGTACCGGTAACCCGGCTCATTCAAGGAGCGGGTTACCACACTTGGTGGAGAATGCAGGCACGAAGATCCCACTACGACCCCCCGCAAGAGACGCTGCTGCCGCCGCAAGAGACGCTGCTGCCGCCGCAAGAGACGCCGCCGCCGCCGCAAGGGACGCCGCCGCCGCCGCAAGGGACGTCGCCGCCGCCGCAAGGGACGTCGCCGCCGCCGCAAGGGACGTCGCCGCCGCCGCAAGGGACGTCGCCGCCGCCGCAAGGGACGCCGCCGCCGCCGCAAGGGACGCCGCCGCCGCAGCGGGAGAGAAGGCCGCAGCGCGAGGCCGGGACGGGGCTGCGCCGCCGGCCGGCGCGGACGTGGGGACGGGACGGCCCTGTATGCTGGCGACCTGCTGGGCGCAGGGAACATCGGGTAGTCCGACCATCCCGGTGCGGGTGATGAACCAGGACACGCAGGCCCTCCTGGACACCGGCAGTGCGGTTACCCTCCTTCGCCCCGACCTGGCGGGTGGGAAGGCAGGGGAGCCGATGGAGGTGGCCTGCGTCCATGGGGACACCCGGACCTACCCCACGTGTCACGTGGTTGTCCGCACCACACACGGTGTGTTTACGATCCGGGCGGGGATTGTCCCCCACCTACCGGTCCCCGTGGTAATCGGGAGGGACTGTCCGACTTTCCGCCGGTGGTGGGACCCGGTACTAGAGTCCCGGGGCAGGAGAGATGCGGTCGCCGCCGCGGCAGGAGAAGCAGCTGCCGCCGGCGCAACGGGAGACAAAGCGGCGGGAGACGAAGCGGCGGGAGACGAGGCGGCGGGAGACGAGGCGGCGGGAGACGAGGCGGCGGGAGACGAGGCGGCGGGAGACGACGCTGCCGGAGACGACGCTGCCGGAGACGACGCTGCCGGAGACGAAGCTGCCGGAGACGACGCTGCCGGAGACGACGCTGCCGGAGACGACGCTGCCGGAGACGACGCGGCCGGAGACGACGCGGCCGGAGACGACGCGGCCGGAGACGACGCGGCCGGAGACGACGCAGCCGGCGCCGCAGGAGACACCCGGCCCCGGCGAGACACCATCCTGGGCGGGTCCCTCGGCTACCTGGGGCTTGGACAAAGGGTGGAGGAGTGTGGCATCCCGCCACGTGGTCCTCGGCCTGGACGGGCCCGGGGTACCGTGGAGGACGGGGTGTACCACCCCCACCCACCAGCCGGCGACGAAGAGCAGCCCTTTCGGCTCCCCAATCAGGGTGATTGGGGGACACCTGGCCGAAAGCGGAGGAGCCATTTTAAAAGGAGGCACAGCACGGCACAGCACGGGTCGGGAGCAGGAAGGAAGGGCTCGTGGCAAGGAGAGAGCCTAGAGGCCCACGGAGGCCCTAGAGACCGCGACTCCTTCTTTCGTTTGATTGTTTCGTTGTTGTTACGTTGATGTTGAATAAATGCCTGAAATGGCTAAAACCCCACAGCCAAGCAAGTTCTGTCCGTGGAACCCGGTCCAACCGAGGACCGGGTCACCACAATAGTTGTTGGCATCGTTTCTATTTAGATATCTAGTTACGTGTACATCGTTTTTTTCAAATGATATAGTTGTGAGCGTAGTTTATTTTTTATAAATATAGTTATGTGTATATAGTTGTGTTTTATATTAATATAGTTAATATTAAATACCGGTTTCATTAATGTTCCAAATATCCTTGGCCTGGAACTGGTGCCGGTCCAGCACCATCTTTCAATTTTGGTAGAACAAGTTGACATTGTTTTGATTGAAGCAGGACAACCGTTGTTGGCTAGTGGCCTCTGGACGCCGAAGGGGGAGGCTGCTACTGCGCTCCATGAAGGAGCTGAACCAGTCCTTCCTCGACCAGGATCCAGGGAATGGGCAGCTGAAATGCACAGGGTCGTAAAAAGTTGATGTACATTTGTGTGTTTATGTTTGTTATTTGTTCATATTTATTAATTAAACTATGTGCATAGCATACATGTGTGCCTGTCCAAAAATGTATGTAGCCCTTTTCACAACACTGACCTCATTAGGGGTGAGCCCAATATGAATGGCTTCACTGCCCTCCTCTGCCCTCCCCTTGAGGTAGCGTGACAACGTGACATGATGTTGTCCCATGCAGGAACCAGCCCACGGGAGGTGGTTCTCCTTCTGACGCGTGGCATTTTTCTCTCAATAATCTGTTGATGCATGTGATGAACACGTTTTGTTCATTCAAAATATGTTATTAATTCAAAGCAGTAGTTATTCATTGCAAAAACTTTTATTAATTCTGTGATTTATACAGGTATCGATCGTGCAATGTGTGCGTAATTACGCATGGTGATGTGCGGGACGTTTGAAACAAGTGTTTCAATCGTCCCGACAGCGACTGCTGACACTTAAATCTTTTTAACCTCTAAACTTCAAAACTCTGATATTGCATACTTTATCACAGGTTTAAGTACTAATTCATCTGTTGTATAGTCATATTATTATAGCATGAAACAAAAAATACAACTATTTATTACAAAAAAACTACCGCAGGAAGGATTTTACTTACAGCACTCGAAAACAGGTTTGCGGGATAACATTTGAAGGGTGTGACGTCATTACACGAAATTTCCTGGGGTTGGTCAGTCTTGCTTGCTGAACGTAGTGACGAATTTTGACGTGAAAGCATTGCGTGGTTTTCGAGGAAATCGCTGTGTTTCAATCGTCCCGTGTTTCAATCGACCCGGCTCTCCCCTACTACTCTTCATATTGTAGATTTTCATCTTTTGTACAGCAAGGTCCTGTGACACAACCCAGTCACCAAGAAAAAACGTTGACGGTGTACGTTTCCATGAACACTGGATACGTAGCATTTCAACGTAAAAAATAGCGTGTTATACCTACAGTATCCACGCGTGCCGCTGTGGAAGCGGTTTCGGGGTTTGGGTTTCACGGCTTTCGCGGCAAATTGTGGACACGATTGTTTAGGGGGGGGGGGGGAGGTAGACTGTTGTTGACCGGGGAGGGGGGGGGGGGGAGACACGTTTGTTGAGGGGGGGACGACGACGACGACGACACGATTGTAGGGGGGGGGGGGGACATGTTAGTTGAAGGGGGGGGGGGGGACACGTTTGTAGGGGGGGGGGCACGCTCGACAACGAGAGTTGGTTTTTATTGAACGCTCGACAACGAGAGTTGTTTTTTATTGAACGAGACTTCAACACGGAACAGCTGCACGAAACGATGGTCACGTCACTCTCTGTGACGGTGTCGACAACAATGAACACACGAACAATGTTAATAGAACAACACACAACCACATAACATCCCGAACCCATTAACCCCACTTAATCCTAACAACAAAACAAGTTAACAAAAGCCCCATTTGTCAACTGACAACCCCAATTCCCAGAATCCCCCGCGGCTCCGGAACACGGCGTAGCCTATATTAATCTTTATTATCTGAATGGGAAATGCAATATTTTAGGACAGATACACCATTAAACGCGTTTCTAATGACATTTCTAGCGAGAAATGTACCTTTTCCTCACATAATCTTCAGTCAGTGAATGTGTATGATCTTTATTAATCTTTATTATCTGAATGGGAAATTGTTGGGAAAAATACATCACATGTACATTATAAATATAGCTAACTCCTACCCTAGCCTGATGAGCACATCACATGGACACATTATAATATAGTCAACTCTTGCTCTAACCCAACAACACAAACATGATAATATATAGTCAGGTCAAGGCCGGAGCTGAAGGCCCCATCTCCCAGGCAGGCAGATGGTGGACACTCAGACAATGCACCAGTCATCCTCAAGAACGGGAAAGCCACATTAATTTATCACACAGGAGACACCTCGAAGCTCTCCCCCACTAGAAGGAACACATGCAGATACTAGGGGCCTGAGAGCCACATTAAATTATCACACACGAGACACTTCGGGGGGGGCACTCCCCCGTTTTAATTTATCACACCAGAGACACGAGGAACTCACCCCGTTACGAAGCTCTCTCAGGGCCTGGGAGCCAAAACACACAGAACCGCACACACCTCAAACGCACACACCTCATCGAGAGGAGGATACAGCATAAGACTGCATCACACAGGGACTCTTCACCTTCTTCTGAAGCAGACCTTCCACGGAGGCGAAGCTCCAGATGAACCATCAGCGCTGATTAGGGACTTAGACATATTCGATTTCTCACGCTTTATGACTCTGTATAACCGCTGCCACTTTACTTAATAAATCCAAGGTCCTCGTGCCGATAGACTTTATTACCTCTCCGTCTCATTTTATCTGGTCCAGTAGCTAGACAGACCGTTTTTCCCCACAAAATGCAATATTTTAGGACCGATTCACCGTTAAACGTGTTTCTGATAACATTTCTAGCGAGAAATATACTTTTTACTTGGATAATCTTCAGTCAGTGATTGTGTCTGATCTTTAGTTTTATAGTTTAGGATTTGATCGGCTCGCTCGCATGTTTCAACGACGTCAGGTTGTTAGGGACGCTGCTTTCGCTAAACTAGCAGCTCACGTGCTTCCTGCGTTTGTGTTATTAAACTGTTACTTTATGTAACTTTTAATGATATCATCTTGTTAGAAACACGTATATCTGAGAGCCAACCCAGTCGCCAAAAGCATACGTTGACAGTGTACGTTTCGTGAACACTGGATTACGTCGCATTTCAACATAAAAAAGCGTGTTATACACACACACACACGCACGCACACACAAGCACACACACGCACACGCACGCACAGACACACACAGACACACAGACGCACACACACACACACACGCACACGGTGCATTTCGCTGCTAAAACAACAACAAAAAAATATTCCCTCAAATATTATTACTTTCAAAACGTTGGCCAAAATGGCCAATAATATCATTTTTTATTTGGGATGCTTCTAGGACATTTTGGGTGGATTTTGAACGGTAGGTGGGCAGCACGTTTTTTGCAGGACCTGGCAACCCTGCGCTGTTGCCCGAGATCTGGATCCACCCCCCCCCCCCCCCCTAAATAAATACTATGGCAGAATAAAGAATAAATTCATGCATTATCATTAAACTTGAACATTTGTTTTTACAGTAGATTGGTGGAGGGATGACGTATGTTGGCCAACCCGGAAGTTAGCGTCGCCCTGGGTTCCCTTGACAAAAAGCCAACGGGTTTTTTCATTGGATTTTGGATTATTGCAGAAAAATTAGCATCTTTGAAGCACCTCCTCAAAAAACTGAAAATGAATAAATAAATAAAAAGAACCGTTTTCCAAAGAACGAAATGTAAACCAATGCATTCTGAATGGGAGTGTTTCTCCGATTTTTCCATGCTACACAGAACGAAATGTAAACCCATGCAAATAAAGACTTCATGGTCATAATTTAAATATCATTAATCTCCTGAGTGTGTTGGGTGGTATTCTATTTTATTCAACGGGGCTGCATCCAGTCACTTGACCGTCATGGTTGCTATGGTGGTTGCTATCGACCGCCCCCTCTAATCCTTACATGGCTCTAAAAACCACGCGGCAAAGGAGCTGCCGTAAATTGTGTTGTTTTTGTCGTAAACTGGGGTCCGACGGTTAAAAAATAGACAGATATTCCGAGCTATCCTTAAAAGGCAGCTTGGATGTTTTTATTTTCTGCAGTTTAGACTTCTTCTATAACCTATTTTTGAAAGCAAAACACCAAGTTCATTGATTTAACGAGGCAGGGTTATTTGAAGCAATTTATTCAATAAATATTTGTGAGAGGTCATTCCTTCTCCTGACTTTGCTTCCTATTTATGTCTAGTGTACACCCCTACTGTCCAAAAGCATCCCCCCCCCCTCCTCATATGGATTTGGAGAGTTGTTGCCACGTCCCAGTGGTGGAAGTATCATATAATATGAAAGAGGGCATTCAATTATACTACAATGATCAATTAGGAGGCCGATGCCCTAAAGGAAGTGATGCAATAGGTGACTGAGGCAAGAACATTTAAGTAAACTGTACCTTGGGGTCTCTTATATATCAAAGGGGGTTTCAAAGGACGCATACGCTTCAACCTGTGGCTCCAGCCCTACAGGAAATGACTCAGCAAGTGCTCCATCTCGTTGCACCTGCACCCAGCGGCTCGCTTGCAAGATTTTGGCCTGAAGTTCTTCCTGAAGTTTACACACATTTCCCGGGGCCCCGAGAACGACATATCCAAGATTTGTAGTTCTAGCCCATAGAGAAAAAAAGTTTTCCCAAATGGACTGTCATTTGGACAAAGCCCCTTCAGAAGTGTTGCCTGCGAGACCTAATGGTTCAGAATGTGGTGGAAAAACTGTTTTTGAGATAGGAAGGTCCTACCGCCCTGAAATTTGAATACCATATTCTAGGGCCTAACTGGGACCCCCGCACCGAAACTTGGCCCGGTCGGACCCCGAGTGCAGGAAGGGGGGGCCTGGACTTTCATAATCTTCGCTCGGTGAATGTAAAGGATGTTTGGTCGGATGTTATGACGAAGAATCATAATGTGAATGGGAATATTCTATAAATGTCTTGATATAATCTTTCGTCTCAACACTTCTGCTGCAGCCGCTTAAAGTCTCACTCCGAGAATCTTAAAATATGAATCAATCCATTAGAAGTATGAAAATATCTTCCCGGTGGTGTAACAGGGCAAACAAGGTGTCCTTTGACATCTACGTTTCGAGACGATTGCAACAGTGCCACATATGATCATATTTGAATATGTTTCGGGGGAGTAATTAGCTGTCGATTTTGGAGGCCTTTATCAATAATGACCAGCTATAGATTTGCTTCCCGATGGAGATTTTTGACAAATTACATGTTAATTAGCTTGGTGTCATTGGACTCAGCTCAACGTGTAGATGCTAAATAACATGTCATTTGTCACAATTTTTTATCGGGAAGCAAATCAATAGCTGCTCATTATTGATTAAGGCCTACAATTTCGACAGCTAATTACTACCATTAATCATGTTCGAATATGCTCATGTGTGGCACCGTTGCAATCGCCTGGAAGCGTAGATGTTGAAGGACACCTTGTTCGTCCTCTTACGCCACCGGGAAGATATTTACATGCTTCTGATTGACTAATGAATTGATTCAGCTATTCCCCCAGAAGTCTGGGGTCAAAAGGTCAAAAGGAGACGGCACCACGCCGCTTATGAGACAAAAGTTAATGTGTATTTCTCTCATAACTTTTTGTCATTATTAAAGAGAGGCCTGATTCTCAGATATGCAGGTTGGATGGCTAGGGTGTAGGTCTGGGAAGAACTACAGGCCAAAATCTTGCAAGCGAGTCGCTGGGTGCAGGTGCAACGAGATGGAGCACTTGCTGAGTCATTTCCTGTAGGGCTGGAGCCACAGGTTGAAGCGTATGCGTCCTGTGAAACCCCCTTTGATGTATAAGAGACCCCAAGGTACAGTTTAGAAGCATCCCAAATAAAAAATGATATTATTGGCCATTTTGGCCAACGTTTTGAAAGTAATAATATTTGAGGGAATATTTTTTTGTTGTTGTTTTAGCAGCGAAATGCACCGTGTGTGTCTGTGTGTGCGTGTGCGTGTGTGTGCTTGTGTGTGTGTGCGTGCGTGTGTGTGTGTGTATAACACGCTATTTTATGTTGAAATGCGACGTAATCCAGTGTTCACGAAACGTACACTGTCAACGTATGCTTTTGGCGACTGGGTTGGCTCTCAGATATACGTTATAAGATGATATCATTAAAAGTTACATAAAGTAACAGTTTAATAACACAAACGCAGGAAGCACGTGAGCTGCTAGTTTAGCGAAAGCAGCGTCCCTAACAACCTGACGTCGTTGAAACATGCGAGCGAGCCAATCAAATCCTAAACTATAAAACTAAAGATCAGACACTATCACTGACTGAAGATTATCCAAGTAAAAAGTATATTTCTCGCTAGAAATGTTATTAGAAACACGTTTAACGGTGAATCGGTCCTAAAATATTGCATTTCCCATTCAGATAATAAAGATTAATAAAGATCATACACATTCACTGACTGAAGATTATGTAAGGAAAATGTACATTTCTCGCTAGAAATGTCATTAGAAACGCGTTTAATGGTGTATCTATCCTAAAATATTGCATTTCCCATTCAGATAATAAAGATTAATATAGGCTACGCCGTGTTCCGGAGCCGCAGGGGATTCTGGGAATTGGGGTTGTCAGTTGACAAATGGGGCTTTTGTTAACTTGTTTTGTTGTTAGGATTAAGTGGGGTTAATGGGTTCGGGATGTTATGTGGTTGTGTGTTGTTCTATTAACATTGTTCGTGTGTTCATTGTTGTTGACACCGTCACCGAGAGTGACGTGACCATCGTTTCGTGCAGCTGTTCCGTGTTGAAGTCTCGTTCAATAAAAAACAACTCTCGTTGTCGAGCGTTCAATAAAAAACAACTCTCGTTGTCGAGCGTGCCCCCCCCCCCCTACAAACGTGTCTCCCCCCCCTCAACAAACGTGTGTCGTCCCCCCCCCCCCCCCTTCAACTAACGTGTTCCCCCCCCCCCCCCCCCTACAATCGTGTCCCCCCCCCCCCTCAACAAACGTGTCTCCCCCCCCCCCCCCCCCCCCTCCCCGGTCAACAACAGTCTACCTCCCCCCCCCCCCCTAAACTATCGTGTCCACAATTTGCCGCGAAAGCCGTGAAACCCAAACCCCGAAACCCGCCTCCACAGCGGCACGCGTGGATACTGTAGGTATAACACGCTATTTTTTACGTTGATATGCTACGTATCCAGTGTTCATGGAAACGTACACCGTCAACGTTTTTTCTTGGCGACTGGGTTGTGTGACACAAGGTCTTCATCTGCATCCTGAAATAGCAAATACATTACAGCAAAATGTTACTGACCAAATTGAACATCTCCTAAAATGCTTCAAACCCTTTGACAATTAAAGGCAAGACTATCTACTAGTCTATTTCGCCATTTGTCACATTGTTATCCAAGATTAGTTAAAAAAGGATCCAACCAGCTTAATAACAAATGATATAGCACTGTGAGCTCATTCTTGAAGCTTAAAGTCATCCTAAGCAACTTATTTCAGAGGTTACTTCAGTCTCTCTGCAAAAATGTCTCTCAACTGTTCTGTGAGCTCTCAAGAAGAAAAGAAAGAGATGGGGAGTTTTAAGTAAAACCTCCTATGTCTGTAGTAGTTATTTAAAATTGTAGTTTTACTTACATCATACTCTTTTAAGAGTTGATCTGTCGATTCCCCAAGGTACACCATCAAACATCGAATGACAACATCTCTTGTCACGTGGATGCTTCGATTGCTTGGAGCCTGAAATGAAAAAATAATCATTATTCATCTTCATGGTGTAAAAATCACTCTCTGACCTTAACTTGTTAAAGCTGCATTTTCTAACAGTAAATTATTGTTAAAATAGTCCCTCTGAACTGCTATGCCAGGGACCAGCCTAATGAAAAGCTTTTTGTAATTACTTATGTTTCCTGGAAACCAGAACTGATTCTGGAAAGTCCTGTATCCCAGAAAATTGTCCCAGTAAAAAAGTAGTGCTTAGTAAATAAACTCTGATATTGTTTAGTTTAGCTGCGTCTCTTTTTTCCGGGACGGTAGTTAAAATCCACTCCGGTGTCACTCTCTACTGTGTGACACTGCCTACGTGTACTGTGTCCTAATTTCATAGACGGGTTACATTTGAGCGTGAATAAGCTAATACCTGCTTCCTACGGGCATTGCCCTAGTGTGATTAAATAAAATACCAAATGCCAGTTAAATAGGGCTGACATGAACAGAAAGAAAACTGTAATGATTATGCACTCGCACCAGTGTGACCGGGTAAAAATTCACGTCATATATGCAATCAAAATAGTCGCAGTCTAGAGTCCCGCTAGTAGCTTACAGTGCTCAGTCTGCACCACGCTCTAATTTACTGACCTTAAACCAGCATTCAACAACGCAACTCGCGAGTCTAGAGTCCCGATAGTAGCTTACAGTGCTCAGTCTGCACCACGCTCTAATTTACTGACCTTAAACCAGCATTCAACAACGCAACTCGCGGTGATATGTCAACACGAGCTGCCTGTTACTCCTGTTTGAATGCTTCTCCGTCAGAGAAAAAATAACTGATGTCTCAACCCATTCTCACCAATATGCGTACAGATCGCACGGTTTGACACTTTCAAAATGCGTGCAGTACATACGCCAAATGACCATTTCGCATGTGTAACCCATGCTATTTCACTCTCTCTGCTAATATATGTATATGTCAATATATATGAATGCATATATTATAATAATATATATAATGTAGTGTGTATGGTGTATATCTATAGTATATATATTTCCCAGTATATATTCCTGACGGCCGCTAACTGAAACGGTTCACTGGAGACCGTGTTTTGTTGACGCTCCCTAAAAGGGCAAAACATGCGACAGGCAGTAGCGTCATCGCAGCGCGACAGAATCGGCGGGCGCGGGAAAAGTGGTTCTCTGCTTGACCAGTGTTGCCAACTTAGCGATTTTGTCGCTATATTTAGCTACTTTTCAGACCCCTTTGGCGACCTTTTTTCAAAACAGCGACAAATCTAGCTCCTTTTTCAGCTGTTATTGGTGACTTTTGGCGACTTTTTGAGGTGAAAGCACTATCGCTATTACCTCTTCACAACGAGCACCGGGTGCCTGTGCGGCCCCTCCCCGTCTCAAAGCACTTACAGGCAGCCCAGTCCTCGTGCAGCAGTCCCTCCCAGCTGCTCTGTTAGCAGGAGCTAACAGGAGACGTTCACGCCTCGGCATCCGGGCTGCAAATGAATCCGCGTCCCAGCCAGCAAGCCGCCGCCGACTGATCCCTGACGTACATTCAGGGCGGGAAAATGTAATATTTCCTTTGTCTAAATAAAATAATAAATCGCTGTTTTACATTGACTCACACTGCCTCAGGCTCAGTCACTTAATAATAATAATAATTCATTTTATTTGTTGAGCACTCTTCATTCTAGGCAGAATCTCAGAGTGCTGAAATTTTCACCTCACCTCGTCCACTGTGTGTGTGTGTCTTTACCATGTCGCAGTCAAAACTTTACCAACAAAAATATAGGAAAGAGTGGGAAGCAAACACTGCTTTTAAGGGCTGGTTAAAGCCGTTTATTGGAGACGATAAACGAGCATACTGTAGCTATTGCAAGGTCGATTTCTGTGCCAAACTCAGTGATGTGAAGAAACACAGTTCAACCCAAAAGCATATTCAAAAGGCAAAGCCTTAAAGTTTTTTTTTTTTATACTTCCGGTTATGCAAATTAGGTGATGACGTCATCTAGCGACTTCTAGCGACTTTTAGGAGAGCCAATAGCTACTTTCCTTCCTGAAGAGTTGGCAACACTGTGCTTGACGCGTAAGAAGAGCGAACATAGACTTGAAGAGCGAACATAGACTTGAAGAGCGAACATAGACTTGAAGAGTGAACATATAGACTTGAAGAGAAACGAAGAAAAGGTTATCACGGAAGAAATAGAAGATATGGAGGAAGATTTGACGTTACTTTGAACAAGAGGACAGCCTGTCATCGACTGGCCCCCGCTCAAGAACGTTCGGCCATAGCGGTAGTGGTAGGAACAGAACGCCCCCCTTTCATTGAATCGAGTGCACTCAAAGACTTGCTGGGTACCCATTTTATTTAGTTTGTTATTGTTCTTGGGGACCTCTTTTGGGTTCAGTGTTTTGAGTTCAGTGTTGTTATTATAATTGTGTGAATAATCTGATTGATTCTGAGTGATCGTTAGATAAAAGGTCAAAAGTGCCTCACTGTGTCTGTGTGTTATTCCTTTTATCAGCGTTCTATTAAGAATACAAGCCAGTCTCCTTATAACCTGGAATTCATGCACCACTGCATTGTGTTATATTACCTTTAAAAATACAGTTGGTTACACGTGCATATGATACGCAAAACCCAGCATTAACTACTGTGGAGGGCGGATGCGTCCATTTCGCGTGTGTGGCGTAGTGTGGCGTCTGTTGACGCTCATTGGGCGAGTATTTCTTTGGTTCGGTGTGCGTATACATTTTCCACATGTTCATGTGTGTGTGCGGAGGGAGAGTCATTGTTTTGAGTGCGAGTGCAGTATACAGTGTTCATGTTTGTTGGTGTGGTTGTGAAGGTGTACTACCCATAAATCGCCAGTAGGTGGCAAATGCGCTTCGGTAGCAGCAGAGTGGCGGGAAAGTAACAGGGTGAAAATCTCGCGTTATTACGTCAGACAAAGAGATTCCCGGCAGTTGAGTACAACTGAAGAATACTGTTATTCATTGTCACTTATAATTTCATTTTCTTGCATTTTGCAGGTAAGCTGGTGATATTGGGTTAGAACGGGGAGTGGCGAGAATGGTTTTACTGTATGATGATAACACTGTTATGTTATAAGGTGTTTATGAGCGGCTCACCGCATCACCGTCCTGATTAGCCAGTTAGCAGCTAATGTAGTGTTGCGGCCGTTAGGATAGTGGTACGGGCAGATGGCGGATGCCTTGACAATGAGCTCTTACGAGGGAGCCCGCTGCTCGTGTTATGATTCTGGGAACTGTTATGGCCGTTTATGAAGGTTCATTAAGAAACTGGTGTTTTACTGTTATATTATCTGTCTGTAAATAGGCCCTACGAAGTGGTCTAAATTGCAGTTCACCATTGGGTCCTATTGTATTGATTTTGTGGGCAATAGTATAATGTTATTGATAATAGAAGGTCCACTGTAATACAATTTAGCTTTAATTTAGATCTGATAATATAAAATGCCCATTTAACACCTTATGTTACATTTAAATGAACAGAAACATTGTAATTACTATTTGGCTATTTTATGACATTTGTTTATATAGGATAATTAGGCAGTGTATCCTTTATTATTATTATGTATTATTTCAGAGACTTGTTATGTAACTGGCAAACATATTACACATTATAGTGTCAGAAATGGTATAATACTCTATTTTATGCATTATGTTATTTTGTTATTATTTTGATTACGTCAGACAAAGAGATTCCCGGCAGTTGAGTACAACTGAAGAATACTGTTATTCATTGTCACTTATAATTTCATTTTCTTGCATTTTGCAGGAACCCAAACAATAAATGTGTAGCACCAGACTGAGCCTTTGGATTTGCATTCTGTGCCACGCTACACGTGCATATGATACGCAAAACCCAGCATTAACTGAATGGGAAATGCAATATTTTAGGACAGATTCACCATTAAACGTGTTTCTAATGTCATTTCTAGCGAGAAATGTTCTTTTTCCTTGAATAATCTTCAGTCAGTGAATGTGTATGATCTTTATTAATCTTTATTATCTGAATGGGAAATCAATATTTTAGGACCGATTCACCGTTAAACGTGTTTCTAATAACATTTCTAGCGAGAAATATACTTTTTACTTGCATAATCTTCAGTCAGTGATTGTGTCTGATCTTTAGTTTTATAGTTATAAGGAAGATTTTATCGGCTCGCTCGCATGTTTCAACGACGTCAGGTTGCTAGGGACGCTGCTTTCGCTAAACCAGCAGCTCAAGTGTTTCCTGCGTTTGTGTTATTAAACCGTTACTTTATGTAACTTTTAATGATATTGTCATAACCACAGGCGAGGTAGTGAGCGAAGTAAGCTTGATAGCAGGTTTATTGGATTCCACAATCGGACAGGCAGGCACAGCTCCACCGGAAAACTACAACAACCAAAACTCCCGCCCGGAAGGAAACCCCCGGAACCCCCTCTCAGAAGGCCCGCCCCTTCCTCCCGAACCCTGTGATGCTACAATATCATCTTGTTAGAAACACGTTTATCTGAGAGCCAGCCCAGTCGCCAAAAGCATACGTTGACAGTGTAAGTTTTAGTGAACACTGGATTACGTCGCATTTCAACATAAAATAGCGTGTTAAGCACACACACACACACACGCACACACACACACACACAATGCATTTCACTGCTAAAACAACAACTTCGGCTGCTTCTGGGTGGATTTTGAACGGGATGTGGGCAGGACGTTTTTGGCAGGCAGGACCTGGCAACCCTGCGCTGTTGCCCGAGGTGCTGAAATGCTCCGGAACAGATCTGGATCCACCATGGCCAAAATAATCCCCCCCCCCCTATGGCAGAATAAAGAATAAATTCATGCATTATCATTCAACTTGAACATGTGTTTTCACAATATAGAGTGGTGGAGGGATGACGTATGTTGGCCAACCCGGAAGTGAGCGTCGACCTGGGTTTCCCTTGACAAAAAGCCAACGGGTTTTTCCATTGGATTTTGGATTATTGCAGAAAAATTAGCATCTTTGAAGCACCTCCACAAAAACTGAAAATAAATAAATAAATAAAAATAACCGTGCTCCAAAGAACAAAATGTAAACCAATGCATTCTGAATAGGAGTGTTTCTCCAATTTTTATGCAATTATGCAACATTGAAGCTCAGTTTACTGCACTGTGATTCGCCCTGGTGCCTGAACCAGATACTTGACATCTCTTCTTCGACGCAAGTTCCTCAATGTTTGGGGTCAGGCTCTGAGCTGAGGAAATCCTCAGGATTGAGTGAAGGTGTTCATCAGTGAGACAACTCCTGTGTGATGTTTTGTTCAACTTCATTACAGAGAAAAGTTGTTCACATAGGTATGTGCTACCAAACATAGAGAGCATTTGAGCAACTTGAGCACGCAGCTGGGGCATTGTGTCAGGGATGAAACTTGGAAACTGTGCAGCACCAACAGAGTCATACTTCGACCTGAGTGTGTCGCTACATTGGAGTTTGATCAGCTCCATTTGGAGGTTGGTTGGTGCGCTTTCCACGTCAACTGCAAACGGATTACTGAGCAGTTCAAACCTACTCTTTTGGGCTTCAAAGTCGGCAAATCGGCGTGTGAAGTCGGCGCTAAGTAGGCCGAGCTTTTCAGCAAATTGTGCACTTGGGAACACAGAGACTTGCTCTTGCATAGTTTGGCAGCACGGGAAATGGCCCAGGTTTTCTCGCAGTATTTGCATCTCCCACAGGCGCAGCTTGGTTTTAAACGCCTTCACTGCAGCGTGCATGTCAGTGATCACATGATCCCGTCCTTGAAGCTGCAGGTTGAGCGCATTGAGATGGCTCGTAATGTCACACAGAAACGCCCATTCACACCAAAACGCTTTGTCCCGGAGCTCTGTTGTGTCTTTCCCTTTGCTTTCCATTAACTGACATATTTCCTCACGCAACTCGAAACATCTGTTCAGCACCCTCCCCCGGCTTAGCCATCGCACCTCTGTGTGATAGAACACATCACCATATTCCGAACCAATCTCCACCAGAAAGGACTTGAATTGACGGTGATTTAAACCTTTGGCTCTAATGAAATTAACTGCTTGTGTTACAGTTCTCATTACGTGATCCATTTTCAAAGCTTTGCCACACAACGATTCCTGGTGTATGATGCAGTGATACGCTGTCAGCTCCCCTGCGCCGTTCACCTCCAGCATCTTCTCCCGAATCCTGCCCACCAATCCATTATTTTGACCGCACATCGCTGGCGCCCCATCCGTTGTTAGTCCCACAAGTTTATCCCAAGGCAGACCCATTTCATTCACACATTTGCACACCTCATCAAAGAGATCCTTCCCGGTATCCTTCCCGGCCATGCATTGATTTCAGTCCTAAAAGTTCCTCTGTAACGCGCAGACTCGAGTCAACTCCGCGGATGAAGATTGACAGCTGGGCCGTATCTGATGTGTCGGTGCTCTCACCCACAGCGAGGGAGTATGCGATGAAATGTTTTCCCTTTTCCATCAGCTGTTGTTGTAAATTGCTGGAGAGCTCACATACACGATCAGCAACAGTGTTTCTGCTCAGACTGACGTTTAAAAATGCTTGTCTTTTATCTGGGCACACGACATCGCAAACTTTTAACAAGCAGTTTTTTAGAAATTCTCCCTCGGTAAAGGGTCGGGCGGATTTAGCAATCTCCTCAGCCACAATGAAACTAGCCTTTACAGCAGCATCACTTTGTATTTTGGCTTTAACAAACATAGTCTGCTGTGACACCAAACTTCGTTTCAACTCCACTACCTTCTGTAGCTTCTGTTGAATGTTCATACTCTTGTACTGCCGTCTTAAATTGTACTCTTTCGTGACAGCCACATCTGCCCCGCACACAAGACAGATGGGTTTGCCCTTCATATCGGTGAACAGGTATTCAGCCTCCCACCTCTCTTGAAAAACCCTGTTCTCAATGTCCACCTTCCGTTTAGCCATTTTTTCCGGGGAAAGCGACAGGTAGCTAACAAAAAGTTGGCTAAAAAACCTAGGCTACTTCAGGTGATAAACAGTATGATGCTGCTGCATTAAACATTCTAGAGTAGACTATAGGGCTACAGGTAGTGGGGGATGGGCTCGCGCTTGTGGGCCTCGAATGACGTATACCAGCGCAGCGGCAGTGCATTGTGGGACTTGCAGTTTTACGCTGAAATGCGATAAACCGGCGGGCCAGTTCTGATAGATATTAGATATTATCTGGCGGGCCAAATTAAATTACACCGCGGGCCGGATTAGGCCCGCGGGCCTTGAGATTGACAGCTATGCTTTAGGGCTTTGGCCTCCTAATTGATCATAATTGAATGCCCTCTTTCATATATATGATACCACCACCACCACTGGGACAACAATGATCCAAATCGATATGGGGAAGGGTGGGGGGGGGGTACTTGTGGACAGTAGGGGTGTACACTAGACATAATTAGGAAGCAAACTCAGGAGATGGAATGACCTCTCGCAAATATTTATTTAATAAATTGTTTCAAATAACCCTGCCTCGTTAAATCAATGGGTTTGGTGTTTAGTTTTCAAAAATAGGTTATAGAAGAAGTCTAAACTGCAGAAAATAAAAACATCCAAGGTGCCTTTTAAGGATACCTTGGAATATCTGTCTATTTTCCATCGGACCCTAGTTTACGACAAAAACAATACAATTGACGGCAGCTCCTTTGCCGCGTGGTTTTTGGAGCCATAAGGATTAGAGGGGGCGGTCGATAGCAACCACCATAGCAACCATGACGGTCAAGTGACTGGATGCAGCCCCGTTGAAAGAAATAGAATACCACCCTACACACTCGGGAGATTAAGGATTTTTAAATGATTATGACCATGAAGTCTTTATTTGTATGGGTTTACATTTCGTTCTGTGTAGCATGGAAAAATTGGAGAAACACTCCCATTCAGAATGCATTGGTTTACATTTTGTTCTTTGGAGCACGGTTATTTTTATTTATTTATTTATTTTCAGTTTTTGTGGAGGTGCTTCAAAGAAGCTAATTTTTCTGCAATAATCCAAAATCCAATGGAAAAACCTGTTGGCTTTTTGTCAAGGGAAACCCAGGTCGACGCTCACTTCCGGGTTGGCCAACATACGTCATCCCTCCACCACTCTATACTGTAAAAACACATGTTCAAGTTGAATGATAATGCATGAATTTATTCTTTATTCTGCCATAGGGGGGGGGGGGGGGGGGGGGGGGCATACAATTATTTTGGCCATGGTGGATCCAGATCTGTTCCGGAGCATTTCAGCACCTCGGGCAACAGCGCAGGGTTGCCCGGTCCTGCCTGCAAAACCGTCCTGCCCACATCGCGTTCAAAATCCACCCAGAAGCAGCCCAAGTTGTTGTATTAGCAGCAAAATGCATTGTGTGTGTGTGTGTGTGTGTGTGTGTGTGTGTGTGTGTGTGTGTGTGTGTGTGTGTGTGCTTAACACGCTATTTTATGTTGAAATGCGACGTAATCCAGTGTTCACTAAAACGTACACTGTCAACGTATGGTTTTGGCGACTGGGCTGGCTCTCAGATAAACGTGTTTCTAACAAGATGATATTGTAGCATCACAGGGTTCGAGAGGAAGGGGCGGGCCTTCTGAGAGGGGGTTCCGGGGGTTTCCTTCCGGGCGGGAGTTTTGGTTGTTGTAGTTTTCCGGTGGAGCTGTGCCTGCCTGTCCGATTGTGGAATCCAATAAACCTGCTATCAAGCTTACTTCGCTCACTACCTCGCCTGTGGTTATGACAATATCATTAAAAGTTACATAAAGTAACGGTTTAATAACACAAACGCAGGAAACACGTGAGCTGCTGGTTTAGCGAAAGCAGCGTCCCTAGCAACCTGACGTCGTTGAAACATACGAGCGAGCCAATAAAATCTTCCTTATAACTATAAAACTAAAGATCAGACACAATCACTGACTGAAGATTATGCAAGTAAAAAGTATATTTCTCCCTAGAAATGTTATTAGAAACACGTTTAACGGTGAATCGGTCCTAAAATATTGCATTTCCCATTCAGATAATAAAGATTAATAAAGATCATACACATTCACTGACTGAAGATTATTCAAGGAAAAAGTAAATTTCTCGCTAGAAATGCCAATAGAAACACGTTTAATGGTGAATCTGTCCTATAATATTGCATTTCCCATTCAGTTAATGCTGGGCTTTGCGTATCATATGCACGCGAAATGGACGCATCCGCCCTCCACAGTAGTTAATGCTGGGTTTTGCGTATCATATGCACGCAAAATGGTCATTTGGCGTATGTGCTGCACGCATTTTGAAAGTGTCAAACCGTGCGATCTGTACGCATATTGGTGAGACTGGGTTGGATGTCTACAGTGAATGTACCCTGAACGTGGACACGGCTGTTTCTGTCTCTACACGGTCACGGAGAACCAGCTGTTAGCCTTGTTGAACATGCACCAAACACAAAACTATTTCCAATAAAAAATAAGGCCATATTAATCAAACAGAACGAGCAAACAGAGAAACTTTGTTTTGAAATATAACGAAATCCATAGCCTTAATAAAATATTAATAGAGTAACTATTAATTCAGTTAATTTATCTCGACAACGACATGCAGTAAACCGTGTAAATGGCTTACCTCTGAAAGCAAGAATCCTTCTTTGGTCTCTGAGATTAGCTCCTTGCTAGCTAGCTAGCCATCTTGGTTGTTGCGTGATACAGGGCATGGGTGAGCGAGAGGGAAGGGCGAGGAAGGAAAATTAGTAAAAGTAGATCATTTGACGCGTCTTAAAAGAGAATTACATAGCATATAACAGGAAAATACTTAAAATACTCAACATAATTGTCGCATTGAGCAGACCACTTTGTCATTCTTTTGGTCGAGGCAAAACGGCCTCTGTATTGACTTCAAATCAGAGTAAGCAGAGTAAGGTTGACATTTTTGGTAACAAACGCGAAAAACAATGTTCACATGCTACTGCATCTTAGTTTAGCAGTATCTGTTAACAAATATAATGAAAAGTTATTCACCTTTTGGGAAGTGGCAGTCCCAGAAATGTGCTGACTGCATGGTGCTGACAGACGTCCATGTGGCGCAAAATGCCCGCTCGGCGGAAGTGTAAGGTTATAAGAACCAAAGAGCAGTGCTGATAAAATATAATTAAATACTACTAATGGGATCACAGCTGATTTTTTTCAGACATAAATAGTAAAATACAATTACCTAATAAAAAACATTAAATTGGTTGAATTCAGCTAACTTTGTATCCAAACTGCTTTAAGTATTTTTATTATGTAAAGGTTGCTACTGTTTATTTATTAAATATGAATTAACCCTATTCCCTTTTTTTTTTACTGTGTAAAATGATTAAAACCAAAGATCTCTGAATGGGTCAAATTTATAGATATAAATGATAGCGAAATTCGGTTTAGATATTAATGAAGATACAAATGTGTAGATTTGTTTAATGGTTCGAACGATGGTAAACGGCTGAAATTTGACCGAGTTACGATGTCTTAAAGGCCCACTATGCAACTTTTTTTGCCAAAATTACATTAAGTATGCAGGTTGAGAGTTATGCTGATGGTTCTGCATCAATTTCTGGGTCGATTGGTGGGTGTGTCATTTACCCATGTCGCCTCTCCAGTGAAAAAGCTCACATGCAACTTGCTCTGTTCGGACCGACACAATCCGGATGTGACGCAGCGGAAGTATCCTCGAAAATGTAGTCAGATTGTAGTTTCGAAAATGCTTTACGGCACAGAGACACACCCAAACATGGCACCGGCTAGATATGAACAGCCAGTTGCGAGGCAATTGTTGCATTCATCATGGATCAATCGACTGATAAGGGACCGAAGAGGCGACCGTCGGTGGAACAAAAGAAGAATGGACCAGAAAAGAGATCAGACACGAGTGAAAGGGGAACTTTTTTGGCTTGATTTACCTTAATATAACAGGCTAAGAGTCATTGCGATGGTTCTATTATACATTTTTGTTCGATTGTTCGTTGTTTCGACTCACCCTTGCGCATCTTGGCGGAGAAAAGGAATATGTTTCTGCCGGCGACCCGCCGCCCACTCTCGCGGGAGTCTCGGGCCTCGCGAAGTAACAAATTGCTTTACGGCACAGACCCCCGAACAAGGAACCGGCTCGATATAAACACAAGTCACTAAGGGATTGTTATATTCATCATAGATCAGCCGACTAAAAAGAGACAGAGAAACCCAATGTCGGAGGAACAGAAGAAGAGAAAAGGGAGACTGACCGGCAGAGAGGCCAGACACGAGTAAACGTTGGGCAAGCTTTTCAGGAATAGCGTGAACTGAAAGAAAAAGAAGACTGCAAATCAGACAACGACTCGGCCGTGTTGCTTTTGAAATTGAAAGTACCCTTGGGTGGCCTTTGTCTTCGTGGTATTCTTGATGTTGATAGTCTCTGTACAAATGTGTTTGCTCAACCATTTTGTTGTGAGCCGTGTAAAAAAAAATTCTCGACCGTTTTGTTGTGAGCCCTGTATGTTTCCATGGGTGTTTTGCTGTCCGTCTGTCTCGTCCCCCAGATACAGACTGAATCCCCGAATCCAGGTTCTTGTTTATTTAGATTATTATGTTGGCCAAACCTCTTGCACTGATAGTTCTGTTCAACCTAAGATAAAACAATTATAATCTAGGATATAAATTCTCCCCGTCAACTATAAAAAAGGATGGATTTATGTTTATTGCAATACAAATACACCCTTTTAAAAATGTATAACCTTGCCTACACTTTATGAACATCTACTTCGGACATGGCTCCACGCATTCGCCGGCTTCTTTGAAAACAAATGCACATGACTCGCGTAGAAGTGCATGGGGAAGGGTCGTCAACGAGTTGTTACGACAGTGTTGTGAAATATCTACTACGAAGCTGTAGGGGGCGCTGTGTAGAGAAATGTGCCTGCCAAAACCAAGAAAACATCGAAGAAATGCCCTCCCATTGCCTCCCATGTTAAAAAAAGGATAATATTTTAAAAGTAGAATATCTTAAAAATATTTAGGAAGAGGAGTCTCTAGGTGAAAAATCGAGGAAGGAGATAGGTCCCAAAGTTTGTAGAGAATAATAAAGAAAGAAAGAGAATAAAACGTATGAAGAACAATAGGCCTAGTTGAGCGCTGCATGCAGCACTCACATAACAATAGTTGAGCGCTGCATGCAGCACTCATCTAAATAAGATGAGAAGTTAGAAGTATGATTCATGAGAGGTGGGGGTAGCTGGCAGCATGATGCCATCCATCAGTCGACAGCAGTGATTGGTTTTGGCCTCCGTTAATGATCACATGGTCACAAATTGAAAACACGTTGTGGCGTGTGTGGTTCATGGCTGGACTCGTCTCCTCTGGACGAGTCAGACTGATGAGACTGGTTGAGGCTGCACATCTGTGGTGCATTGGTCAGGTGATACGCACAGGTGAAGCCAGCCGTCACACGCTCTCTTGGGGGAGAGATCTCCGACGGCAGCATGTGCCAACACTCCACAAACTCGCAGCAGCCGAGGTATCTTGCTTCACCCTGAAGGGGCTTATTTTCGATACTGACCGGCGACGTTCTATACATTATCCCTCTTATTACACGGTTACTTGCCAAAACGAAATAATAACTTCACATGGTGTGTCTTTTTACAATTTATTTGTTACCAGCATTTGTATTGTTGATCAGCAGAGAAATAGTCCGCCAAAGACATTGATGTCGCCTAGCAACCGACGAAGCTGGTTACCGGACCACTTGCGGACAACTTACCGGACCACTTGCGGAGTGATACCAAAGACGTCATTAGAGGCAAAAAATCCTTTGTTTTCCTTGACATTGGTCAATTATACTTAGCAACGGTGAATTATTAAATATAATTCACAGCCGGAAGTTGTGAAGGGCCGATGCAAGTGAACGAAGCGTTCCACGGCATTGAGAAGACCCGTGTAATAATGTGTATTAACATGTTCAGCGTTCCACATTTTGTTTACAGTTTTTCCAAAAAAGATGAGCAGAGCTCAAATGTTGCTTCAAACTTTTCTATCCAAGAAACGTTCTTGATTGGAAAGTCCCATGAACGTTGTGTACCACCCAACTGAATCAGCAATCCCCAAAGGATCCCCTTAAATATCCCACCGTGCCCTTAAAACACTGGGATATATTCTAACTGTTATGTAATGGCTGGTTCAGACAACATGATTCTCAGATATTCCTCCACGATTTAGTTGATCAGCTTGCTAATCATTTTCACTCACAAGCAAAAATATGGCTCAAGCCAAAAGTACAAAGGCAAGTTTTCTTTGCATCGTTCACGATACACGCAGCATCAACGCAGCAACAAAGTGTAAATAACAATGAGTTTGAGTTCCTATACGAGACTGGGGAACATAGGACCATTTTTAAAAAAAAGGGTCCTATGTTCCGTGCTTTTCCCAAAAAGGGTCCTTTGTTCCCAGATATGTATGTGACCGGGGGACATAGGACCCTTTTTAAAAAAAAGGGTCCTATGTTCCCCGGTCTGTTACGTTTTCCACCATTACTGCCAAATTCCGGCCGAGATAACCACCATTGCATGTCTTTACCTTTTGTGGAAGAGGGAGAGACGTCAGAGAACCCGACTGTAGCAGGATAATGAGCGCGGGGAGACCAGTTTCCTTTTTCCCTTTGTTGGGAGCTCTTTTATTTAATAAAGCAAACTTAAGACAGGCTCCAAAACGATATCATAACGGTTGAGATCCATGTGCGTCCTGGTTCTGTCGCGGTTGAGAACAGTCTCTGGATCTCTCTCTCTCAGGTAACGTCTCTCTCAGGTAACGTCTCTCTCAGGTAACATCTCTCTCATACTGCAACACAAAGCAGGCACATAAATACACATTCCCTGATTGGACCTGATCGCGGGCACCTGCTCGCAACCAGGTCCAACCCCCCCAGCCGATCCGGTGTGTTCTCAACCGTCCCCTACCTCCCCCTGCAGGCCAGACGTCGCACGTCCCCCCCCACATATCCCCACCGCCCGACAAAGGCCGGGGGCACATCCGGCCGCCAACTTACTCCCCCCCCCCGGAACGGGAGAGAAAGTCTGCCACGTCAATCTGCGCCCCGGGCCTGTGCACGACCCGAAAGTTGAAGGGCTGCAACGCGAGATACCACCGGGTGATCCTCGCGTTGACGTCCTTCATGCGGTGGAGCCACTGGAGGGGGGCGTGGTCGGAGTAGAGGGTGAACGCGTGCCCCAGCAGGTAGTAGCGAAGGGCGCCGACCGCCCATCGGATGGCGAGACACTCCTTTTTGACTGTGCTGTACCGACCCTCCCGGTCCGATAGTTTTCTGCTCAGGTACAGCACCGGGCGGTCGCCCCCTTCCACCTGCTGGGTCAGGACCGCGCCCAACCCCCTATCCGACGCGTCCGTCTGCAGGGAAAAAGGGAGATCAAAGTCAGGAGCACACAGGATCGACTTTCAACAGAGGGCTGTTTTAATAGCCTCTAACGACACCTGACATGGCTCCGACCACTGTATCTGGGGCCCTCTTACGGGTGAGGTCGGTCAAGGGGCTGGCCAGGTCGGAGAAGTGTGGTACAAACTGCCGGTAGTACCCTGCCAGCCCCAAGAACCGCCTCACCTCTTTCTTGGTCCTGGGCCGAGGGGAGGCGGCGACCGCTGCGGTCTTCGCGACCTGTGGCCGGACCTTCCCCCCCCAGGTGTTACCCCAGATACTGGATCTCCCTCCGCCCGATCAATTCTCACTTCTTCGGGTTGGCCGTGAGCCCCGCCCGTCTCGGCGACTGAAGAACGCCCGCCACCTGCCGCATATGCTGCTCCCACGTTCCACTATAGATGAAGATGTCATCAATGTAGGCAGCAGCATACGCAGCTTGGGGCCGTAACACCCCGTCCATCAGCCGCTGAAACGTGGCCGGGGCCCCGAACAACCCGAACGGAAGCACCTTCAACTGGTAAAGACCGAGCGGAGTGGAGAAGGCCGTTTTTTCCCGGGCTGCTGGAGACAGCGGAATCTGCCAGTAGACCTTCGTGCAGTCCAGGGTCGTATAATAGGTGGCCATGCCAAGCCGGTCCACGAGCTCGTCGATCCGAGGCATTGGGTAGGCGTCAAACTTCGACACCGCAATCAATCTACGGTAGTCTACACAGAACCGGACAGACCCATCCGCCTTCCCCACAAGCACAACGGGACTGCACCAGTCACTGTGAGACTCCTCGACCACGCCCAACTCCAACATGGTTGCCAATTCGCGCCGCACCACATCTTGTTTGTGGACGGGCAGCCTGTAGGGGCGTGTCTGCACCGTTAACCCGGGCTGCGTCTCGATGTTGTGAGTAATTAGCGGGGTGCGACCGGGCAGGGCCGAAAAGACGTTGGCGAACCGGAGTTGCAGACCGGTAACGTCCCGTGCCTGACTCCCTGAGAGACCCTCGCCCTGACCGACCGGGGGGGTGGGGCCTGGGCTAGGGACGTCCGGCCCGAGCTCTTCCCTCTCCGGTAACGTCGACGCAAATGCGTCAGGGACCGCATCGTTCCACCTCTTTAGGAGGTTGATGTGGTAGACCTGCTTGTTTTTTTGCCCCTGTCCAAACACGCTACCTCGTAATCAACGTCCCCAACCCGCCGTGTGACCACAAAGGGCCCTTGCCACTTCGCAAGTAATTTGGTGCTAGAGGTGGGCAATAGTACGAGGACCTTATCCCCCGGGGTGAGATTGCGTAATCTAGTCCCTCTGTCGTACAGGCGTCTCTGACTCTCCTGGGCTCGGTGCAAGTGATCACGTGACAATACCCTTAGTGAGTGAAGCTTTGCACGCAAGTCCATGACATACTGGATTTCGTTCTTGCTGTCACTGGACCCCTCCTCCCAGTTTTCTTTATTGAGGTCCAGGACGTCCCTGGGCTTGCGCCCATAAAGCAACTCAAATGGGGAAAACCCTGTGGAAGCCTGGGGCACTTCCCGCACTGCAAACAACGGAGGGTCTAGCCATTGATGCCAATTCCGAGCATCCTAGTGTACGAATTTACGGATCATGGATTTTAACGTCCGGTTAAACCTCTCACACAAGCCGTCCGTGGCTGGGTGATAGACGCTTGTGCGAATGGCCTTGACCTTCAATAACCCGTAAAGTTCCCTAATCGTGCGTGACATGAAATTGGTGCCCTTGTCAGTGAGAATCTCCTTCGGGATTCCCACCCGTGATATGACATGAAACAAGGCCTGCGCAACACTCTTCGCGGAGATGTTGCGCAACGGAATTGCTTCCGGGGTACCACCAACTGGGTGACAACCTCCTCACTCTGGGTGTCACGACTCACCCGATAAAGCCTATCCCTAACCACTATAAAGTGTGGGTAAGTCAGCGCTGCGTCTGGCCGGACCTTACTCCCATCAATAACTATCACCTGGTCGTAGGCTGAGCTCAGTGTGGCGTCACGAGACTGCTCGAGGGGGAAATCCTCCTCGGCGCTGGGACCTCGGGTTGGGCATCCCCCGCCTCCCCCGATCCCTGAGCAGCCTCGGCGCAGAACACAGCACACGACTTACATGTCCCTACCGGTCGTGCGCGCACCCCCATAGTCCCCCTAACAGCCTGTGGAAACCCAGCCCAATCCAACCCAAGAATCAGGGGATGCGTGAGGCTCGAACTAACCGCCGCCTTAACACTATGCTTTTTCCCCCCACAACGAATTTCGATAGGGACCAAAGGATACTCGTGTACATCCCCGTGTATACACCTCATCACAATGCTCGACGCCTCCACCAATGCCTCGGACCACACCAGACGCTGGTGGATCATGGTCTGCATGCAGCCTGAGTCCAACAGCGCCTGGTGCGTACCCCGCTGTATCCTCACCGGGATACGGTACGCCTCACCGGGACCGTGGGGAGGAGACGGGGAACCGATGACGCGGACGACCTGACCCACCTCCATCATAGGGCATTCCCGCCGCCGCACCGCCCCGTGGGCCTGCTACCGGCGGACGCTGGCTTGCCGTTGATGGCGGCAGGTGGCTCTCTGCTAGGACGACCGCAGCGGAGTGACTCTCGGCCGGTGATATCGGACCCAGGCGGATGTCCTCGCCGGCAGCCCCTCCTCAAATCTCTCCATGGCCACCTGCTCCACCACCTCCTCCGCTGTATCCCGGTCTGGAACCAGCCACCTCCTGGCCTGGTCCCTTAGCTGTTGGGCGAAGGGCCGGTCCCCCTCGCCGAAGGCCAGCGCCCGGAACCACCGCCGATGTTCCTCCGGGTACAGGCCCAGCCGATCCCGGATGGCTCGGGTGATGCCGGCATCGTCCCGCTCAGCCCCGACCGGCAGACTGTGGGCGGCTAGCTGCGGCTCGCACGTCAGGAGCAGTAGGAGATGGTGCGCCCACTCCTGGCGAGGCCACCCCGAGACCTCGGCCACCCCCTGGAAGGTCCCCAGAAAGGCCTCTGCGTCGTCCGTCTCCCCCATTTTCGGGATGTGAATGTTGGGAGTAGCCCCCCGGGGTCCCTCCCGCATCCGCTGGAGGTGAGGAGCTCCCGGAGCATGGCCCACTCGACGGCCAAGGATTGGGCCAGTTCAGTAAACACCTCGTTCTGCGCGTGGTTTAACTGGCTTTGTCGCTCCCCCATCTGGGCCAGGTGCCGAGCACGTTTCCCAATGGGGTCTAGGCCATTTTCTATGCGCTCGCTCCACATTGGGCTCTACTGTAGCAGGATAATGAGCGCGGGGAGACCAGTTTCCTTTGTCCCTTTGTTGGGAGCTCTTTTATTTAATAAAGCAAACTTAAGACAGGCTATAAAACTATATCATAACGGTTGAGATCCATGCGCTTCCTGGTTCTGTCGCGGTTGAGCACAGTCTCTGGATCTCTCTCTCTCAGGTAACGTCTCTCTCAGGTAACGTCTCTCATACTGCAACACAAAGCACATAAATACACATTCCCTGATTGGACCTGATCGCGGACACCTGCTTGCAACCAGGTCCAACCCCCCCAGCCGATCCGGTGTGTTCCCAACCGTCCCCTACCTCCCCCTGCAGGCCAGACGTCGCACGTCCCCCCCCCACACCAACGCAGTCTATTCATAATATTGTAATGACAGAGGAAGAGGCAGTGAATGAAGTATTGAAAAGACCGAGATTTATTAGATAGGCCTACCTAATAAACCGTTTGAACACACAAGACCGGAAACCAAAGCAACGCCGGTAAACAAACCCAGAGAAGCCCAATCCCTACGAGAGCTCCCTGCGCAACGGCCATCCGGAGGCGCACAGTGCTTTTGGCCCTGATATTATCGATACAATCATATTATATTATATACTATATAGAGCTCCGGGAGTCGCAAACGGCAACAATCACTTTCTCCTAAATGCTGCAGTTCACCCCGGACTGCACTGCACTGAGTTGGCCGATTGAACGCTGATTGGCTGTTGCGTTACACATGTCACTCAGTGGCCACGCTGTTGAACGCTGATTGGCTGTCATCACACGAATGTCGTGTCAAAGTTTAAATATTTTTAAAGATTGATAGATTGCGGGGAACATAGGAGCCTTTTCTGGGAAAAGGCTCCTATGTTCCCCACAACGGTGGGGAGCATGGGACCCTTTTTCAGAAAAAGGCTCCTATGATTCCCGGTATGTATTGCTACAGGGGAACATAGGACTTTTTTTGGGAAAAACAGGGAACATAGGACCCTTCTTTAGGGTCCTATGTTGCCTGTTTTTCATCCCCCGATCCTTAAATAAAAGCATAAAAGAAAGAATAAAGCATCCAGCATATGATTTCAACAATGTGTGAGGGCATACGCAGCAGGGATGATCACACATGGGGCTTTCACACCAAAAAGAACCAAGAGCCAGTTCCGGGCTGGTGCTAGGGCCAGTTCCAAACAGGTTCCAGCCTTATCCCAGTTAAGAACCAGTTGGTTTCACACCGGCCAGAACCAGCCATGGAGCCGGCGTGAGCAACGTCATGACGTCACTGCAAACGTCTCCGCTTTCCCAGCAACCCTCCTGCCCTGCCGGAACTGTACAATAAGAAGAAGAACCCTTGCGCCACTTTCAAACACAACAACAACAATTTCGTCTTCGATTCAATCCGTGTATGGTTCGTTCTTTGAATATTCAGATTTAAAACAAAATCCGAAAAAAACAATTAACAGTCGTTTTTTGGTTTTTCTGATTTGGTTTTGAAGCCGAAAAAGGGCAAAAGGAATATACAAATAAACAGTATTTTTCTGTTTTTTAAATCAGAACGGGAAAACTGAATAATCCAGTTGCTTGTTTTGTTTGTGTGATATTTCGATAAAACCGCAATGAATGCCGGGAAAAGGGCACGCGAATTTAAAGAAAATACATATAAAGACGTTTCAAACGTTCCATCGAGTCTCTCGCATTCTACAATGGCCAGCTTTATTGTTTTCCGTTAGTCTGCGAGTGGACGATCTGAAACTAAATCGGAAACTAGATTTCTTCTTCGAAGGTTGTGCTCCACACAGAACCTCCTCACCGTCATAACGGAGCACTTCGGGGCACCAGATTGCTTTATAGCGGTACTGATCGCGTTGTGTGTCTTTCCAGTGTCAAATAGTTCACGAATAAAATCACCATAAGGTTCAAGTGCGGCCATAACTAAGGCTAAATATAATTAGACAATCTATTGCTGGTTTAGGTGGTTGGCTCTTTTTTCTTTGCTGCGTTCTGCCTTCTGGTGTAGCCTATAACTATAAATGTATCTATTTTTGTTTTTCTGTTTCGGGTTTAAAAACCAACACACAAAACACACAAACACAAATAAAATGGCAATTATTTGTTTATTCTTTTTGCCCTTTTTCCGATTCAAAACCAAATCAGAAAAAAACAAAAAAGGACTCTGTTTTAAATCGGAATATTCAAAGAACGAACCATACACAGATTCATGTCCATTGCTTACTTCGGTGTTTTAAAAATGCTGGACTTCGTTGGTCTTCCTGTTTATGAAGGTACGGATAACCCCGCCCCCTGCCCCCGGCGTAAAAGCGGTTCTAGTTCTAGCCCAGCTCAAAAGTGGGGCTGGAGTTGAACCGGTTTTTAGAGGCCGGAGCCGGATCTTTGGCGGTGTGAAACCAAAACACTGGCCCGGAACCGGCTCAGATTTTGCGGCGGTGTGAAAGGCCCAACAGTGGAATGCTTATGGAAAGCCAGCGGAAGAGCGCTGTTCGGAGATTTCGGAAGCAGGGAGATCATAGAAATGATTATGTTATAGAAAAATATAATGTCAAATTGGTCAGTCTGCCGTTTGTCTAGTCAATATGTTAACCTACTTATTATATATTTATTTATTTCAACCGCGACTCGCCTGGAATTCCTCCAAGTATTCATTTTTTTCACGCAATCCACCCAACCCGTGGATTGTCAACGGTGTCCATGGCAGTGCTTGGAGTGGAAAAAAATAAGTGCCAGGCCCAGTACTCCCTTATTCACATATGAGCGACGTGTGCAAATGAGTTAAAAATTCATTGTAAAATTCTGAGTAAAAAAACAAAACAAAGTAAGAGGTAATGCTGAGCCTCAAAAACGATTTAATCAAAGGGACAACCATTTCAATTATTGGAGTACACTCGCTTTAGTTCACATATGGTACCATAGGCTCTGTGGTTAACCTTCAGGTTCTGGAGCTGCTGTTTCATCCGCATCTTACCTTGCCTTTGCAGGGAGAGGCTGAAAGGGATCAGAGGTAGACAATAAGTTATTTGTGAATTTGGTAATGAATTCAGTGAGGTAATCTATGAATGGTAAATTAATTGTTACGTATTTTAAGAACATAAGCTGCCCCCACATAGCCTCTAGGAAGCAGATTCAAACACGCAAGCTGTATTACCCTCACACAGCCACTAGGAAGCAGGACCGAACATATAAGCCGTAAATACTGTACATAGCCAGAAGGGGAGCAAGACCTTACTGAAGGCTGATCCATCCACAGAAGGCAGCACCTTTAGATAGGTGAAGAAGCCGAGGCTAATACGTCACATAGGCCACGCCCACTTCATATAGGCCACGCCCACTTGACCCTATCAATCTCGACAGAGAGGTTGGACCTCAGAAACTTCTAGCAGCCCAGACTTAAAGGTCCCATGACATGCTATTTTATGTATTCTTTAATATAGGTATTAGTGGGCAACTAACACAGTATTCAAAGACGTTCCCTAAATTCAGCCGTGGTGCAGAGTTACAGCCACTCCGAGCCAGTCGCACATTGAGCTTCCCCCAAATGCGCTGTTTCGGTGGGCGTGTCAAGGAGGAGGGTGGGGGTGTGGCCCTGAGCAGCTTGCAGCCACCATGCGCTCTGTTTACAGTGGATGTATCGCAATGGCGAGCCGCACACAGCCTTTAGCCGTGTTCTGTAAATATTCTAGAACACACGGGAGTCCTGGAGCTCTATATCTAAATATTATCATATAGCCTACACAGATATCTATATCATATAATATATATTATCACGGCCAAAAGCTGTGTGAGCCGATATTATGAATCTCAAACGACCGCGTTGGGTTCTCCGACGTTCCTGGTTCTTCAACGTCCACATCAATGTGAATACACACACTGTAACGCAAGTGTTTCTTGTCGGTTCTTTGACGTGTCTTGTATTTCCACAACGAGACTGTCGTGGGGGTTATCTGAGCCATGGTTGAGAAGAAATTGGGGGAAAGGAACTTTGATTTGACTCGCTGAAGTACATGAACTGCGACATGCCGCCGGTTGCCGCGAGGCACCATCGCCCGGCAGCGGGCAGCCGGCAGCAGGCAGCGCGCGGTTCAGTCGACTTCAGGTTGATGTGAAAGTGGAAGAACCAGAGACGTCGCAGAACCCGACAAAGTCGTTTGTGATTCATAATATCGTCTGGAGGCGCACACAATATGTTATATGATATAGATATCTATGTATATGATATTATTTAGATATAGAGCTCCAGGACTGTAACGCAAGTGTTGTACACTTCCTTGTTATTTGGATAACCGTTCTGCTGTTGGTGTGATGGCACATAACACGTCGGACTCTCGTATCTGGTATTTCTACAACGAGACTCGTATTGGGGGTTATCTCAGCCAAGGTTGGGAATGAATTGGGGGGAAGGAACTTTGGCTTTGACTCCCTCAAGAACATGAACCACGACATGGAGGAGAAAGGGATTGTTGGCGGCGAATGTCTCCCGCTTGAGCCCCGCTGAGGGACCACCGCCGGAGGCGGAGGTGCATAAGCGCTGCCCGGCAAAGATCCCTTTCTCCTCCTTGTCGTGGTTCATGTTCTTGAGGGAGTCAAAGCCAAAGTTCCTTTCCCCCAATTCCTTCTCAACCATGGCTTAGATAACCCCCACGACAGTCTCGTTGTGGAAATACAAGACACGTCAAAGAACCGACAAGAAACACTTGCGTTACAGTGTGTGTATTCACACACACACATGTGGCGCTCGCACGGTCGAGTCTCATTGGCGGGCCAATGTCTCTGGGCGGGCCAGGCAGAGTAAGGGGAGGAGCTGAGATTCCTCATGACGTCATGTGCACAGATTTCCAAATCAGCGCGCTTGAGCCTCAGTTTTTTCAAAGGCGAGCAGAACAGCTAGTGCTCGTTTTACACCAAACGCAAGTTTTAGCCACTGGGGGACCATAGGCAGGCTAGGGGAACTCATATTTATGTTAGAAAACCTCATAAATTGAGATTTTCATGTCATGGGACCTTTAAGGGTTAAAGATTTTGTCAGCTGGGAGTCGCTCAGCACGTTTTCGACACACTTCCCCTCCTTTTGCTCCGTAGTTAACATACCGAAATACTTTAACAAATAAAGTACCGTATTGGTCCGAAGATAAGACAGCCTTTTTTCCCCTCGAAATAGGTCCAAAAAAGTCGGGTCGTCTTATATTCGGGGTCTAGTATTCAGAGCGCAGTTTCTATTCTTCGCCTCTACATTTGAATGTCAATACACATTCGCGGCCGCAGGTGGCGCCAGGAATTGGTTCCGGGAAGAAGTAGTCCAGCGTCCTTAACAACCAGACCGTTACCGGTGTTTAAAGACAGGCATTTAGAGACAAGTGGCTCAAAAGTGGGTCAGGTCAATCAACAACAGCGGAGGACCTATGATGCCAATTTTTAAATAATGGTCGTCAATAAGGCAGAGTCAAGTAACAACTGCCAAGCTGCTGTTACGCACCTGGCCTAGAGGCGCCAGGCTACACAACAAAAAGACAGGAGACAAGTTTCCCAATCAAAATAAGTATTTAATCAAACCAAACCAATCCAAGTGCTCAACTTATAATAAAAGTATGGGATGTGGAAGTCAGTAAGTCTGTAGTGTGGAGTGTGTATGCATGAGTGGATTATAGGTGTGTGTTGTTTTAACATAAGTGTTGAAAGGTGTGCATGGATGTGGAGCTGAAAAGAACAGAGAGGGAATGACTGGGGAAGCAGACTCTTATAGGGCGTTGGCACCCGGGCCCAGGTGCACGCCAATCCCTCCTAATGACCAATTAAGTAGGCCTAGGTCTCTGCTCCCCAGTCCTAGAAACCAATGGAAGACACAACATACAGGGAACCGTCACACCCCCCCCCATAAAGACGGAGTCCCAAAGGGATCACCGGCAACCCATTTAACATTGGATAAATATATACTATCTACTCCCCATCATACCCAACCTCTACTCCAATGGCCGCCTGCCGACTGTCACAGGCCTCCACCCCAGCAACCGGTACCACGGAAGCACTTTAAGGGGTGCAAGACAGACAGAGGCAAAAAGGACCAACGGAGACCGGACCTCAACTTTTGATTAGGCTCGTCAGTTAACTGGCATGCATGACAAGTTTTGATAAATGCTGACACATCTCTCCTCATACGAGGCCAAAAGAAATGCCTAAGTAGTCTATCATAAGTTTTTCTCACACCAGCATGTCCAGATTCATTATGCGCTACTTTTAACACTGACTGGCGAAGTTTCTCTGGCAACACAATTTGGAACACTGGTTCACCCACAAACCTTCCTTTATGTGACAGCCATTTTCTCACCAACAATGAGTCCTTCAGAAAATACCCACAAGCACTGTCAAACAGCTCCTCCTCTGGCCGTACCAATGGAAATATCTCCTTCAGATAGGCATCAGCCTGCTGTTCCGCAACCAGATCTGAACGGGTTATGGACAATGGAAAATCAGAAAGAGGTATCGAAAACTTTTCAGATACTTTTGCCTTAATTGAATCATTTAAATGAGATTTCTCTTTTAACTTAGCCATTGCACGGGTCACCGCACCCGCTGTAAAAACCTCTGGGAAGTCATGTTCACATTCATCAGCTTCCTCCGTTACCAAGGGAACAGAGGTCACCACTGCCGGCGGCAGCGGCGGTACCCCAGCCCAGACCTTAGCACCCACCAGGTCGTTGCCCAGGATCAGCGTCACACCCGGAATAGGCAGTGCTGGGCGCACAGCGAGCTTTGCTTCTCCCTGGAACAGTTCACATTTTAGGACAACATTATGCAAGGGAACCAACAAAATATTCATGTCTAAGCCCCGGATAGGAACCTTATCACCAGTGTCAGAAACATTAGTCAAAGGGAGAATACCAGCTTGAATGAATGAATCAAAAGCCCCAGTGTCCCTCAAAATAGTTACCGGTACTTCTTCCCCACCCTGCACCAAAGACACAGTCCCCTGCATGATAAATGGACGGTAAGAATTCAGAGCTACAACCGATGTATCCTCATTTGAACCGAAAGTAGGTGTAACACAAGTGGACACCGGACGAACTGGAGCTGCCGTAGCAACCCCTTTTGGTTCCCAATGACCCGCCTTAGGGGAATTTAACAAGAAGCAATCTTTTTTCCAGTGCCCCCATTTGTTACAGTGATGGCAAACCTTCCCCGAGTCACGCACATCATCTCTACTGTTGTTGGCGTTAGCTCTGGAATCGACAGGCAGAGATTTATTAAATCGGCCATGCGACTCACTGGCGGCAACATAATTGCCACCGCCCGCTCTAAACTCTCCACGGTGCGTTAAGACAAAGTCATCTGCGAGCGCCGCCGCATCTGCTGCGTTGCGTGCTTTCTGCTCACTGATATATGTTGCCACACGAGCTGGAACAGAACCTTTGAACTGCTCCAAAATCATCAAATCTTGTAAGCCTTCGAAATCTTCCACCTCCGAGGCGTTACACCAGCGGTTAAAGCTCGTCGTCAAATCACGTGCAAATTCCAAATGACTTTGTCTGTCATGTTTCTTCCAAAATCTAAACCGCTGCCTATACGCCTCAGGAACGAGCTCGTACGACTTCAGTACCACCGCCTTAACACGGGCATACTCTTGACTGTCAGCCGCATTCATAGCTGAAAAAACCTCTTGCGCCCTGCCTGTTAAGACGCACTGCAGCATCAATGTGCGCGCCGAGTCAGGCCATCTACGCACATCTGCCACCCTCTCAAACATGGCAAAGAATGCCTCAGGATCACATTCGGAAAACTTGGGCACCAAACGTAGATTGCCACTAATGTCAAACCCCCCTGCAGACCGTTCTGCAGGTTCTGAAAACACTTGTGCAGCCGCTGAAATCTTACCATCCCCTATCAAGTCCAATCTATTTTGCTCTACCTGCAACTTAGCCAGTTCTGTCTGCTGTTTCATTTTTTCAATAGCATACTCACTATCTAGCCTAAGTTGTTCCTGATCAGTTTTTAATTTCGCTTGCAAAATGATTAATTCTTTTTGTTGGTCGAACGTCAACCCTGACATAGCTGCTGGTGAAGGCACCTCCATTGCGGCACCTACTGCGGGAGAAAGAGACGCCTCCTCTTTCTTATCCCGTTCCTCAGTTGAAACCGCTATACCACATAGCTCTCTTTTCAAAACTTCCAACAATGTCTCCTTTAACCTTCTATCACTAGCTTCAATTTTCAACCCAAAACGATCTGCAACGTTCAGCAATTGGTCTTTGGTGCATTGATTTAAGAGCTCCACCGAGGGAGACTGAACAACGTCATCCACTGACACCATCCTGGGTATTGTGCGCTTTAAGAGCCTCCTAGCTGGCAAACCAAACAAACTAAATACAATACAAGTGTCCCCCTAGCCTATATAAACCCCAGCTAACTCCACCCTCTTCGTGTGCCGGTTGCGGAGGATTTCTACGCACTGAAGGCCACCGCAAAGGCCTAGCTCATACCAAAGGGGAGGAAAGGCAACCAATAACTGGCGACCCGCATGCCCCCCTTAGCCGTGCCCCCGAGTCGAGATATTCAGTACGAACTTCTCGCTACTGCCGCACCTGACGCACCTAGCCACCCCCCGGCCTAAACCAACGAGCTATTTTACCCAGGCAGCTAAGCGCACCTACCGGGGACACTCGTATCAAACAAATACAAAAAAAATAAAATAAACAACCAGCCAGGCAACTGTTGGCGTCCCAAATGACGTTTACTTAGCTGCACAACTACCAGAAATAAACAAGTCTCCAACCGCACAAAATGAACCAAACAGCTACCGTACTGTACTGAAATAACCAAACCTAATCAAATTAACTCAAATTTAAACAGATGAATTCAACTCATAACAATTAACTGCATCTCCCCAAAGTCTGAATAACAAGCCTGTAACATTGCTTTGTCTACTCACCGGACTGTTGACCAAACAATGGAACGACGGAACCTCCCGGAAAGATTCCCAACTGACGTCACTCCATTCACAAATCCAATACAGGAGTGAGACTAAATTGACGCTCCAAACTCACTGTACAAACAACTTATTGGACGAGCCCCCACTTTGTTACGCACCTGGCCTAGAGGCGCCAGGCTACACAACAAAAAGACAGGAGACAACAGTTTCCCAATCAAAATAAGTATTTAATCAAACCAAACCAATCCAAGTGCTCAACTTATAATAAAAGTATGGGATGTGGAAGTCAGTAAGTCTGTAGTGTGGAGTGTGTATGCATGAGTGGATTATAGGTGTGTGTTGTTTTAACATAAGTGTTGAAAGGTGTGCATGGATGTGGAGCTGAAAAGAACAGAGAGGGAATGACTGGGGAAGCAGACTCTTATAGGGCGTTGGCACCCGGGCCCAGGTGCACGCCAATCCCTCCTAATGACCAATTAAGTAGGCCTAGGTCTCTGCTCCCCAGTCCTAGAAACCAATGGAAGACACAACATACAGGGAACCGTCACACTGCCAAGAAGTTCGGGGTCACGGAGTGTAACGTAAGAAGATGGCGAGCACCAAAACAACGTCTCAAAGATGCCAACAGTCAGCGCAAATCCTACCGTGGTCCTCAAAGTGGTCGTTTCAGTGAGCTTGACCGGAGAGTTTTTGAATACGTCAGAGAAAACGCGCTTTGGGAGGAGCCGCTGGAAGCGGAGCAGCTGGGGAGCGATGACAGCGAGAGCGAACACAGCGGGGCAGAGGACGCGTGTGAGGGATAGAGAGACATCGGAGGAGAAATTTGGCGAATTTTAGTTAAGTTTAGTTAAATATGTGGCCTGTATTTTCTCTGTTATTTAAAAATATTCACAATGTTGCTTGATTATTGCTTGATATTCATTTTGAATCATACTGTACATATTTTGCCTTGAAAGTGCCGTGGCCTTTACTGGCATTATTATTATTGTCATTAATATAACAAGTGTTTAATTCACTGTGTTTTTAATATTGTTATTCAGAAAAAAAAATGAAGTTCTTTGTTCTGCAAATGTGGTCTGCAAATCTTTTTTTCTAAATGTTTGTGTTGAAAAACGGGGGTCGTCTTATAATCAGGGTCGTCTTATATTCGGACCAATACGGTAAATTAAAAGCGATCCGGATTGGGCCACTTTCTTTGAAGAATGCTGCAATTTGGTGACCCTGAACGTTCTTGGGAAATGCCGGGACCGAAACTCGCGGACAAGCTCTTCGCAGGCCACACACGTATTAGGTAAGCAGAACCCATTGTCTTAAAGATTGAATCTGCAATAGAATTAGTTATAAGAACATTTAGGTGAAGAGCTTGTAGTGCCTCCGTCTGGTCGCGGAGCTCCGTGGTTTTGGGCCTCGGGTTGAAAATCATAACAGCCGTGTACTTGGACGGCCGCGGACAACGCTAACAGATTTAATTAAATAATTATATTCAAGGAGCAAGGGGCCAGAAGTGTGTTTTTTTTGGGAATGTAGATAGAAGGTATCCATTCCCATCTAGATCTAATGTTTGTACCGTTTTGGAGACATAATACATGCGGTTTAATTGTTACATAGTGAGGGGACGAAGTACTCACTAATGTATTATTTATAACCGACTACTTGGGTTGATCGCCGTTACGGAGCGGTTCAACTGGTCGGATAGTCGAGTTACTCTATTAATTGGTTGCATATTCTCCCGTTGGCTTGGGCTTTGTTTGCCCTGAGGCGATACCGCATGTTATATGAGCCATGGGCGTCAGTTTGGTTTGAAATGTGCTGGGGACAGAGACGCATTCGGAAGTGAATTTTTAGAAGTGCTGGGTACAATGAGGATGCACTCCTTTTTCTCTCCTTAGTGCCGGTAATGAAAGGTTCTGAAAGACGGCATAGCCATGTAGCTAATTACTAAGGAATAAAATGTAGGCCTATACAAAATCGGTCTGGCACGTATTATGAAGAAAACGTTTTCAAAAAGCATCGGACATATGACCCACTAAGTTCTGCTCCATGTATCCAATGTTGACAACGTGACATGATATGGCTAAGCTAACAACATAAACAAGAGGAGCTAAGAAAGGAATTTAACTGCGTGTTTAAGTTCAGAAGTGCCAAAGGTGTGGTTACACACAGCACTACAAAAGTGATCAAGATTGAAAAAGAAAAAAATATTTGTTGCACAGCTGAACGCTGTATCACATGAGGAGCTGGCTGTTCTCAATTCACAACACGCATTCCATCAAAACTATAGCCTATATCAGGCATTCTGACCAAAACTCATGAACTCCCCCCCTCAATTATTCCAGAATTCAAGAATGACCAAAAGTCACTTTGTGTCAACTGACTGACTCCACCGACTATCAATTGCAAGTTAAAACAGCCGACCACTTGAGTGCAAAAAACACAAAAGACCTCGCCACAGCACCAGCAAATCTTAAGCAATAAATATCGCGTCTTACCTTTATTTATGTGGCAGTGGTCTGCAGATGCATCCCGCGGTGTAGCCCACCACATCCATTTAGTTTAACAGGTTATCGTTGACGTTCTGATACTGTCCATGGTACTAGCAAACTGCTCTGGTGCTTCTTACCTATGTATTCAGGCTAAAATGACTTGATTGTCTGATGCCTCATCATCCCAGCCAAAGAGTATTGGTATTATTAGTAATGGCTACTTGCCAAATCGAAAAAATAACTTCACACAGTGTGTCTTTTTCCAATGTATTTGTTATCATTCGTAGCGTTGATCAGCAGAGAAATAATTCGCCAAAGTCGTTGACGTCGTTGACGGGGCGAACAGGACACCGACGCGCAGCGAGGGTAATTGCTTCCCACTGAAGGGGCTTAAATTCGACCGGCGACGTTCTATACATTATCCCGCTTATTACACGGCTACTTGCCAAAACGAAAAAATTACTTCACATGGTGTGGGTTGTTACAATTTATTTGTTACCAGCATTCGTAGTGTTGATCAGCAGACAAATAGTCCACCGAAGACGTTGACGTCGCTTAGCAACCGAAGACGCTGGGGTTGAAAAGTTACCGGACCTCTTGAGAAGTGATACCAAAGACGTCATTATAGGCAAAAAGTCCTTTGTTTTCCTTGACAGCGGTCAATTTATATCTAGCATTCACCGCAAAGTTGTGAAGAGCCCATGCAAGTGAACGGAGCGTTCCAAGGCATTGAGAAGACCCGTGTAATTATCCATAATAATTAAATTCGTTTTTTTTTTTTTAAGTGGTGGGTACAAAATGATTCATGACGAAATCTGGTGGGGCGTCCCCGGCGTAATCGACGCCTATGATATGAGCGGTAGGGGCTCGAATGGGATCGGTTCCCCCCAGCACGGTATATGTAACTCCATTCTGCATCTTTTTCTAAAGTAATCTCCCTTCCGTAGAGGCGGCCTTGCGCAGTTTTAACCCAACTGCTTTGCATGCTTCACTAACCCGCCGTGGCAACAAACTTGCAGGCATCTCATACTTCCTACAGGGATCCAATACAGTGCGTTTGGTCGAATAATATCTAGGTCAATTTGCGACTCACTTTGTTTTGTTGCACGAGCATTGGTTGAAGCACTTGGTTTCGGTGCTTAAAGGGATGGCGCGTTTTGTTGACGTAGGTTTCTTTTGTTACAAACGCCAGCGCCATCTTTGTAATCTGGGAACCTCTGGCACGTTTCAGTAGGCCAGTAGACGCCATCTTGCTTTGTGTAAGGACCGCTTGGTCTGGCATAGAACAAGAACGGCGGGGTGCCCAGTTCAAGTCTCTCTCTCTCTCTCTCACTCTCTCTCTCGCTCTCTCTCTCGCTCTCTCTCTCTCTTGGAAAAGGTGATTGACACGTTTTGTTATTCCCTTTTGTTCAGACCACCAGTTCCATCTTGTGGTTTGAGTGCCTCTAAATCTGGGGCCGTGTTCACAAAGGATCTTAGGGCTAAAAGTAGGTCCTAACTGGCGAATTTAGGAGTAACTCCTAAAAATAATGGGCGTCTCATCTCATCTCATCTCATTTTCTTCCGCTTATCCGGGGTCGGGTCGCGGGGGGAGCAGCTCAAGCAGGGGGCCCCAGACTTCCCTTTCCCGGGCCACATTGACCAACTCTGACGGGGGGATCCCGAGGCGTTCCCAGGCCAGTGTTGAGATATAATCTCTCCACCTAGTCCTGGGTCTTCCCCGAGGTCTCCTCCCCACTGGACGTGCCTGAAACACCTCCCAAGGAAGGCGCCCAGTGGGCATCCTTACCAGATGCCCGAACCACCTCAGCTGACTCCTTTCTAAGTAAAGGAGCAGCGGCTCTAATCCAAGTTCCTCACGGATGGCTGAGCTTCTCACCCTATCCCTAAGGGAGACGCCAACCACCCTTCTGAGAAAACTCATCTCGGCCGCTTGTACCCGCGATCTCGTCCTTTCGGTCATCACCCAGCCCTCATGACCATAGGTGAGGATAGGAACGAAGATCGACCGGTAGATCGAGAGCTTTGCCTTGCGGCTCAGCTCTCTTTTCGTTACAACGGTGCGGTAAAGCGAACGCAATACCGCCCCCGCTGCTCCGATTCTCCGACCAATCTCACGTTCCATAGTACCCTCACTCGCGAAACAGACCCCGAGGTACTTAAACTCCTTCACTTGGGCTAAGGACTCATTTCCTACCCGGAGTAAGCAATCCATCGGTTTCCTGCTAAGAGTCATGGCCTCAGATTTAGCGGTGCTGATCCTCATCCCAGCTGCTTCACACTCGGCCGCCAGCCGATCCAGTGAGTGCTGAAGGTCACAGGCCGATGATCCCATGAGGACCACATCATCTGCAAAAAGCAGTGACGAGATCCTCAGACCACCGAACTGCAACCCCTCCCCACCACGACTACGCCTCGATATCCTGTCCATGTATATCACAAACAGGATTGGTGACAAGGCGCAGCCCTGGCGGAGCCCAGCACCCACCGAGAACGAAACTGACTGGCTGCCGAGGACGCGAACACAGCTCTCGCTTTGGGAGTACAGGGATTGGATGGCCCTGAGGATAGACCCCCTTATCCCATACTCCCGCAGCACCTCCCACAGTTTCTCCCGGGGGACCCGGTCATACGCCTTCTCCAGATCCACAAAACACATGTAGACCGGATGGGCATACTCCCAGGCCCCCTCCAGGATCCTTGCGAGAGTGAAGAGCTGGTCCGTAGTTCCACGTCCGGGGCGAAAACCGCATTGTTCCTCTTCAATCTGAGGTTCGACGATCGGCCGAACCCTCCTTTCCAGCACCTTGGAGTAGACTTTACCAGGGAGGCTGAGAAGTGTGATACCCCGGTAATTGGCACACACTCTCTGGTCCCCCTTTTTGAACAGGGGAACCACCACCCCGGTTTGCCACTCCTTTGGCACTGTACCCGACTCCCACGCGATGTTGAATAGGCGTGTCAACCATGACAGCCCCTCAACACCCAGAGCCTTTAGCATTTCTGGCTGGATCTCATCAATCCCTGGGGCTTTGCCACTGCGGAGATGTTTGACTACCTCAGTGACCTCCACCAGGGAAATTGACGACGAAACACCATCAACCTCGAGCTCTGCCTCCAACATAGAGGGCGTGTTATTCGGATTCAGGAGTTCCTCAAAGTGTTCCTTCCAACGTCCGACGACCTCCTCAGTTGAGGTCAACAGAGTCCCATCCTTACTGTACACAGCTTGGACGGTTCCCCGTTTCCCCCTCCTGAGGTGCCGGATAGTCTTCCAGAAACACTTTGGTGCCGACCGAAAGTCCTTCTCCATGGCCTCTCCGAACTTCTCCCACACCCGCTGCTTAGCCTCCGACACGGCAGCAGCTGCAGCCCTTCGGGCCTGTCGGTACCCTGCAACCGAGTCAGGAGTCCTCCAGGATATCATATCCCGGAAGGCCTCCTTCTTCAATCGGACGGCTTCCCTGACCACCGGTGTCCACCACGGTGTCCGAGGGTTACCGCCCCTTGAGGAGCCTAAGACCCTGAGGCCACAGCTAGCCACCGCAGCTTCAGCAATGGAGGCTTTGAACACCGCCCACTCCGGCTCAATGCCCCCAACCTCCACAGGAATGCTAGAAAAACTCCGCCGGAGGTGTGAGTTGAAGATACCTAGGACGGGGGCCTCCTCCAGACGTTCCCAGTTCACCCGCACTATGCGTTTGGGCTTACCAGGTCTATCCGGAAATTTCCCCCATTCCCTGATCCAACTCACAACCAGATGGTGGTCGGTTGACAGTTCCGCCCCTCTCTTTACCCGAGTGTCCAAAACATGCGGCCTCAGATGAGATGACACGATCACAAAATCGATCATTGATCTTCGGCCTAGGGTACTCTGGTACCAGGTACACTTATGAGCACCCTTATGTTCGAACATGGTGTTTGTTATGGATAATCCATGACTAGCACAGAAGTCCAATAACAAACGACCGCTCGGGTTTAGATCAGGGAGGCCGTTCCTCCCCACCACGCCTCTCCAGGTGTCTCCATCGTTGCCCACGTGGGCGTTGAAGTCACCCAGCAGAACTACGGAGTCCCCTACTGGAGCCCCATACAGGACTCCATTCAGGGTCTCCAAGAAGGCCGAGTACTCTGAGCTGCTGTTTGGTGCATACGCACAAACAACAGAGTTTTCCCCCCTACAACCCTTAGGCGCAGGGAGGCGACCCTCTCGTCTACCGGGGTAAACTCCAACACAGCGGCACTCAGCCGGGGATTTATGAGTATCCCCACACCCGCCCGGCGCCTCACGCCCTTGGCAACTCCGGAGAAGAATAGAGTCCAACCCTTATCCAGGAGTACGGTAACAGAGCTGAGACTGTGCGTGGAGGTAAGCCCCACCAGATCTAACTGATAGCGCTCCACCTCCCTCACAAGCTCCGGTTCCTTTCCCCACAGCGAGGTGACGTTCCACGTCCCCAGAGCCAGCTTCTGCCGCCCGGGTCTGGTCCGTCGAGACCCCTGACCTTCGCTGCCACCCATGTGGCTGCGCACCCGACCCCAACGGGTCTTCCCACAGGTGGTGGGCCCATGAGATGAAGAGAGGGGGGGTGCCACGTAGTTTGTTCGGGCTATGCCCGACCGGGCTCCGTGGCAAACCCGGCCACCAGGCGCTCGCCATCGAGCCCTCCGTCTGGGCCTAGCTCCAGACGGGGGCCCCGGGCTTCCTCCGGGCCGGGTCACATCTCCTCTATTTCCGTTATTCATTGAGGATTTTTGAACCATTCTTAGTCTGGCCCCTCGCCTGAGACCACTCTGCCATGAGAGACCCTACCAGGAGCACAAGGCTCCAGACAACACAGCCCTCAGGTTCACAGGGACACGCAAACCTCTCCACCACGATAAGGTGACGGTTCCAGGAGAGGCATAATGGGCGTGTCACTCTTAAATTTAGGACTCCTAACTTTTTTCACTAAGAGCAATTCACAAAGTATTTTAGGCCTAAAAGTAGCACCTAAGTCTAGGAGAGCTTAAAAGTCCTCAAGAGGACTCCTAACTCAGCAAGGCCTATTCACAAAGAATCGTAAAATGCCTGCGAGACGAAATGTTAGGGTATTCAACTTGTTGTGGAGTTAATGCGCGATGCAATAACATCACAGACTAACTAAAATGTTTGGCCACACTACGTTATTTAGCAACAGGGGAAATGCAACTTTGCAATGCCGACGATTTAAAACTATCGCAACCATCAGTCAGCCGGGCCATAAACTTTCCTTTGGACATTCAACAATTACACAGGATCAAAGCCAACTTCATGGCAATTGCAGGTATGCCCGGTGTGGTCGGTGCTATTGACGGGACACACATAAAAATAATTGCGCCATCAAAAGACGTGGACGTGTTCGTCAATAGGAAGAAAGTGCATTCCATCAACACGCAGGTTGTTTTTGATGCAAATTTTAACATAGCCTACTGGATGATGTTGCAAAGTGGCCTGGAGCTTCAGCTACCCATGATTCGCGCATTTTAATGGTGAGCGGTCTGAGGCAGCTTTTTGAGATGTACCAGTTGGGTGTCACTTGCTGGGTGACAGTGATTATCCATGCAAGACGTGGCTCTAGACACCCTACCTCAATCCACAACCGGGAGCACAGTTAAAGTATAACATGTAAGTGATTACGCAGATTACACTTAGTCCTATGCGTAAAACACATCGTATTGGCTCTTTTACGCCTTTTATTTGTTGAATCCATATTTATTATTGTTTACTGATTTCTTCCATATATGCTAGAGCACACAAACATACACGAAATGTTGTGGCGAGAGGAATTGGGCAGATGAAACGTCGGTTTCATGTCCTCCACGGCGAAATACGCCTCACCCCAGAGAGGGCAAGCACAGTAATCACTGAATGTGCCATTCTACACAACCTCTGCAAGCGGAGGAACATTCCACAGCCAGACGATGATGATGATGATGATGATGATGATAATGATGATGATGATGATGGCGATCAACATGACAATGAATTTGGACGTGTGGAACCGAGTGGACAGGCATTTAGGGATCACTTTGAAAACACATTTTAAGTAAACACCTTGGCACAAATCAACACAAGTCAACACTTGGGTAGTTCATAACATTTAAATTGTACGTGTTTTTATTGTTTGCTTTCTCTCTCTTGAACGTGCAGGCTACAACGTCATTATCGTGGTCTGCACAAAATTGTCATCATGCGTGTATTCTGCTAACTGCACTATAACTACTTAATAGGAATTAATTTCTAGCCTAGGCTATTTCCTTGTTTTTCGGTGATTCAGTGGGCTCGTCTGAACAACCAATCACCGAACTGACCGCTTCTAAACTCGTGCACGAGAATTGACGTAATCCATAGCAACGGCGCGTCACTCTTAGTTCACTCTTTGTGATTTATCCTTAGTAAGAGTAGGTCTCAGCGGCTTTGTGAATAACTTTTAAGAAAAAACTCCTACGTAAAATGTTTTAGCGCGAGTTAGGAGCACTCCTAGCGGTAAGATAAAATGCTTTGTGAATACGGCCCCAGTTCTGCAGGTTGGTAGACGCCATCTTGTCTTTTGTGAAGACCGCATGGTCTCTGACCTGCAGCAACGCCCATTTCGGGTGTTAATTCTCTCTCTCTCTTCCCCTCTCTCTCTCCCCCTCTCCCTCCCCCTAAAACGCCTTTGATATCCCACGTCCCTTTCTCCCGCTCCACAGATCCTGTCATAACCCCCCCCCCTTTCCCACCCTCATCTCTCTCCGCAGGCCCTGGCGCGCACCCCCCTTAGCCTTCATCACCCTATTCCTCCCTCTCCACAGGTCCTGTCGCGGAACCCCCGTCCCCTTCCCATAGGGGTACTTGTTTATTGACAAATACACTCGCAGCGCGGCTAGTGTGTACATTGTCATTTAAATGTCATGTTGGCCATAGGCAGTAGATTCCCACAGCTTTCTGTCATACAGATAGAACTCGAGGGAGTTTGTGATTTCCAACACGTCATATTCTGAGTACTTCGCAGCCCCCGTGCCGAAACCCCCTCCCCCACCACTACGCCTACCCCTGTTGGCCAACGCCGGTACCTACCCCGATCTAACTCTACAACTCTCTCTCTCTCGCTCTCGCTCTCTCTCTACTCTTTGTAAATGTACATGCGTACATCTTTTGGGCAACATACGAAAATGTTAGGCCCAGATCCAACATGGAATATTGGGATCTTGCATCTCTCTCTCTCTGTCTCTGTCTCTCTAGATATGCTTCTTTCTCTCTTTCTCTCTTTCTCTCTTTTTCTCTTTCTCTCTCTCCATAGATGTTCTATATCTCTCTCTCTCTCCATAGATATGTTCCCTTACAGATCCATACAGATCCATCTGTTTCAAATGATAGTGATGTGCAGCTACTTATTCAGCCAATGGTGCAAGTATAATTGCCACATTTCACTAGTCAATAGCTGGAGGTATGATATTGTATATTTCATTCCAATATTTGAGGTATTTAGTTTGAGTTTGCTTTAAATATCAATATTTTAATCATAACTACAGTTTTCGCACGCTCATTGAGTGCCCTCAACCTCTAAGACTCATTAAATCCATAACAATGACTTGGAAACCATCAGTAATGTCACTAGTTTCTAAGCACATATTTGGCTATAATGTGGTAACGTATAGCATTCGACATCTTTGGGAGAATAATATTTATGTATACGTGTGGAAATATCTTTAAATGCTCTTTGTGTATGTACATGCGTACATCTTTTGGGCAACGTACGAGACTGTTGTACCGCAAATCCTATATGGGATATTGAAAAGTAATTAACGTTATACTATCTTGTAACTCTCTTCCTCTTTCTTCCTCTCTTCCTCTCTACCTCTTTCTTCCTCTCTTCCTCTTCCTCTCTCTTCCTCTCTGTCTCTCTGTCTGTCTGCCTGTCTGTCTGAAGATAGGCCCTCCCTACTCCCTCCCTCATGAATACACTGTCCTCTCTGCGTTTCAAAGCCTCCACTTTGTCGTCTCCCCCCCCCCCACAGAGTGGCTTTGTCTTTCATGCCCCACTCTTGAGTTGTTTTGAGTACTCGTCGTTAACGATTGTTCTTGGTACTGGGTGCGAGGTGAAGTCCTCCACTATCGGTCTCTGTGTAGATCGGGCCACAATAGAGTATTAACGAGAGTTCCAATCCTTACTATCTTTCACTTCTCCCATTCTTCTGACCTTTCCTGAGGCCGGCACGGTCTGTGTTCCTAAGCAGTAGCTCCATAGCGGACGTTTGGAGTAAATCTTATCTGCCGATCCGCTAATACCACCCTAGACTGCATGCTTACATTTTACATTCAAGTCTGTTGGTATTTTGTTATTAAAGACGATGAATTATCAATGTACGAGTCCCCCCTGACCCCCTACGCTCGTAAAGTCCCCACCACCCCCCCTCCAGGCCCAGTCTAACACCCCCTCCCCTCACTGGCCTTTCATCTCTCTCTCTCTCCAGGCCCAGTCTCGTGACTCTCCTCTTCTCCTCCTCCACTACCTTAATGAACCCCCCCACCACCACTCTTCCTACCTACAAACGATAACTGTTGTAGTTCCCCTGTTTGTAGTTCCCCTTTTCATTCAAGGATCTCAGAGGGCTATCTGTGTACATATAAATGTACACACAGCGCAGAGACAGAGTGTACTGAGAACGCAAATTGCGGTTAAGTGGTAGCCTTACAGCACAGAAACTGCACTTTTAAAAATCTTTAATGATCTTCTTTTAACTGTTGACTCGGGGAGCTCTGCTACGCTCATGCTTTTAGACTTGACTGCTGCCTTTGACACAGTTGACCACCAGATTATTTTATCCCGCCTGGAACTCTATGTTGGTATTACTGGAAATGTCCTAAAATGGTTCAAGCAGTGGTTAATTTGAGCCGGATCCTGCCGGAACAAGATCCGGCACCTCTTAATTTTGGCCTCCCTGTGTTCCGGTACTTATTTGGGCAGATCCGGTACCTCTCATATAAAAAATAAAAATGTGTTAAAATAATAATATGCATAACATAACATAAAAACATTTAATTGAACATACACACATTAAAACAGATATTTTAGTTTTTAAATAAATAGTTGGAAACTAAAATTCATGTTTCCCACAGTGTGCCTCTCTGGCATTGAGCGGGTCTTCAGGATCGCACTCTGCACAACCCAGTCGTTGAAAAAGTCACGGTCAAGCACAACTCCGTAACCGACGCTTTCCAAGCATCGTGGTGATGGCAACATTCTCCGCTAAGGACAGGATCTCACGGAGGGAGGCTGCTGCTTCGCTGTACATTTTCTCCAGCCGCACAGTCCTAGTTTGGCGACATGGCACTGCGTAATCTGACTCGAGAAATGCGATCAGATCGCGGAAGACTAACACGTCACATCTCTGGAAAAGACTGCCGTATTTAAAATAGCATGCATATGCATCAGTTATATTCTCAATTTAATTTACAGAGCAATCCCAGCAAAGTATTTAGGTTAACTCTATAAGAGACTAGGATTAGTGTGCGTCTGAAAGGGGGGGGGGGGGGGGCATGCCATCACGATGGTGGCCCTCCATCCTGATGTCAGTCAGCCATCACAACGGACGATGACATCGTTCATCGGCACAACCCTAGTAGGCAGTGTATTTTTCTTTGTTCCATTACCTCTAACCCCCGTACTAAGTCGCCGGATCCACCCCCCCTCTGCGTTCCGGGACCTCCCACTTTACAAATTAAGCACTGGGTTCAAGTCATATCTGTCAAAGAGAACTTTCTCTGTTCATCTAGGCGAGTACTCCTCAGCTGCAGCCCCACTAGTCTGTGGGGTCCCCTAAGGCTCTATTTTATCTCCAATTCTTTTTGCGCTATATCTGCTTCCCCTAGGTTCCATTTTAAAAAACACAACATTTCGTTCCACTGCTTCGCAGATGACCTACAAATCTACCTGCCGTTAAAATCAAACAAAGACTCCACAAATGCATTGTCAAACTGTCTGAAAGATGTGAAAACCTGGTTGGAACTTAACTTCCTATCACTAAACAATAATAAAACCGAAATAATTGTTTTTGGCAAACCCGAACTGCTGGATGGCATCGACAGTGTTCTTGGTCCCCTTGCCACCTACAGCCGCCCTTCTGTCAGAAACCTCTGAGTTATTTTCGACAATGGTTTTAAATTTAACAAGCAAATAAGCTCAGTCGTGAAGAGAAGCTTCTTCCAGCTGCGACTCCTAGCGAAAGTGAAGCCGTATCTACCACCAAAGGACTTTGAAAGAGTCATTCACCTGTTCATAATGTCCCGTTTAGACTACTGTAATTCTCTTTACTTTGGTGTGGACCAATGTCTGCTCCGTCGCCTGCAACTGGTCCAAAATGCTGCTGCACGTCTCCCAACCCAGTCGCCAAGAAAAAATGTTGACGTGTACGTTTCCATGAACACTGGATACGTAGCATTTCAACGTAAAAAATAGCGTGTTATACCTACAGTATCCACGCGTGCCGCTGTGGAGGCGGGTTTCGGGGTTTGGGTTTCACGGCTTTCGTGGCAAATTGTGGACACAATTGTTTAGGGGGGGGAGGTAGACTGTTGTTGACCGGGAGGGGGGGGGGGGGGGAGACACGTTTGTTGAGGGGGGGGGGGGGGGGGGGGGGGACACGATTGTAGGGGGGGGGGGGGGAACACGTTAGTTGAAGGGGGGCGGGGGGGGGAAACGTTTGTTGAGGGGAGGGGGGCACGTTTGTAGGGGGGGGGGCACGCTCGACAACGAGAGTTGGTTTTTATGAACGTTTTTTTTTTTTGACAACGAGAGTTGTTTTTTATTGAACGAGACTTCAACACGGAACAGCTGCACGAAACGATGGTCACGTCACTCTCGGTGACGGTGTCGACAACAATGAACACACAAACAATGTTAATAGAACAACACACAACCACATAACATCCCGAACCCATTAACCCCACTTAATCCCAAAATAAGTTAACAAAAGCCCCTTTTGTCAACTGACAACCCCAATTCCCAGAATCCCCCGCGGCTCCGGAACACGGCGTAGCCTATATTAATCTTTATTATCTGAATGGGAAATGCAATATTTTAGGACAGATACACCATTAAACGCGTTTCTAATGACATTTCTAGCGAGAAATGTACATTTTCCTTACATAATCTTCAGTCAGTGAATGTGTATGATCTTTATTAATCTTTATTATCTGAATGAGAAATGCAATATTTTAGGACAGATTCACCGTTAAACGTGTTTCTAATAACATTTCTAGCGAGAAATATACTTTTTACTTGCATAATCTTCAGTCAGTGATTGTGTCTGATCTTTAGTTTTATAGTTATTAGGATTTGATCGGCTCGCTCGCATGTTTCAACGACGTCAGGTTGTTAGGGACGCTGCTTTCGCTAAACTAGCAGCTCACGTGCTTCCTGCGTTTGTGTTATTAAACTGTTACTTTATGTAACTTTTAATGATATCATCTTGTTAGAAACACGTATATCTGAGAGCCAACCCAGTCGCCAGAAGCATACGTTGACAGTGTACGTTTCGTGAACACTGGATTACGTCGCATTTCAACATAAAATAACGTGTTATACACACACACACACACGCACGCACACGCACACGCACGCACGCACACAAACACAAGCACACACACGCACGCACAGACACACACACACGCACACGGTGCATTTCGCTGCTAAAACAACAACAAAAAAATATTCCCTCAAATATTATTACTTTCAAAACGTTGGCCAAAATGGCCAATAATATCATTTTTTATTTGGGATGCTTCTAGGACATTTTGGGTGGATTTTGAACGGTAGGTGGGCAGCACGTTTTTGCAGGACCTGGCAACCCTGCGCTGTTGCCCGAGATCTGCATCCACCCCCCCCCACCCCCCCCCCCCCCCCCCTAAATAAATACTATGGCAGAATAAAGAATAAATTCATGCATTATCATTAAACTTGAACATTTGTTTTTACAGTAGATTGGTGGAGGGATGACGTATGTTGGCCAACCCGGAAGTTAGCGTCACCCTGGGTTCCCTTGACAAAAAGCCAACGGGTTTTTCCATTGGATTTTGGATTATTGCAGAAAAATGTGCATCTTTGAAGCACCTCAAAAACTGAAAATAAATAAATAAATAAAAATAACCGTTTTCCAAAGAACGAAATGTAAACCAATGCATTCTGAATGGGAGTGTTTCTCCGATTTTTCCATGCTACACAGAACGAAATGTAAACCCATGCAAATAAAGACTTCATGGTCATAATAATTTAAACATCAATAATCTCCTGAGTGTGTTGGGTGGTATTCTATTTTTTTCAACGGCGCTGCATCCAGTCACTTGACCGCAGGGGCGGACTGGGGGAAAAAAGTGGCCCGGGAGTTTCTGTCAGACCGGCCCACTCAATACACGGCGCGCGGCCCACTAAGTACACGCCGCGTTGCCCACTCAATGGATCGCGCGTATCGAACAGTCAGTGGCCTTCTGGGAAAAATACCCATACACTTAACATTATTTTGGATGATTACAAAGAAATTACATCATATATGTATGTTTGTTTTTTAATAACATTTGGATCCACCAATTTGCCTGGATGGACACATGGAATAAAATGATTATTGGCTATTGTAACACTCCAAGGTAGGTATAGTTTGCTAGATGAATATGCTTAACTCTTGGCTAGTATCAGATGGTTATACAAGTATAACTACAAAGCCTTAAGGAATGAATGTCAGCAGAGAAAGACCACACAATAAAGAAACTGGAATCAGAGGGTAGAATTAGCATGAACAATATATTAGAAATGAACAGAACAGAACATACGATGGGGTGTGAACATCAGTGGTATCAGTAGTGTTGCATGCTGGGTGTGTGATTGTTTGTGTGTGTAGGGGTGCTGAAGGTGCATAACAAAACAGTAAGTTACATAACGACGTTCCCGAAATTCAGCCGTGGTGCAGAGTTACAGCCACTCCGAGCCAGTCGCACATTGAGCTTCCCCCAAATGCGCTGTTTGGGTGGCTGTAGCTATAATGCAAATGAGGAGGAGCGAGGCGGGTCAAGGAGGAGGGTGGGGGTGTGGCCCTGAGCAGCTTGCAGCCACGGTACCATTCGCTCTGTTTACAGTGGATGTATCGCAATGGCGAGGCTCACACAGCCTTTAGCCGTGTTCTGTAAATATTCTAGAACACACGGGAGTCCTGGAGCTCTATATCAAAATATTATCATATAGCCTACATATATATCTATATCATATAATATTATAACGGCCAAAAGATGTGTGAGCCGATATTATGAATCTCAAACGACCGCGTTGGGTTCTCCGACGTTCCTGGTTCTTCAACGTCCTCATCAATGTGAAGTAGACTGAACCACGACAAGGAGGAGAAAGGGATCGTTGCCGGGCAGCGCTTAGGCACCTCCGCCTCCGGTGGTGGTCCCTCAGTGGGTCTCAAGCTGGAGACATTCGCCGCTAACAATCCCTTTCTCCTCATGGGTTGAGCGCATGCGTAGAACTGGGTGCCGCGTTGCGTGTATGTATGCAAATCCAAATTCTCTACTTCAATCCGCACAGCTGAGAACACTTCGGCTGTGTAAGAACCAATTTAGAGGTGTTTATTAATAAGGTGGAGATCTTTTCTTACTTTGGACTTCCGAAGTCTGTAAAACACATATTAGAAGACACTTAAAAAAAAATCGAAAAATAGTCACCATGAGTGTGAAGACCGATTGCGAGTAGCAGTATAAAAGTCAGTCAGTGCGATTGTGATCAGATAGGTATAGCTCTTGGAGAAAATTACGCTTGTGCCGCTGTGATAACCATTGTAGGGCTGATGCGATGATGGGCGTGGGCCGGTACATGATAGTATTTTGGGCCATCGGCCCACCGGGGATGTCCCCGGTATTCATGGCCAGTCCGCCCCTGCTTGACCGTCATGGTTGCTATGGTGGTTGCTATCGACCCCCCCCCTCTAATCCTTACATGGCTCTAAAAACCACGCGGCAAAGGAGCTGCCGTAAATTGTGTTGTTTTTGTCGTAAACTGGGGTCCGACGGTTAAAAAATTGACAGATATTCCGAGGTATCCTTAAAAGGCAGCTTGGATGTTTTTATTTTCTGCAGTTTAGACTTCTTCTATAACCTATTTTTGAAAGCAAAACACCAAGTTCATTGATTTAACGAGGCAGGGTTATTTGAAACAATTTATTCAATAAATATTTCTGAGAGGTCATTCCTTCCCCTGAGTTTGCTTCCTATTTATGTCTAGTGTACACCCCTACTGTCCAAAAGCATCCCCCTCCACATATGGATTTGGAGAGTTGTGAAAGAGGGCATTCAATTATACTACAATGATCAATTAGGAGGCCGAAGCCCTAAAGGAAGTGATGCAATAGGTGACTGAGGCGAGAACATTTAAGTAAACTGTACCTTGTGGTCTCTTATATATCAAAGGGGGTTTCAAAGGACGCATACGCTTCAACCTGTGGCTCCAGCCCTACAGGAAATGACTCAGCAAGTGCTCCATCTCGTTGCACCTGCACCCAGCGGCTCGCTGGCAAGATTTTGGCCTGAAGTTCTTCCCAGACCTACACCCTAGCCATCCAACCTGCATATCTGAGAATCAGGCCTCTCTTTAATAATGACAAAAAGTTATGAGAGAAATACACATTCACTTTTGTCTCATAAGCGGCGTGGTGCCGTCTCCTTTTGACCTTTTGACCCCAGACTTCTGGGGGAATAGCTGAATCAATTCATTAGTCAATCAGAAGCATGTAAATATCTTCCCGGTGGTGTAAGAGGACGAACAAGGTGTCCTTCAACATCTACGCTTCCAGGCGATTGCAACGGTGCCACACATGTTCATATGCATATTCGAACATGTTTAATGGTAGTAATTAGCTGTCGAAATTGGAGGCCTTAATCAATAATGAGCAGCTATTGATTTGCTTCCCGATAAAAATTTGTGACAAATGACATGTTATTTAGCATCTACACGTTGAGCTGAGTCCAATGACACCAAGCATGACACTCTAGCTAATGGTAACATGTATTTTACATGGTACACCTAGGTCTAGGACATGATCTCGGTGTAGCAAGAGGGCGAGCTTGATCTCATTGGACTCAGCTTAACGTGTAGATGCTAATTAACATGGGATTTGTCAAAGATCTCCATCGGGAAGCAAATCTATAGCTGGTCATTATTGATAAAGGCCTCCAAAATCGACAGCTAATTACTACCCCGAAACATATTCAAATATGATCATGGGACACCTTGTTTGCCCTGTTAAACCACCGGGAAGATATTTTCATACTTCTAATGGATTGATTCATATTTTAAGGTTCTCGGAGTGAGACTTTAAGCGGCTGCAGCAGAAGTGTTGAGACGAAAGATGATATCAAGACATTTATAGAATATTCCCATTCACATTATGATTCTTCGTCATAACATCCAACCAAACATCCTTTACATTCACTGAGCGAAGATTATGAAAGTCCAGGCCCCCCCTTCCTGCACTCGGGGTCCGACCGGGCCAAGTTTCGGTGCGGGGGTCCCAGTTAGGCCCTAGAATATGGTATTCAAATTTCAGGGCGGTAGGACCTTCCTATCTCAAAAACAGTTTTTCCACCACATTCTGAACCATTAGGTCTCGCAGCCAACACTTCTGAAGGGGCTTTGTCCAAATGACAGTCCATTTGGGAAAACTTTTTTTCTCTATGGGCTAGAACTACAAATCTTGGATATGTCGTTCTCGGGGCCCCGGGAAATGTGTGTAAACATTTTAGCATCCCTAGCTATCTCGAAAAGGCCGGAAAAGGGGCGTGACCTCCAACAGTACAGTCAATGTACATAAGACAGGGGTTAGTTTCTAGGCCCCATTTTTTGCGGGATGGAGGTGTACATTTGTGGCTTAATGTGTGTAGACACAGCTGGCCTGTGGCCACGTCTTTGAAGTCTGGGGTCAAAAGGTCAAAAGGAGCCGGCACCACGCCGCTTATGAGGTAACAAAAAGTTAATCTGTATTTCTCTCATAACATTTTGTCATTATTGAAGAGAGGCCTGATTCTCAGATATGCATGTTGGACTGTTAGGGTATAGGTCTGGGAAGAACTTCAGGCCAAAATCTTGCAAGCGAGCCGCTGGGTGCAGGTGCAACGAGATGGAGCACTTGCTGAGTCATTTCCTGTAGGGCTGGTGCCACAGGTTGAAGCGTATGCGTCCTTTGAAACCCCCTTTGATATATAAGAGACCCCAAGGTACAGTTTACTTAAATGTTCTCGCCTCAGTCACCTATTGCATCACTTCCTTTAGGGCTTCGGCCTCCTAATTGATCATTGTAGTATAATTGAATGCCCTCTTTCATATTATATGATACTTCCACCACTGGGACGTGGCAACAACTCTCCAAATCCATATGGGGAGGGGGGGGGGCATGCTTTTGGACAGTAGGGGTGTACACTAGACATAAATAGGAAGCAAACTCAGGAGAAGGAATGACCTCTCACAAATATTTATTGAATAAATTGTTTCAAATAACCCTGCCTCGTTAAATCAATGAACTTGGTGTTTTGCTTTCAAAAATAGGTTATAGAAGAAGTCTAAACTGCAGAAAATAAAAACATCCAAGCTGCCTTTTAAGGATACCTCGGAATATCTGTCTATTTTTTAACCGTCGGACCCCAGTTTACGACAAAAACAACACAATTTACTGCAGCTCCTTTGCCGCGTGGTTTTTAGAGCCATGTAAGGATTAGAGGGGGCGGTCGATAGCAACCACCATAGCAACCATGACGGTCAAGTGACTGGATGCAGCCCCGTTGAAAAAAATAGAATACCACTCAACACACTCAGGAGATTATTGATATTTAAATTATTATGACCATGAAGTCTTTATTTGCATGGGTTTACATTTCGTTCTGTGTAGCATGGAAAAATCGGAGAAACACTCCCATTCAGAATGCATTGGTTTACATTTCGTTCTTTGGAAAACGGTTCTTTTTATTTATTTATTTTCAGTTTTTGAGGAGGTGCTTCAAAGATAATTTTTCTGCAATAATCCAAAATCCAATGGAAAAACCCGTTGGCTTTTTGTCAAGGGAACCCAGGGCGACGCTAACTTCCGGGTTTGCCAACATACGTCATCTCTCCACCGATCTACTGTAAAAACAAATGTTCAAGTTTAATGATAATGCATGAATTTATTCTTTATTCTGCCATAGTATTTATTTAGGGGGGGGGGGGGGGGGGATCCAGATCTCGGGCAACAGCGCAGGGTTGCCAGGTCCTGCAAAAAACGTGCTGCCCACATACCGTTCAAAATCCACCCAAAATGTCCTAGAAGCATCCCAAATAAAAAATTATATTATTGGCCATTTTGGCCAACGTTTTGAAAGTAATAATATTTGAGGGAATATTTTTTTGTTGTTGTTTTAGCAGCGAAATGCACCGTGTGCGTGTGTGTGCGTGTGTGTCTGTGCGTGTGTGTGCTTGTGTGTGTGCGTGCGCGTGTGTGTGTGTGTATAACACGCTATTTTATGTTGAAATGCGACGTTATCCAGTGTTCACGAAACGTACACTGTCAACGTCAACGTACACTGTCAACGTATGCTTTTTTTTTTCCTCCCACACACTGGTGACTTGTCAGGACTCGTGATGACGTGATGACGATGTGATAGCACGCTGGCACGCTGCGCTTCGTTTCCCACAGGAGTATGTCTACCTGATCTTCTAAAGACACATCAACCCCGACCAAACTTTTCCTAAAAAAATATCCGAAAAATATCCAAACAGGCTACTCAAGCTTTTTTTCACCTCGCAGAACGATGAGTAAAGCCAAAGCCAAAGCCGTGCAAAATACGGAAACCGATGAAGCCCTGACCCTGGCGTCTTTTTCCAGCTTGCTGGAGACAAAGCTTGCCTCCCATAGACAAGGAATCTCTGATGACTTCAATAAAGCCCTCACTGCTCTCGAGGGAAAACTTGATGGGATCTCAACAACAGTGACTGCCAACTCGTTCAAACTCACGGCTCTCGAGACAAGTGTAAATGACCAGGACAGACGCCTGGCAGTGTTAGAAGAAAAAACCAGCACACTAACAACAAGCAACGCTAAGTTAGCCGCCAAGGTACTTGACCTTGAGTCACGTAGCCGACGAAACAATATAAGAGTTATTGGCTTACCTGAAACCATTGAAGGCACTCAACCCACCGCCTTTTTCTCTAACATGCTTGATGCTTGAAAATCTCGCTGCCACCATCAGACAACCCCAGGGGGTACATTTTCAACAATGCTTAACTGGCAATTACTTACACTCCTTTTTCTTGAAGCCAACAGACAGTACTGAACTTTTCGAGATAATTATGGGCTTAAAGACCTCAAATACAGCTGGTATTGATGGTATTAGTAGTAAAATTCTGAAAACTATTGTCGATGTGATCTTGGAGCCGCTCGCTCATTGCATTAACCTAGGCTGACCAAACGTCCTTTTTTCCCCGGACATGTCCACTTTTTACGTCCCGTCCGGGGCGTCCGGGTTTTTTTTATTAATTGATGATAATGTCCGGTTTTCGGACATTATCTCGTCGCATATTTGTTTTTGCCTCGTCGCATATTTGTGTTTCTGGGTCTTTCACATAACCTACTAGTTATTACCATTGTATATGTCTATGGTTATTATGGCCTTCCAAGTTCTGGAAATGGTATCTCCCTTACGTTCCACCTTCTTGCGCGAGCTGACTGTAGAGAGAGTCTGTCATTGGGCGACCGATCTCAGGGTTGCCAGAGCCACGATAATTATCCTCCAAATACGACCATTTTGAGCCTTTGGTACGTTACTTTGCCATTTCCAATCTGGCAACATTGAGCACCTTGCCGCTTCCACTCTGTTTACAACAGCACATTACATCTGCAGCCATGCCTAAACGTAAATGTAAGTTCACGGACGAACTAAAGAAAAAATACCCATGTTTTCGGCCCCCCCCCCCCCCCCCCCCCCCCCGCGACGAAGTGTCCTCTTTTTCACAAACTCAAATCTGGTCACCCTACATTAACCTCTCTCTTACAACAGGGGTCGTGCCAAAAATGGCTAAAATTGCAAAGGTCATACCAATTTTTAAATCAGGAGACAAGAACATCATGAGCAATTATCGCCCCATATCACTATTACCAACTCTCTCTAAAGTATTTGAAAAGGTTGTATATAACAGACTGAATGGCTATCTTGAAAAATTCAACATTCTTGTTCCATCTCAGTTTGGCTTCAGGAAAAAGAGCACCACCTGTATGGCTATACTTGACCTTGTTGAAAAAATCAATGACTGTATTGATGAAGGTAAATTTGGAATAGGTATTTTCCTTGATCTATCAAAGGCCTTTGATACTATTGATTTTAAGATACTACTGAACAAACTACACCACTATGGTATCAGAGGCCTCGCCCTTGATTGGTTCAAAAGCTATCTCTATGACCGTCAACAGTATGTTTTTGCAAATAACTGTAGCTCACCCTGCAAGCACATAAACTATGGGGTCCCCCAGGGGTCAATTTTGGGGCCACTCTTATTTATCCTTTACATCAATGATTTTGTAAATTCCACCAATATCTTTCATAAAGTAATTTTTGCTGACGATACAAATCTCTTCACCTCACACAGAAACCTACTCACTCTCCAAGACACTGTAAACACAGGGTTAATCAAAGTGGATGCCTGGTTTAAATGTAACAAACTTTCACTCAATGTTAATAAAACTAATTATATGTTATTTTGCTCAAACAGAAAGAAAATCAATACTGAACTGGTACATATCAATATCGACAATCAGGAGATCATAAGGGTAAGCTCCACAAGATTCCTGGGGGTCCACATTGATGAATTTGTCAACTTCAAATATCACATTGATCATCTGACAAAGAAATTATCAAAATATGTTGGTCTTTTCTACAAACTCAGACATTCTCTACCATTATCTGCTTTACTCACTATGTACAAAACCCTTTTTGAACCGCATCTGAATTACTGTAATGTCATATGGTCCAATACCTTTCCCAGTTACCTTTTAAAACTTGAGAGTCTACAAAAGAAAGTCATACGTGCTATGTCCTGGGCTGCAGTAAATACTCCAACTCGCCCGCTTTTCCACTGCCATGGTCTTCTAAGACTCACTGAATTCAATCTCTTCCATAATGCTTGCCTAATGTTTGAAGTCATAAATGGCCTAAACCCCAGACTGACCGGCCTGCTCCCTATCTGCTACCCCCAGCACCAACACCGAACCAGGAACACCTGATAACGGTTAAACAACGGCGTTTACATTGTACGGGTATGAGTGTTGCCTGCAAGGGGCCACAGATCTGGAACAGACTTGATGAGGATCTAAATAAGCTGTGCTCTCTGTCCGCTTTTAAAAAAAAACTAAAAGCATATTTACTGGCTACCTATTTATAATGTACCCTAACAATATGATGGATGTACTGGGATTACTGTATGATTGATTGTATGTATTTGTATGTTTGTTTGTCGGCACTGTTAAGTTAAATGTACTGTATGATTGATTGTATGTATTTGTATGCTTGATTGTCTGCACTATTTATGTTTTCTTGCATGGTACCACATTGTGCATCGCTAAATTGATTGATATTGCTTTCATTAACCTTGGGCCCCCGCCCAAAAGCTTTCAATAGCTTATTTTGGGGGACCCATTCATGCATGCATGCATGCATGTATGTATGTATGTATGAATAAATAAACTTGAAACTTGAAACTTAAACTTGAAACTTGAAACTTTTGGCGACTGGGTTGTGTAGATGTGCATGAATGATGATAGTGTAGACAGCGAACAGTGTTACACCCACTAGCTTTATTAGCCCAGTTCCAACCACCAACAACGACCAACGCGCCCCCGCATGCTGTGCGTCCCCGTGACGTCAGCACGCAGCAGCAGTAACCATAGAGACAGTCAACACAGTCTACATCCCCCTTCTTAAGTTACATGCTAACGAGGCACATAACATGAAACAGCAGACAATAGAAAACAGCAGACAATAGAACATGGCACATAATAGAAAATAGCAGACTTGCATATAATGAAAACCCAAGCATCTAATACAGAACATGTAACATATCTGTTTTTTTTTTCTTTTAGAAAGAGTGTCCAACAGTCCACACAGCCAGAACAGGCAGGGGGTCAAATGTCAGTGTGCCAGCACATCACAGAGCTGGTCTGTGACAAAGTCCTCGTAGAGAGAGCTGGGTCTCGACGCTCTCCCTGAGCGAGTAAAAATCACAGGCCGCTGTCCCTGTGACAATTCCGGTCCCACACTGTCATGTTGTGGGCTTTGTGGATGTGCGATTACAGCAACAGCAGGTGGGTCCCCTGCCGTGGAGTCAGGAACATAGGTCTCAGGTGTCTGGAGTAGGTGGCGTCTGTTCCTGATATATGTTGCATCTCCAGCCTGGACCTTGTAACTATTTGGTTGTGGTGCTGTTCCTAGCACTGTTGCCAGTCTGTCGTGTCCTCTCTTTGTCTGCATTCTCACTGTCTGGCCAGCTCGCAGTGGAGCCAGTGGCCTAGCTGATTTGTCGTAGTAGGCCTTTCCACTCTGTCTCACCTGTGTTAGAGCCATCTGGACCTGTGTCTCCACTTCGGGTGAGTACATGGCTTTGGTCATGGGAATGAAAGCCCTGGTGCGCCGAGAGAGTAGGCATTGAGCTGGCGACGGCAACCCGTCCCTGGGCATGTTGCGAAGGCTGAGGAGAGCGGCGTCTATGTCCGTTCTATCTCGTGCACATTTCTCCAGCAGGTGCTTTGCCGAGCGCACAGCCCTCTCAGCAAGCCCATTGGACTGAGGGTACAGTGGACTGCTGGTGACATGACAGAAGTCCCACTTGCGAGCAAATTCCCGGAACTCCCTGCTTGTGAAGTAAGCAGCATTGTCTGTCATGAGTTGCTGTGGTACCCCGTGAGTAGCAAAGTGTCGTTTAAAAACTTGGCCACCAATGTGGCGCTTGTTGTGCCCGAGAGCCGGTCTATCTCGAACCAGCCAGAGTCCACAAGCACAAGATGCTCCTTCCCCTCCCACTCAAAAACATCTGCTGCGGTGAGGGACCAGGGTAGGTCAGGGATGTCATGCAGTTGAAGGGGCTCCTTAGGCTGGTGTGGCTTGAGAGCATTGCAGGGGGCACACCTGGAAACTTCCCTTTCAATGTCAGTGTACATGGTCGGCCAGAACATTGTCTCCCTGGCCCTGCGCTTCGTGGCCTCGAGACCAGGGTGGCCCTGGTGCAGCTGTTGCATGTAGTAATGCTGGAGGGAGTGTGGAATGATGAACCGCCGTCCACGGAGGAGCAAACCACTGTCACTCGTGAGTTCCTCTCTCATGGCGTAGAACGGTCGCAGGTCACGTGGCACCTCCCTAAATGCATCGGGCCAGCCTGCAGAAACGACCTCAGCGAGACGCCGGCAGAGAGGATCAGCCAACGTCTCACGCTTCAGTTCCTCAAGAGGACGTGAGGAGAGGACGTCCACCACCATAACCTCGTACTCCTCCATTTCCTCAGCTTGGTCAGTGGAGGGCAGATGTGCACGGGAGAGAGCATCAGCGACGTAGAGCTCCCTGCCCCTCTTGTAGATGACGTCGAGGTCAGGGGCGCAGATGGGATTTTTGAACTGGGGGGGACCAAGCTGTCAGCAAATTATTTCAACTCAATAAGTTATTTTTGTGTAATTTGGGCTTTAACTAGCGCTCAAGTAGTTACTTTCGTAATAGCCTATGGGCCAATGGTTTGCACTGAAAAGGGTCAGGTTGATTTGGCTTTGTATATGTCATTATCATGTCAACTTCCTTTCCATCTGTGTCGCCTCCTGTCCCTCCTTGTTCTGTCCCTGCTTCTTCTGTCTGTATTCCTTCTTTCCCTCCTTCCTCATGCAGTCTTTTTCTACTGTGGCTGTCCCCTTCTTCTGTCTGTATTCCTTCTTTCCCTCCTTGTTCTGTCCCTGCTTCTTCTGTCTGTATTCCTTCTTTCTCTCCTTCCTCATGCTGTCTTTTTCTACTGTTGCTGTCCCCTTCTTCTGTCTGTATTCCTCCTTTCCCTCCTTGTTCTGTCCCTGCTTCTTCTGTCTGTATTCCTTCTTTCTCTCCTTCCTCATGCAGTCTCTTTCTTGACTGACAAGGGCCTGCCTCACTGTCATCAGGAATTGCCTGCAGGCCAGGAGGATAATGTTGACATTTTAAATCTTATAATTTCACTTAACAGTTGCTTATTAGTGTGCCTGGAAAAGCACACTACTACTATCCACCATAGTTATTATAATATTGTATTCTTCTCTACGTTATTCGGTCGACTACTCCTCCCAGTTTTGGTCGCACACACACAAAAAGGTACCAAAACGGCGGCTCGGTCGGGAGATTAGTGCTATGACTTTTCTAAGCCAAACAGTTTGCAGATAAATCTCCAAAAATCAGGCCATAAAAATGTATGGGTGTGTATTGGTAGAATGTTCACAGCTAGAGTGTGTGACATTATCACTAGAGTGTAGGTAGGTAGCTAGCTAAAGAGAATGACAAGGTATGGGCCAGAGCCAGGCACACTCAAAATGTCTTTAGGAATTTTCTAAGATTATACATAAAAATGAAAAAAAACATTAAAGCTATTCACCCACGGCATAAAAATACTTTTATTTTACATTTAGCCTACTTCAGGTAAGAGTAAATGCCGTTTATTAATGTCACTAGCTACTCAACAATACAAAACGATTAGCTGCCACATCTGGGAAAGGCAACAGGCGTAGGATAGGATAGCCTACTTACTTTGTTTGTTTTTTAAAAAAACACTGATTGTTTTTTGCTGCTTCATTTTGTTTCTTCATTGCACCCGCTCTGTCATAATGATCACCGCAACAGGTACAGGCGCGGCTGAGCAACCAGTTCCTCTTTTGGACCCTGGGGAGTGAGAGTCGTGCCTTATGGTGTGTTCAGTTTACACTGAAAGTCGGAACTTGGAGCTCGGAACAACGTAACCCCAAAGTTGAGTGCTCCCAGCGCGTCCCAGCCTCACAAACGTAAAAACAAAACACGTAACTACTTTTTACGTGAGTAGCAGATAGCATGAATTCTATGTCTGGCTGGTGAGATTAATCCGACTTTCTGAGTTGGAGATCCAACTTCACGGGGGGTTCTGATTACAATTCTGACTTGGAGCACGGAAATTCTGACATTCGTGCACAACTGGAACGCACCATTAGTCGTAGCACACAAACGCCAGGCTCTCAATGCGCGCTGCATGTAAATTAGTCGAACTAACGGAACGTTAATCCACTGTTTTACCGGCGGTGTTTGTCCCCTTATGTAGTCTAACTAACGGAACATCAATCCTCCGTTTTACCGGCGATGTTTGTCGCCTTATGTAGGGACAGAGTGGGGGGGTCACTATGAATCTGAGGGGGACATGTCCCCCCCGTCCCGTCCCCCATCTGCGCGCATGGTCGAGGTTGTAACGCTGCAGGCGGAGCATCATCCTTTGTAGGCGCGCAGAGGCTGTGTGAAGTGGCTTTTTCAGTATGGTAATGAGCGGCTGATGGTCAGTCTCAACAGTCACAGCCCGTCCATATATGTAGTGATGGAATTTTGTGCAAGCATAGACAAGGGCCAGGAGCTCTTTCTCAATCTGAGCATAGCGTGACTCAGTCTCTGTGAGGGCCCTGGAAGCGAAAGCCACCGGTCTGCCGTTTTGGAGGCAGACAGCACCTAGTCCGTGCTGTGAGGCGTCAGCTGACAGCACAACAGGTTGGTGCACATCAAAGTACCGCAGAACTGGGGGACCTGCGATAAGTTCCTTGAGCTTTGTGAACGCCGCTGTGTGGAGCTCCAGCCAGCACCAGTCTACATCCTGGCGCAACAGCTCGCGCAGGGGCGCCGTGGCCTCGCTGTAGTCTGGTACAAATTTGGCCAAGTAGTTGGTCATGCCTAGGAACCTTAGGAGACCGTTCTTGTCCTCAGGTGGGGGAATCAGGCGGACGGCAGCGGTCTTGGCAGGATCGGGTTTCACACCCTGGTCGGTGAGCAGGTGACCGACATAAGCAACCTCAGTGACCCTGAAACGGCACTTCTCAGGGTTCAGTCTGAGATTGACAGCCCGTATCCTGTCCATGACTTGGCGGAGACGGAGATCATGCTCCTCTCTCGAACGGCCCCACACTAAAATGTCATCTATCACAATTGCACACGGCAGTCCAGCCCCGCTGGAAAACTTTACTCCCCGTGGTGATGCCATAGGGCATCCGCAGGAAGGCATAACGGCCCACAGGAGTCATGAAGGTGGTGAGTTTCGAGGATTCTTTGCTGAGCGGCACCTGCCAGAAACCACACTTAGCATCCAGAATGCTGAACAGCTTGGCATCAGGCATGTCAGCGATCACCTCTTCCACAGTTTTCAGCGGGTGGTGGGGTCTGAGGAGGGCTTTGTTGAGGTTGACGGGGTCGATGCACAGTCTAATGCTCCCATCTCGTTTGCTCGCAGCCACCATGGCTGAAACCCATTCAGTGGGCTCCTGAACCGGTGTGATGACTCCGAGTCGGGTCATTCTATGCAGTTCCGCCACAATCTTGTCCTTCATGGCCAGTGGCACCCGTCTTGGAGCGCATACAGTGGGGTGCACGGTGTTATCCAGGCGCATGTGATATACCACCGGCAGCTTGCCAATGGCGCTGGTGTCGAACAGGTCCTTGTACTCCGTCAGCCCTGGCGCCTCCTGCTGGACAACGGCATGCACCTCTGGTCCAAAAATCACATAGCCGAGCCTGACACTGTCTCTGAGACCCAGCAGTGGTTTGACGTTTCTGTCCACAACTTGGAAACGTAGCAAACCACAACTAAAAACCATGTCTGCCGCACCAAGAGTCTGGATTATATGACCTCCGTACGCTACAAGATTTGCTCTTTTGTTGAGATTGACGTGAGCAGTAGGATCAATGTACTGTAGAAGAGCCCTGGATATGACGTTGCATTTGGCCCCAGTGTCAATTTTCACAGTCAGTTGTCTGCCAGTGTTGCATGCAGACAGCTCAGCAAACCTTTCATCTTGTCCATGCACATCCTCTGGCTTGTCTATGCTCTCACAGTAAAACATTTCCACAGTCTCACAGTGAAACACATCAGTTGGCCCTTGCAGTGGCTGCGTGTCAAGTTCACTCACGTGTGTGTATCTGCCTCTGCGTGCAGCGGGGGGCGGAGCCTGCCCTGGCCTGTTGGGGGCAAACGGTTTGCCTGATCTGCAGCATCTAGAAAAATGGTTCATTCTTCCACACGTGTTGCAGCGCTTGTTGAGCGCTGGACATTTGTTCCGGTCTGGTGCGTGTTGGCCACCACAGTTTGTGCATGGGTCGAACTGCACTGTGCACACCTCTGCTTCCTTTTTTAGTTCTCTGTTGCCCTTCTCAGATCGTTCGTGTAGCATGCAGATCTCAACGGCCGAATTAAGCGTCAGTTTCTTCTCCTTTAAAAGCTGTGCACGGACAGAGTCATTGTAAATACCACAGACCAAACGATCTCTAATCAGTTCATCATGCAGTGTCCCGAAGTCACATTTCTTGGCCATGACCTTCAACGCGGAAACATATGACTGGATTGACTCATGCCGTTTCTGGTCAGTTGTGTTGAATGCATGTCTGTCCATAATCACGTTCTTTACCGGCAGGCATAATTCCTCAAATTTCTTTACCAGCACGGCAGGGTCCTCGCGATCCTCGCCGGCCGCAAAATCAAATGTGTCGAGTTTATCCAATGCCTCCGGACCGGCGAGGTTGAGAAACGTGCAGGCTTGCACTTTCGTACTAGCCGTCGCCAGCCCGGCGTTGCTATAGACATGCCATTCCCGCTTGAACTTCTCCCAGTTGTGAGCGATATCCTCATTAAAGATGAGCGGGTCGATCCGGCGGAGTCCTTGTGCCATCTTAAATTAGATTTGGCTCACTTCTGACACCATGTAGATGTGCATGAATGATGATAGTGTAGACAGCGAACAGTGTTACACCCACTAGCTTTATTAGCCCAGTTCCAACCACCAACAACGACCAACGCGCCCCCGCATGCTGTGCGTCCCCGTGACGTCAGCACGCAGCAGCAGTAACCATAGAGACCGTCAACACAGTCTACAGGTTGGCTCTCAGATATACATGTTTCTAACAAGATGATATCATTAAAAGTTACATAAAGTAACAGTTTAATAACACAAACGCAGGAAGCACGTGAGCTGCTAGTTTAGCGAAAGCAGCGTCCCTAACAACCTGACGTCGTTGAAACATGCGAGCGAGCCGATCAAATCCTAATAACTATAAAACTAAAGATCAGACACAATCACTGACTGAAGATTATGCAAGTAAAAAGTATATTTCTCGCTAGAAATGTTATTAGAAACACGTTTAACGGTGAATCGGTCCTAAAATATTGCATTTCCCATTCAGATAATAAAGATTAATAAAGATCATACACATTCACTGACTGAAGATTATGTAAGGAAAATGTACATTTCTCGCTAGAAATGTCATTAGAAACACGTTTAATGGTGTATCTGTCCTAAAATATTGGATTTCCCATTCAGATAATAAAGATTAATATAGGCTACGCCGTGTTCCGGAGCCGCGGGGGATTCTGGGAATTGGGGTTGTCAGTTGACAAATGGGGCTTTTGTTAACTTGTTTTGTTGTTAGGATTAAGTGGGGTCAATGGGTTCGAGATGTTATGTGGTTGTGTGTTGTTCTATTAACATTGTTTGTGTGTTCATTGTTGTCGACACCGTCACCGAGAGTGACGTGACCATCGTTTCGTGCAGCTGTTCCGTGTTGAAGTCTCGTTCAATAAAAAACAGCTCTCGTTGTCGAGTGTTCAATAAAAACCAACTCTCGTTGTCGAGCGGGCCCCCCCCCCCTACAAACGTATCTCCCCCCCCCCCCTTCAACAAACGTGTTCCCCCCCCCCCTACAATCGTGTCCCCCCCCCCCCCCCCTCAACAAACGTGTCTCCCCCCCCCCCCCTCCCCAGTCAACAACAGTCTACCCCCCCCCCCCCCCCCCCTAAACAATCGTGTCCACAATTTGCCGCGAAAGCCGTGAAACCCAAACCCCGAAACCCGCCTCCACAGCGGCACGCGTGGATACTGTAGGTATAACACGCTATTTTTTACGTTGAAATGCTACATATCCAGTGTTCATGGAAACGTACACCGTCAACGTTTTTTCTTGGCGACTGGGTTGCGTCTCCTCACTGGGAAAAGGTGATATGACCACATTACCCCTGTCCTGGCCTCTCTCGACTGGCTTCCTGTGGTTTTTAGAATTAAATTCAAAATCCTGTTGTTTACTTTTAAATCTCTACATGGGCTGGCACCTAAATATATGTCAGAGCTGGTCTGCATCCATGCTCCATCTAGAGAAATTCGGTCAGCTCAGCAGGTGCTGCTGGATGTACCTAGGTGCAGACAAAAAACAAAAGGCGACAGAGCCTTCGCTGTGGCCGCTCCTAATCTTTGGAACAGTCTCCCCCTGAGTCTGAGAACTGCCCAGTCTATAGACCAGTTCAAAACGCAACTAAAGACTCACTTTTTTACATTGGCTTTTAATACAGATTAAGATTTTATTTTATCTTATTCATTGTTGTTGCTAATATGCAATTTTAAGCCTTCTTGTTCTTTGTTTTGTTTTTTATATTGTATTCGTGTACAGCACTTTGGTCAACTACTACTTGACTCATACCATAAGGTACCACAGATTTCAGCCGGACAGATAGAACTCAGAAAAGTTTCTGTTATCGGTTGATACGTTTGTAGTTTTCCCAGCCGCCATTTTTGTAGTTCATAGTAGTCTATGTAGCCAACCCCCCCCCCCCTCCCCAAACATAACATCTCCCTGCGCGTTGAGAAGACAACTATTCCCGGTTCTATCTCAACGCCTTCCACCACTGGTTGAGAACAGAACTATTCCCAGTTCTATCTCGTCGTTTCCCCCTACTCGTTGACACGAAAGTATTCCCAATTCCATCTCAACATCTCCCCCTGTACCACAAGAATATAACCATTATAAGTCCCAACTGGGTGACCCCCTGCTTTCCAAGAAGCAAACTGCTACCGTTTTCCCCACATCCAACTCAAGAATCCCCTTAAGTGTCCACGCCACCAGGCGAGCTCAAGTTTGCCTTACAGCAATAGGGTAATCATTGAACAGCCGTTCAAAACCCCTCTTGACTTAACATTCACATACTGGAACAGAGGGATCTCATACATCCCTATGCGCCATCAACATGTTAGGCAGAGACCTGTTTCCCTGCAGATCACACAGGCCTGCAACTTAGAGCACCACCCCTACACACCTATACTGTACCTTCAAACACTCTCTTCCCCTCATTTCCTTATTCATATCGATGAAAGAAGGAGGCCACACGCCTTTGTAGTGTTAGTTAAATTGAAGTTCTTTTCTTATTGTTCTTTCTTCTCCTTGCTCCCTTCCACCCTGAACACCTGGTCATGTGTTGGGACCAGAGTGTAAATTTAGAATATTTGTTTGTATATTTGAGGGTCTATGTGTGTCTGGGTGCTGAAATACGGGGAGCCAGTCCCTAGTTGATATCGGCAGACAAGCAGATATTTGTGTAGGTTGTAATCAATGTTTTTTGATCAACAACATTAATGGTTTAAACGATCTATAAATGTTTGCATTTGTACTAAATTTATTCTCTTTACTCTTCAGGCCTTTGCATCCCGAGCAGTGATGGATGCCCGGCATTCATCATTTTAATTCTTTACATCACTACAAATATTCTCTTTTCTTTTCAGGAAGTGGCAACACAAGCACTCCAGTTGCCCAACGCTCATCATTTTACTTCTGTGCATTGATCTTAATACTCTCTCTCTTCAGGAAATGGCAGTATAAGCAGGAACGAATGCCTAACACTCACAGTCATTATGTTTTTCCAGGTTGCTGGGCCCTTCTGTCTATTTTCATGCTTTTTGTGTAGCAAGACAGGAGTGCAATAGACTGGTTGTGTCATGCACATTGATATTGGAGAACCAGGATGGTTCAAATAGACACAGGGTTCAACTGCTAAAATAATTAATAATTAATAAATGGTGCACATGGTTTTAACCGGTGCACAAGGAGGGAGTTAGCTCAACTGCTGTAGTTAAATTACATGCATTTTTTGCGAATATTAAATCTACATGGGTAAAATTCTGTACTAATCAGCTACTACATACGAATAAACTGAATAACACTGCGTGAGATGTTCAATAGATATAATATCGTACCACCAATATGCATGCATTATCTTGTATTCAATAATTAGGGAAGCCGAATTCCAGAACCGAAAGAGGACCTACCAAAAGAGACCGACCCAGGGGTCTTACATCAAAGCAGATCCCTGTACAAGAGTTACACATGATCTTAAAGGTCCCATGGCATGAAAATCGCACTTTATGAGGTTTTCTAACATAAATATGAGTTCCCCTAGCCTGCCTATGGTCCCCCAGTGGCTAAAACTTGCGTTTGGTGTAAAACGAGTGTAACCAACTGTATTTTTAAAGGTAATATAACAATGCAGTGGTGCATCAATCCCAGGTTATGAGGAGACTGGCTTGTATTCTTAATAGAACTCTGATAAAAGGAATAACACACAGACACAGTGAGGCACGTTTGACCTTTTATCTAACGATCTAACCATCAGAATCAATCAGATTATTTACACAATAATAATAATAATAATAATAACAACACTGAACCTAAAACACTGAACTCAATACACTGAACCCAAAAGAGGTCCCCAAGAAAAATAACAAACTAAATAAAATGGGTACCCAGCAAGTCTTTGAGTGCACTCGATTCAATGAAAGGGGGCGTTCTGTTCCTACCACTACCGCTACGGCCGAACGCTCTTGAGCAGGGGCCAGTCGATGACAGGCTGTTCTCTTGTTCAAAGTAACGTCAAATCTTCCTCCATATCTTCTATTTCTTCCGTAATAACCTTTTCTTCGTTTCTCTTCGTCTATATGTTCACTCTTCAAGTCTATGTTCGCTCTTCAAGTCTATGTTCGCTCTTCAAGTCTATGTTCGCTCTTCAAGTCTATGTTCGCTCTATTAGGGAGCGTCAACAAAAACACGGTCTCCAGGCAACCGTTTCAGTTAGCGGCCGTCAGGAATATAACCTTTTCTTCGTTTCTCTTCTAGTCTATATGTTCACTCTTCAAGTCTATGTTTGCTCTTCAAGTCTATGTTCGCTCTTCAAGTCTATGTTCGTTCTTCAAGTCTATATTCGCTCTTCAAGTCTATGTTCGCTCTTCTTACGCGTCAAGCAGAGAACCAGCGTCAACAAAACACGGTCTCCAGGCAACCGTTTCAGTTAGCGGCCGTCAGGAATACATTGTAGCACGTGAACACTGGTCGCTACAATATACTGGGAATATATATATACTATAGATATACACCATACACACTACATTATATATATTATTATAATATATACATTCATATAAAATGACATATACATATATTAGCAGAGAGAGTGAAATAGCATGGGTTACATACTCCCCCCCTAGAACGCATTAGTCCCTTCATGCGCCTGCCACCTGGCAGGACCCTGGAGGAGGCCTTCCAGACTCTTACAGAAGGCAACAATGGCCAGGATCAAGGGTCTCCCAAGAGTGTCATAGTGCAGTCTATCAGGTCGTTGTCGTGTTCTGCTTGATCTCCTGATTTCAGCTTGTGTTCCTATGTTTTCTGACTGTTCAGCTTGAAGCAGAGGATTGATGGCCGCTGCTACTTCTTCCTCCACAGCCGTGAGATCTGATCTATGATCACATTCGTGTCGTTGATCTGTATCCACAGGCTCAAGGTTATCATGAAGAGGCTCCACTGCATGTTCCTGAAGCTCTCCCTGGAGTGAGTGGTCCAGGGCATGGCGAATATTTCCAATGGCAACTTCTAAGCTCTCAGCAGTAGGAGTCTGATCTGAGTCTGATCTGAGTCTGCGGGGTCTCCTCTCGACACTCCTTTCCACAGTCTTGATGAAGGGTCCCATTTCAGTCACTTTGGGCCTGTGCACCACCACAAGCTCCTCTTCATCACTACTGCTGCAGACGTCAACATCCTCTTCATGGCTCAGCATGTTGTCCCTTGCATCCATCGTTGGCCGCTCTCCGGATCTCAACTTCATCATCTTAGAGGGGCCTTTTTGCTCAACTTCCTTCCCATCGGTGACAGGTAGGAACCCACATGGCAAGAGGAGGTCCCTGTGGAGGGTGCGTAGGGGGCCGCCACCCTTATCCGGCTTGACGACATAAACCGGTCCATCTCCCATCCTCTTTTCGACTGTATAGGTCCCTCTCTCCCATCTGTCCGCAAGCTTGTGTTTCCCTCTGATGTTGACATTTCGCACTAAGACTCTGTCACCTGCGATCAGTTCTGCTGCTCTCACCTTGGCATTGAACCTTGTCTTGTTCTTCTCTCCCATCTTCCGTGCACTCTCTGCAGCTAGAGCATAGCTTTCCCGCAGACGTTCTCGAAGGCTCTTTACATACTCAGAGTGAGTCCTGGCATGATTCCCCTGTGGCTGGAATCCCAGAACGAGGTCGATGGGAAGGGTCGGTTGTCTGCCAAACATCAGCTCATAAGGCGAGTAGCCGGTGGTGTTGTTCCTTGTGCAATTATATGCGTGGACAAGTGGCTTCACAAAGTCTCTCCAGTGGTACTTGTCTTTGTCCTCCAGCGTTCCAAGCATGCCGAGCAGGGTTCTGTTGAATCTTTCGACTGGGTTCCCGCGAGGATGATAGGGGGTAGTCCTCACCTTTTCTGCTCCTATCAGGGAACACAGCTCTTTGATGGTGTGACTTTCAAAATCCCTTCCCTGATCGCTATGAAGGCGGGCAGGGAACCCGTAGTGAACGATGAAGTTCTCCCAAATTGCTTTAGCTACAGTTCTTGCTCTTTGGTCTTTTGTGGGAATTGCCACAGCAAACTTAGTGAAATGGTCTGTAATCACCAATACATTTCTTGTATCTTTGTTGTCTGGTTCAATAGACAAATAGTCCATGCAGACTAATTCAAGGGGGTAACTTGTACTGATGTTCATCATTGGGGCAGCCCTCTCAGGGATTGTTTTCCTTCTGAAACACCTCTCACATGTGTGACACTTCACATCGACTGCTTGAGCCATCTTTGGCCAGTAAAATCGGGCGCGGGCCAGGTGAAGGGCGCGCTCAAATCCGAGGTGCCCCACTTCATCATGAACACCTTCTAGTGCTTTGGCTCTGTATTTCTCGGGCAAGACTAACTGATAGCCTTCTGTTCCTCTGTCAACATACCTCCTGAACAGGACTCCGTCTTTGAGTTCAAGTCGATTCCACTCTCTGAGGAAGAGCCTCACCTCCGGTAGCTCTAACTTAGTCTCTCTGAACGAGGGCTTAGTGTCTCTCTCAATGAGTTGGATGACCCGCCTTATGGACAGGTCTGCCCTCTGTGAATTGTGCCAATCCTCTTGAGTCATCCCTGGAACAGTTTTTTGTGCAAGGCAGGTGTAACTCAGGGGAATGGCGGAGGGGTCCACCGCTAGGGACTCTGCTAAGGCGGGGGGTTCCGGGGGGTATTCACTGGGCTCCAGTCGCACTGAGTGTCTTTGGCAGAGGGCAGTGAAGGTGTCCTCTGAGAGTACTTTATGATTCCCGCCCAGCACACGTTGACGGAGCTCCTCGATCCTCTCTTTTTCCTGGATCGTCTTCTTGTGAGGGTTCCTGGGGGCGCCTTGACAGCCCATCTGCATCTTGATTTGTATTACCAGGCCGATACTTCACTTCAAAACGGTACGTTGACAGAGCTGCTAACCAGCGGTGACCTGCTGCATCGAGTTTTGCAGAGGTCAACACATAGGTCAGAGGATTGTTGTCAGTAAGGACTGTGAATTCTGTACCATACAGATAATCATGGAACTTCTCACACACAGCCCACTTCAGTGCTAAGTATTCAAGCTTGTGCGTTGGGTAGTTGCGTTCACTTTTCTATAGCCCTCGGCTAGCATAGGCTATGGCCCTAAGTGTCCCTTCATGCTCTTGGTAAATGGCTGCACCAAGGCCTTCTCCACAGGCGTCTGTGTGGAGAACGTAAGGGAGGTTAGGATTGGCGAAAGCCAGTACAGGTGCTGAGGTCAACCTGTCTATGAGTGTTCTGAAAGCGGTTTCACAGTCCTGTGTCCATTCACTTCCGAAAGGCTGGCTGGGGCTCACTGAAGTGTGAGGTTTTTGCTTCTTATAGTCCTTTCCCCTTTTCCTTGTAGCCACATAGCCAGCAGTGAGGGCATTCAACTGCTTTGCTATTTTCGAATAGCCTTGTACAAAGCGCCTGTAGTACCCCGCAAAGCCTAAGAAGCACTTTAGCTCTTTACGATTGGTGGGCCTGGGCCAGTCTTTTAAGGCCGATATCTTCTCAGGGTCAGTGTGGACGCCACGAGCATCTACAATGTGGCCCAGATATTTCACGGAAGACTGAAAAAAGTGACATTTGTCTGGGGACAACTTCAGCCCGTAGTCCTTGAGTCTGTTCAGCACCTTCATCAACCTGTTTTCGTGCTCCTCCAAGGTGTCTGAGAAGACAATCAGATCGTCTAGGAAGACCAAGACTTCGTTCAGGTGCAGATCTCCCACACATCTCTCCATTAACCGCTGGAATGTGGAGGGTGCATTGGTAACGCCCTGTGGCATGCGGTTAAATTCCCAAAAACCCAGCGGGCATGTGAATGCGGTCTTGTGTTTGTCTTCTTCGGCAAGTTCAACTTGATAATAACCGGACTTCAGATCCATAACGGAAAACCATTTAGCTCCACTAAGGGCCGAGAAGGTTTCTTCGATATTGGGAAGAGCGTACGCGTCCTTGATAGTACGCATGTTCAGTTTCCGATAGTCCACGCACAGTCTGATCTTCCCGTTTTTCTTTTTCACCACTACTATAGGGGAAGCAAACGGGCTCTCTGATTCCCTTATGATTCCTGCCTCCAGTAGCTCTCGAAGATGCTGCTTAACAGCTTCTCTATCACATGGGTGAATCGGCCGGGGCCTCTCCTTGAAGGGGGTTTCATCCTGAAGTCTTATCCTGTGTTTGACTGCAGAGGTGCGACCATGGGTTAAGTCATCAACAGCAAATACCTCAGGTATGGTATTCAACTTGTCTTTGATGCGTTTCTTCCACTCTGCTGGAATGGGAGAATCTTCCAGGCTGCATGATACTTTGTCACTTGGGGGGGCTTCTGTATCCACTGTCTGAAGGCCACAGGATATAGAAGTGTCATGGGGTTTCACGGGCACCACACACTGAGCCATCATCATCTCTGCTATGACACGGTTTGGATGCAATGTGATGTCGTGTGAACTCATATTGCGAAGAAGTACAGGGACTTTGCTGAAGGACTGATAGGGAACGTCCAGTAGTGTTGGTACTAGGAAGATGCCACCTGGCAGAGGAGGGTTTGCAGGAGGCTCCATTGCATATGATGTGAGGGTTGGGGATGTCTTAATCTTTACACCTCCTAGTACACACACTCTTTGTCCAGCTGGAATGACGACTGGGTAACGTCCAAGCAGCTTCACTGGCCTTGCTTCCTCCTCTTCACTGTGAGTCTGAGCAATGTACTGGAATAGCATGAGACATTCGTCACTGAGTTCATGCCCCTGTAGGAATTTCAGCCCTTCTCGTTTAACTCCGTTCTGGTACAATCTGTCAAGTACATTGGTCCCAATCAGTAAGGGAATCTCACGGTTGAAGTCACAGTCCGGTACAATTAGAACCAGGGAGGAAATCTTCTCGTCTATGCCAGTAACACTCTTTGGGAGTGATATAAGGACTTGGGTGTAACCTATGTAAGGGACACGCTGGCCCCCAGCACCCAAAATCTCAAGCAGTGCGTTAATAGGTTCAACAGGGAAGGATGAGAGATGGTCTGAATAAAAGGTCTCTGAGACCGTAGTAACCTGCGACCCGGTGTCTAAAATACATTTACACTGGTAGCCTTCAACAAGGGCTGTCGTGCTGCAACGTGGCCCAACAAGACCATGGGGTAAGGGTCTATAGTCGAGGTGTGAGCCATTCTGGGCATATTGTTCGGCCCTCACTACATTTGCTTTCAGGTTGGTTGAATTGGAACTAGATAAAGGGGGGTGCACGGCTTCTGAACGTCCCGCAGCAGAAGCCCTTACCGGTTTAACGAGAACTCGGGCTGGCCCTGATGCTGCATCCTCCATTGGTCGCGTCTTTCCCTGAGCTCAAGGTTCTTCTGGTGTACAGCAGCAGGGTTTGGCTCGTTTAAACATAGGGCGGCAATGTGGCCATCTTCTCCACATTTAAAACAGAACCAGGCTCGGGGCATGTTGGAAGTGTTCATGCCGATCCTGCGGTTTGTCACATTTGAGACCATACAGTTTCCCCTAACAGGATTTTCATTGAGGTTCTCTACATGTTGTGGTTCGTTGGGCTTCGATGCTGGCTTGTAGGAAGCAAGCTGTTTCTTTAGGTCAGCCACTTCCTGAGCGAGCTTCTGATTCTCAGTTAGGCTCTTTTTGGCTGCCTTCGGGTTTAAAACAGCATCAGTTTCATCTGACTCTTCATCACGGTGGGACAGGCCATAGACTGTGTGCATGTGAGACATAGCTTTGGCGCTTCCGAGGTGCTTCTTCATTCTGTTCAGTTTTGTCAACCATCTGTCTTCCTGCTGTCTGAGGAGTAGCAAGAGCTCAGGGAAGGATGGGGGGTTAGTCTTCTTCTGCTCAAGCTGGAGCTCAATGAGCAATGTCTGATCCCAGCAACCCCTACAGAATTGTCTGATGAGTTGCTTGTTTGAACTTTCAATGGACAGTCCTCCCCCGGTAATAACTTTGTCAAGCATCAGGTGTAGGCGATTTAAATAGTCAGAGGATTTCTCCCCAGCGTTCTGATTTGCGCCCAGGAATGCTGCATACAGCTCTTCTCCATCTGCTACTACCCCAAAAGCTGCGTCAAGCTGGGTGAGGTACAGTGCAGGCGGGGAGTCGATGCCAAGGCTTTTGACTAGGTCACTAGCTGGGCTCAATAAGCTCTCTAAAATCTTTCTGACCTTCTGGGTATCTGGGCTGGAAGGGTCACTTAATAACAGTTCAACTTGAGTGTGCCACGTCTCATAATCAACTTCTCCATTGGGCTTTGGCGTTCTTCCCGAGAAGGTGCGGATTTTGCTGACATACGAGGACTGAGATTCAGTTTTTATTACATGCTCGACAATTACTCTCTGGACACTGGGGGGATTGATGAGGCTCTCATCAAGACTTGACGGCCTCTGAGGCGTCTCAGGCACATTGTTATTTGTGTCCTCATCACTTGCTGTATCACCACCCAACTGAAGGTTGGAAAGCTGAGTTTGGAGCATCTGGATCAGACGGGTCTTGCTTAGGCCTGCAACCGCCGCAGCAAACTTTAGTTCATCTAGGTTACTTTGTTCCTCAGGTTTCGGAGCCATCGCTTCTTGTATGGCGGTGACGTGCCATGACGCATTAGAATCATCAGGACTAAACGTTTTGCCTAAGAAGTCTGGATCCATACGAGCTACTGATCTTTCATCTCTGTACTGGACCAGAACCCTCCCATTAGGTTGACCTACTTCATCAGGGACTCTTATGCATTTCACTATGCCCCCATGTACCTCAAAAATGTCAATAATATAATCGTCTGAATACGTTTCGTCAATACCAGAGACAAAAAGGCAGCTCTGTCCATGCACATCATAGCGGTTACAATATTCCATTTTGACCTTAGGTTCTCTATCATGCAAAATATTGTAGCGGTGAATATATAAGAAAAATATGAATTCCTTTGATCAGAGTATATAACCAGTCTCCTGGCTAGCTCGCCACTTTATGTAACCAACTGTATTTTTAAAGGTAATATAACAATGCAGTGGTGCATCAATCCCAGGTTATGAGGAGACTGGCTTGTATTCTTAATAGAACTCTGATAAAAGGAATAACACACAGACACAGTGAGGCACGTTTGACCTTTTATCTAACGATCTAACCATATCTAACCATCAGAATCAATCAGATTATTTACACAATAATAATAATAATAACAACACTGAACCTAAAACACTGAACTCAATACACTGAACCCAAAAGAGGTCCCCAAGAAAAATAACAAACTAAATAAAATGGGTACCCAGCAAGTCTTTGAGTGCACTCGATTCAATGAAAGGGGGCGTTCTGTTCCTACCACTACCGCTACGGCCGAACGCTCTTGAGCAGGGGCCAGTCGATGACAGGCTGTTCTCTTGTTCAAAGTAACGTCAAATCTTCCTCCATATCTTCTATTTCTTCCGTAATAACCTTTGCTTCGTTTCTCTTCGTCTATATGTTCACTCTTCAAGTCTATGTTCGCTCTTCAAGTCTATGTTCGCTCTTCAAGTCTATGTTCGCTCTATTAGGGAGCGTCAACAAAAACACGGTCTCCAGGCAACCGTTTCAGTTAGCGGCCGTCAGGAATATAACCTTTTCTTCGTTTCTCTTCTAGTCTATATGTTCACTCTTCAAGTCTATGTTCGCTCTTCAAGTCTATGTTCGCTCTTCAAGTCTATGTTCGCTCTTCAAGTCTATGTTCGTTCTTCAAGTCTATATTCGCTCTTCAAGTCTATGTTCGCTCTTCTTACGCGTCAAGCAGAGAACCAGCGTCAACAAAACACGGTCTCCAGGCAACCGTTTCAGTTAGCGGCCGTCAGGAATACATTGTAGCACGTGAACACTGGTCGCTACAATATACTGGGAATATATATATACTATAGATATGCACCATACACACTACATTATATATATTATTATAATATATACATTCATATAAAATGACATATACATATATTAGCAGAGAGAGTGAAATAGCATGGGTTACACGAGCACTAGCTGTTCTGCTCGCCTTTGAAAAAACGGAGGCTCAAGCGCGCTGATTTGGAATGTCTGTATTGTTGACGTCATCAGGAATCTCAGCTCCTCCCCTTACTCTGCCTGGCCCGCCCAGGGACGTTGGCCCGCCAATGAGACAATGAGCTAAAGACCGTGAGATCGCCACGCTGTCTTTGCCTGGAGTGTAGAGATATCATGGCTCCCAAATAAATGAATGGCAGGTGCTCAGTGTTCGGATGTCAAAGTGACAAACTAAGTACATTTGCAGCTCCTTCATCCGAGTCTCTGAGGAACCAGTGGGTTCATTTGGTTCACATGTTTTCGCTGGAAATGCGCCGATACGAATTCCGAAATGTGTGTTTGTGTGCGCCAATCATTTCACCGACGACTGCTTCATCAACTTGGGACAATACAAAGCTGGATTTGCTGAACTTCTGAAAATAAAGCCTGGATCAGTACCAACTCTCCTTGCCTCAGCTACAAACCGCGGACAAGTAAGTAAACTAACGCTGTATGATGTTCTGGCTTTACTGTGTATGATTACCTTGCTTGTTCCCCTTAGAATGTGGCTGTAGCTTTAGCTAATGCTCGCCGTACTACAAACTAATACAGCTGTCTTAACAGTGACGCAGTAGGCCTAGTTCTAGCGTGAGACACAGGGCCTGATTCCCAAGTTAGCCTTGGTGTTCTATATCATTGGAGACAGTTTAACACATTTCATTCAGTCCTTGAATAGCCGGAGTGAATGACTAATAGCCGGAGTGAATGACTAATAGCCGCGGCTATTAGTCATTCAAAACCGTACGGAATTCTTGCCAAACCATACGGATTCCGTGCGGTTTTGCACTTTTACCGCGCCATTCTAGAGCCGGATTGTGGCCTTCTTGGCTTTCCATACTGAGCAGCTTGCAGCCACGTGCGCTCTGTTTACATCGCAATGGCTCGTAGAAACCCAGTCGTTCAAGCCTTTCAGTTTGACCCAGAATCGGATCCGGATTACGAAGCACCTGAAGAAGTTGGTACTCAGCGGCTACAGCAGGACGTCTCTGAATGGTAATTGAAAATATTGTGTCTGGATACGGTACTTTAGTTGGTTTGTTTATGTATGCGGTTAGTTATTATCATGTGCTAACGCTAGCCTACGTTGTTGGCTTTCAAAGTTGCTGATTTGCTATCGTTACAACGTTATATTAGCATCTATATCAGTCATCTTTGTAGTTTAGAGAAGTCACTGGCTCATTTAATGGGTTAATTTCAACCTATATTGAAGTCATGTTACACATAACCCATGATTTACTCGTGAAGATTTACGTCTAACATCAGCTTGTCCACTGTCATATGTATAGCTATAGACACTAACCAGAGCCACTATAGTCAGACCTCTGCCATTATTACATCTACCTTTATTTTATGGATAGGTGCCGTTGTGGAAAATGTGCGACCATGCCCACAGAAGCGGAGAATATTTGCTGCATGGAGATACCGCAGGTAGCACTCTCCACTGAATTGGAAACTACTTTGTCTCTTCATTTGACACATAATGCATAAAAATAAAACTTACCCTTTCAAATTCTAATTAGGTTACTAGAAGACTACGGGAGGTCGAACTACAGCTAACGTGTATGGTTGACCATCCTGGATTGGAGCCGGTCTGCCTAAATGTTTACTCTATTCAGAATGCAGGCCAAATATATAGAGCTGACTATGGTCCTCTAATTTTGAGAAGAATACACAAGTAAGTTGTGCATTGATACAGAATTTAATAAAATAAATGAAGTTCTCAATCATGTGCCTAATTTTGTGAAGATGTATTTATCATATCCGAGCTAAAAAAAACAACTTAAATAGTTACAGAACAAACCAGCCATAGGAGCATAGTAATATTTATTTTCATAACACAAAGCAATGATAAATCTCTGCAAGACTTAATCTCTGAATCAATTCTTCAGTCGCTACAGGTATCTCTCCTATCGTTCCTTTGTGAGCTGGTGCTGGGGCCACAGTATCCGCGTTGTGATTCCAGCTTGTGTGGTCCTGCGTATCCGCGTTGAGTTGTAATGTAAACAGTCGATGTGCTGGCCTGTGTAGAGGAAACAAGATCCAATTAGTACTCGATTTATTAACCTGCTAACAACCCATTGATTTGAAACTGGCGTGAAGGGGAGAACATGAGTGGGCCTATGTATTTATGAAAATACCAACCTTGCATTGCATTGCTGATACCTAGGTTACCAGCTCCATTGCCGAGCAAGTCCCTCAAAATGCGATGATTCATGCGATGGAAGGTTACTTTTATTTCTAACTTTATTCAACACAGACATTTACATCTAGTCTGGCGTTATAATTGATTTACCTCGGGTGTACTGTGGAGTGGGAAAGACTGTTTTAGCAGGCTAGCATTGCCTGTTGCCGTGCGGTAGCCTAGCACGAGCGAACTAGATATTAGTTATTCACTCCGGCTATTAGGTATGCAGAACGAGCCCCTCCCTCTTCTTTGCTTGACCACTAAGTTTGAAGGCTGTCTAACCAATCAGAGCTGCAGTGCCTCGATGTTTCGCTGTAACATAAAGCTGTGTTGTCTTTAATAGTTTCACTACAATGTAATGACCACCATTAGCTAGTGGAAAATACATTTGTGTCTAGTACAGTGATATATTTGTATATGTTAGGCTATATATTGAGATGGCAGTGTGCGAAATACCCGACAATATTCGGGGATGTCCTCATCCCCAGATTGTTCTCGATGCAGTAGCCAGCTAGGCCATAACATTACATAACATGAACTGAATAAATGCCAGGTATATAGCATATCGGAGACGGGCACACAATCAGTGCATTTGCAAATGAGAGCCTGCAGTATGACCGATCTTGTGACATGTGGTCGGAGAGAGGGGTGTGTGTGTGTGTCAAGTTGTTAAAGGTAGTGTTTCTATTTCACGTTACAATATTTCATGGATGCAAGCAAGCCAAGACAATCAATCTATATCTATAGCCTACATGACGACACACACACACACACACACTTTAAACACACTGGTAAAGCAATAGGAGCCTGCATTGGCTAAAGTTGTTGCGATGCACGTTATTTTATAACGGAGGGGCAAAGTTGTGCATTACAATGCAAACACGACAATAATTGGCACCGTTCTTGCGCACTCAGAAGAACATGAACTGAATAAATGCCAGTAGCATATCGGAGACGGGCACACAATCAGTGCATTTGCAAATGAGAGCCTGCAGTATGACCGATCTTGTGACATTATTTAACCATCCATCTACAGCTAATACGATCAGACAGATACATCATTGATCACATGCCCATTACAAGCCCAACATCACCACGGCAGGTGCGCTCTCTCTCGCACATTCACACAATCACTCCAACTTCTCCAACTCCAAGGCAAGACTGTTTCACTAAGACCACAAACAACCACAACTAAACAGCCTACATATCCACAACAATGCACAACAATCAGTTCATTGCGTCTATCTTCTGTTTGTCGCACATGGTTAATTTGCATACTTGCACATGACTGTTGGCTCCGCTTGTCAAAAAAATAGAACATATTTGTGAATAAATGCTTTTCATTCTGAATACTGGACTCGGTGAGCTTAAATAGGCTACATTTAAGTGACCTTTAGTGAGATGTCCTAAAACGGAATACAAATTAATTATTCTAGGACATAGGCTTTCAGGATCAATTCAGAGGTTCAACTTTTTGGGATTCATTTTGCTTAGCCAGTGAAAGTGATCAGCTGTAGATTCCACACACTGTTAAAAATACTTCACTACAAGTAGGCTATAAGTCCTCCCAAATAATTCAGTTTTAGGGCATCTCACTAAAGGTCACTTAAATGTAGCCTATTTAAGCTCACCAAGTCCAGTATTCAGAATGAAAAGCATTTATTCAGAAATACGTTCTATTTTTTTGACAAGCGGAGCCGACAATCATGTGCAAGTATGCAAATTAGCCATGTGCGACAAGCAGAAGATAGACGCAATGAACTGATTGTTGTGCATTGTTGTGGATATGTAGGCTGTTTAGTTGTGGTTGTTTGTGGTCTTAGTGAAACAGTCTTGCCTTGGAGTTGGAGAAGTTGGAGTGATTGTGTGAATGTGCGAGAGAGAGCGCACCTGCCGTGGTGATGTTGGGCTTGTAATGGGCTTATATGTGATCAATGATGTATCTGTCTGATCGTATTAGCTGTAGATGGATGGTTAAATAATGTCACAAGATCGGTAATACTGCAGGCTGTCATTTGCAAATGCACTGATTGTGTGCCCGTCTCCGATATGCTATATAGGCTACCTGGCATTTATTCAGTTCATGTTCTTCTGAGTGCGCAAGAACCGTGCCAATTATTGTCGTGTTTGCATTGTAATGCACAACTTTGCCCCTCCCTGTTATAAAATAACGTGCATCGCAACAACTTTAGCCAATGCAGGCTCCTATTGCTTTACCAGTGTGTTTAAAGTGTGTGCGTGTGTGTGTGTTGTCATGTAGGCTATAGATATAGATTGATTGTCTTGGCTTGCTTGCATCCATGAAATATTGTAACGTCAAATAGAAACACTACCTTTAACAACTTGCTCCACACACACACACACACGACTCTCTCCGACCACATGTCACAAGATCGGTCATACTGCAGGCTCTCATTTGCAAATGCACTGATTGTGTGCCCGTCTCCGATATGCTATATACCTGGCATTTATTCAGTTCATGTTCATGTTATGTAATGTTATGGCCTAGCTGGCTACTGCATCGAGAACAATCTGGGGATGAGGACATCCCCGAATATTGTCGGGTATTTCGCACACTGCCATCTCAATATATAGCCTAACATATACAAATATATCACTGTACTAGACACAAATGTATTTTCCACTAGCTAATGGTGGTCATTAGGCTACATTGTAGTGAAACTAGTAAAGACAACACAGCTTTATGTTACAGCGAAACATCAAGGCACTGCAGCTCTGATTGGTTAGACAGCCTTCAAACTTAGTGGTCAAGCAAAGAAGAGGGAGGGGCTCGTTCTGCATACCTAATAGCCGGAGTGAATGACTAATAGCCGCGGCTATTAGTCATTCAAAACCGTACGGATTCCGTACGGAATTCTTGCCAATCCGTACGGTTTCCGTGCGGATTCCGTGCGGTTTTGCACTTTTACCGCGCCATTCTAGGGCCGGATTGTGGCCTTCTTGGCTTTCCATAGCTCAGGGCCACACCCCCACCCTGCTCAGGGCCACACCCCCACCCTCCTCCTTGACACGCCCACCGAAACAGCGCATTTGGGGGAAGCTCAATGTGCGACTGGCTCAGAGTGGCTGTAACTCTGCACCACGGCTGAATTTCGGGAACGTCTTTGAATACTGTGTTAGTTGCCCACTAATACCTATATTAAAGAATACATAAAATAGCATGTCATGGGACCTTTAAGATAGGGATAATTATCTAGACTCCACAACATGAACGATTAGCCTTTAAAGTTGTCCATAGCATGCATACCGCTCGTCCACAGAAGTCCGGGGAATATCCGGGCCTGGGGATTCTTATTAGAAGAGTTCTGGGATAACCTGCCTCGTAGGAGAGCGGAAGAGTCCCCCCCAATAGAGGACCCTGAGGACAAGCGGTAGAAATGCATAGTTCAACAGACCTGACGAGGTCCGATTACCAAAATAAAAAAAAATATATATATATATTTCCTTACAAATTATGAAAATAAGACATTTCAATAAAAGTCATCACGTAATCTATGGTTAATAATTGGCAATATTTACAATTAAATTAAATAAGTAGGATAAAATGTTATCCATAATTCATCCTAATTGTGATTGTCAATATACGTGTTACGTTTTTCATTACACAACGGGCTATGTAGACAGTGGATACTCGATTATTAAAATATATCACAACCAGTTTAATGGTCAACCAAAACGCACAGCCATAACATGACCCAGACTGGATCCCGACTGACAACGTTCCGGTAACAAGAGAAGTGTGTTGCCTAATATTGAAAATGCAGATTTTTTATATAATGATATTTTGTTAATGTTACGAATTTAAGTTTTGTATGTTTGTGTCTTCCCATGTGGTCTTGTCACCCTGTTATTCTGCAGGGTCGTTGTAATCCTTTGAGGTTAGTGGTCAATCAGTTCTCACTCTGTTCCTTTGTTATCTTGTGTTGGTTTGGGCCTGTTATCCTTGATCCCCAGCGAAGCGCAGAGACGCAAGTGATAAGGAACGGCCAACCCCTTATTTACGACATCTTAAGGAACTTAAATGAATATGGTTAACAAAGGCTTTTGGTTTGTTGGGAGACAGCTGCCCTCAACAACCCATTCTGAGTGTGTAAGAACTCCTGGCCACTCAGCGGACTTCTCTGCGGACCTTTTAGAGAATGAAGGGCCCCGCTGGGAGAAATCCCATCTGAGGCCTCACATTACTGAATAATATGCCTATTTTTTTATGGTCTGTTGATGCATGTTATGATGCATCTTCGTTTGTACTTTTCTTACGAATGTGTATATAAAGGTTAAAGTGTAAAATAAAAACAAATGGAGGATAAATATACCATGTGTGGATGTCCTCTCGTGTGTGTCAGAGCCACCAAAATAGTGGAGGTTACTCAACAGTTACATACACGAGGGGATATTGAAAGCATACTTCAAATAAAACTATAGGATAATTCGGAAATAGTTTATTATAATTGACTTACAATAACATTTGTTTCAACCGATAACTTCTGAATTTTTCTTTTAGGTTTAGTTTTTGTTTTGTTTATAGAATATCACCATATATTTAATACCCAGATGTGCATAATTGTTGTAAGTTTGGATGACCCTTTATTCTACCTAGTTTAGACGGTTTTGATTGACCTAGCTCAAGATTCACCAGGTGTCATACGTAGGATTGTGGCACTCCTTGGGAGCCTTCGAGCCGCACGTCTACTGACTAATCGTTCCTGCGGGTACTGGAGTGGTGATGGTGGGGCTCATAGGGAGGCTCCGGGAGAGTTGGCAATCACGGGCTCACACGGGGAGAATTCAAGTGGGTCAGGATTTCAAGGTTAAACTAATGTATCAATTTGATGTTTAAAAAAAAAAAAAAAAAAAAAATAGGTACAAATGAGTGAATCAAAGTGGACAACATCAAATGCGAACAATAGGTAGAATAAATGAAGATTAGGTCATCCAATATGCATAGTTAGTGTAGGACAATCAGGTAGTATAATGAAGGTAACTTATTATGAGATACGGTTAACACAGAAGTGATATTGAACATGCAAATTGTAACATTGTTATTTCCCTTTTTTCATCTTTATGGGTTATAGATAAGAAATGGATTAGCGATACATCTGCTGGGAAGGGAACCTATATGCTAGGTTCTCAATTTAGATTCAGAAGTAGTGGGTTCACCTTTCAAATGCCACTGCTACTGCTGTAACGCTTTGATACGTCAGCGTTTCATAGTCTGATATTTTTTTTTACTCTGATAAGTTGCGGCACACAGGTATACTGACTCATGGATCATTTACGGTTTACTGCATTTGAGAACAGCGTGGTCTCAAGACGGCTGCATAGACCCACCACTATCGACCTTTGGTTTTGTATGTACTGGTCTTCATTTCTCTTCACAATAGATTGGTTTATGTACAGATGATTAAGGAAAGGAACTTCAACTTGGTTGCACTACACCGTTGTTAGGTTTGGTTGTCATTCAATGCGCATGGCTGAAGCAATGCGCAAGGAGGGATGTAGTGTGAATATTAAATCAAGGTGGATACCGTAAATCAAAATTTTCTGTACATAAGTCTGTATTTCTACAATAGAAACACAAAGTTCCAGAGCCAGATGCAGACACACCCGGAGCCTACAAACTCTTTCCGCCGAGCAAGGAGTAACAGTCACATGAGGAAATCAAATAACAGCAGGATTTGAATCGGTTCTGTTTTGGTTGTCCACCATTAGAAAAAATATTGTTTGGATAAATAACAAATATCATAATCGGCAACAGTTCGTACAGTTTTCCACGAATAAGGTTAAAGGAATATATAAGGCATGGATATGTTATTGACAGAGCAAGGAGGGTTGTATGCGATGATAGGCACAACATGTTGTACTTTTATCCCCAATAACACAGCTCCGGATGGGTTGGTGGCCAGGGCGCTGGCATGATTACAATCCCTCAGGTTAGAATTGGCAGAGAACTCCGGCATTAATGACCCTTTCACAGGATGGATGGAGAATATGTTTGGGAGGTGGAAACGCATGATCCAGTCAGTGCCCGTCGCGGGAATAATGGCAGTAACCGTGTTAATTGTAGCCGGCTGCCGTTGTATTCCCTGCGCACGAGGGCTACTGCATCGGCTGATCACCACAGCAGTGGGGGCTACAGAAGCGCCGAGTGCCATTCAGGCTTACATGGGGATCAGCTATGATCCGGTGAAAGTGGACGATACATCACCTGAGGGGCCCGACCCAATCCAGCTGTAATATGTAGAATAGTCAACACCTATACTATTCTAGTAGTAGCGCCTGTATATAAGATAATCAATATCCCGGATTTACTTGAATAACACATTTTTAATCAACCATACCAGGTTATGTTTGTTATTGTGTAGTGTTGCTTGGTTGCGAGTGCAACCCATTATTTCTGTATCACTGCATTGATTCTTTGAGAAAGTTGTTTATAGGTTTCCTGTTGCTGACACGACGACGATTGAACGCCTGAAGGAGGCTCCCTTGATGTGAAAGTAACCTCTCTATGTGAGCTGAGCCCTTGACAAGGAGGGACGAGCCTTGGGTTCATGAATTACAGGTCCCGATGGCGACAGAAGAAACAATGGCTGCGATTACAACAATGTCCAATACCACCCACATGCAACAGCGCACCAATACACGAAGATCACCTGAACCACCCAAATCCATGCTAGCCTACCAATAATCTTTAATTTTTTTAATTCTTAAAATGACTACTAATTTTGTACTTTACTTTTGCACGTGCCGAAAAATTGTATGACCTTGTTACATATAACCAAAAGTATTAGCTTGGATTTCTATGGATACTTTTGTTTATGTGCCCTTTGACCATATGATTGTATGATAACCAGGATATGTGTTCATTGTTGTATTGTTAACAATGACTTGTATTACCTATGAGACCCATCAAGGCAAATGTCGTTTCAGTATTATGGGGACGCGTTGTGGTTTATCTCTAATATGGAGTTTTTTTCCACTTCGGTCGGTGGTGTTGATGATATATTATACTTTGACTATGTTTTCGGTGTGGTAAATGGTGTTTATGACTTAAAATCTTATTGTATGGTCATCTGAGATGACCAAGGAGGGATTGTTACGTATTTTAAGAACATAAGCTGCCCCTGTTTAATTCTGCTCATTTTCTCTTAAATGAACTACATAATTACTTTATAACAGCCCAACAGGGCAACTCTTTATTAACTCACTGGTACAACCTACGTGCATCGCTCACGTTCCACTCTTACTTCCGGTGTCACATTCCTACCCGTCCGTGTGAACACAATTACTATTGTAACATCCTTTCTCTTTTTTCTCTTTTTCTGACTCTTAATGAACTGTCAAAAATACACACAATATAAATCATCTCTGAATGACAAAACTCATTACTGTTACAGTGAAAACTAAACTAATTTAACTAGAGTGATATTCCTTGTAACCCTTCACACATACTAGCTGCAATCAAATCACAGATCCACATCGTAAATTCAAAATGAAAAGTTCTACAAACTATGTCCTATTTTAGTCTTAAACGTATAACAACACACATTACTAAACATGTTATGCTTTTCTCCACATTCTTTCTTTAGTCCCCCCAAAGTCCATGAGTGGTCCACAACTATTTGTTCACAAAGTCTTTGTAGCGTTGTGGCGTCACCACTGTGCGACCAGTCCTAGTGGTCACCGGTAATACATTGCTACCCGGTGGGTGTGTGTCACCCGTGTCTGTGTGTGTTTCAGGAACAGTCTGTGGAAGAACAACCACAGTCTCCATGTCCATAGACTCACTGAGGGTCTGTCCGTGGGCACGCCTGAGGTGTTTGCGATTCCTCCGCAGAACACCACCAGACTGCAGCTGGACTTCGTAGGATCTCGCATCCACAGCCCTGAGAACTTTGCCTAATCTCCAGAGAGTGTGAGTCCCAAATGGCTGTATTCGCACACAGTCCCCTGGTTTCAATGTGTCCAGATCTCTGGCAGATCTGTTGTAGTAGGCAGACTGGCGTTCTTGGTTACTGCGTAGTCCTTGCTGCACCTGTTCGACTTTTGGCTGCAGAAGGCTTGCTTTTGTGGGCAGCAGTGTTCTGGTGCGACGACTGAGAAGTCTTTGTGCTGGACTGGTGTCCAGGCCTTGTGACGGTGTGTTACGGTGATCCAAAAGAGCAAGGTAGGGATCCTGTCCAGCCATGTGCGCTTTGTGCAAAAGTCTCTTGGCTGTTTTGACGGCTGATTCTGCTTTGCCATTGCTCTGAGCGTACCCAGGTGACGAGGTCTTATGCAGGAATTCCCACCGTTCGCTGAATCTGTGGAATTCTTGCGATGAGTATTGTGGTCCGTTGTCCGAGATGACAACATCAGGGATGCCTTGTCTGGCAAAGTGGGCTTTCAGTTTCTTTATCACAGTTGTAGATTTTGTGTCTGAGAGATAATCTATTTCCCAGAAATTTGAATAGTAATCTACAGTGATGAGATAGTCCTTGTTGTCAAAAGAAAACAAATCTGTGCCTACTTTAGCCCATGGTCTGTTAGGCATTTCATGTGAGATCAGTGTTTCTCTTTGTTGCTTATAGTCCACTGACCTACAAATGTCACACTTGGCTACATAGGTCTTGATCTGGTCATTAATGCTTGGCCAGTATACGCACTCTCTGGCTCTTCGTAGGCATCCTTCCACCCCAAAATGAGAGGAGTGTAGACGTTGCGTGATGTCTCTCCTTAGCGCATCAGGTATGACAACACGTTCACCCCGAAACACTATTCCATCTTGGTGACTCAGTTCATCCTGGAATGAAAAGTATGGTCTGATTTCGCTCGGTGTCTTTGTCTTGTCATTTGGCCATCTTTGTTGTATGGTTTCAATGAGTTTCTGCAGTGTCGAATCCTGTGTTGTTGCAGAGCGGATTGAACTGAGGCTGTCCGCTGAGATGGGTACATGCTGCAACATATTAACAGTCTCTATTTCAGCTTCCACTGAGCCAAAGGCTGAACACTCAGGCAGGTAAGCTCGGCTCAAGGTGTCTGCTAACACCATATCTTTTCCTGGTAAGTAAACAACATCAACATCATACTTTTGAATACGCATCATCATTCTTTGTAGTCTTTTGGGTGCACTCAATAGTGGCTTTCTCACTATGTTCTCTAAAGGTTTGTGGTCACTTTGTACAGTTACCTTGCGTCCATACGTGTACTGATGGAATTTCTCCAAACTGAAAATCATTGCTAAGAATTCCTTCTCAATTTGGGCATAGCTCTTCTCTGTCTGTGTGAGTGCTCTGCTTGCGAATGCTACGGGCTTACCCCTCTGGACCAGTGCTGCGCCCAAACCAGTGTCTGAGGCATCACACTGCACAGTCAATTCCTCCTCCGGGCTGTAGTACTTCAGCACCGGTGTGTTTGAAATAGTCTCTTTCAATTTGAGAAACGCCTGGTCATGCTGTTCTGTCCACTCCCATTCACCGTCCTTGTGTGTCAGGTGCCTGAGTGGCTGACAGTGGTCAGAGAGATGAGGACAGAACTTAGCCAGGTAGTTCACCATACCCAACAGCCTCTGAACTGCTTTCACATCTGTTGGCTTTGGCATTTGTTCAATGGCACGTACTTTTTCTGGATGTATCCTTACACCATCCGCTGTCAGGAGATGTCCTATGTACGTAGTCTCTTTTTCCTTCAGCTTGAACTTGTCTGCGTTCAGTTTAATGTTCTTTTGTCTGCATCTATTCAAAAACAGTCTCAGTTTCTCATCGTGGTCTCGCTGTGCCATTTCTTGTGTTTCACCTTGTCCCGTGATCAGCACATCATCAGCAATGATGTACAGACCAGACAGATCCTCCAGCGCCTGTGTGAGCTTACGCTGAAAGACCTCTGGTGCGGGGCTGACCCCCATTGGAAGCCTCAGCCATCGGTAACGTCCAAATGGCGTAGCAAAAGTAGTCAGAAAACTTGACTCTTCATCTAATTTTACATGCCAGAAACCACTTTTCACATCACATACTGTAAACACTTTTGCTTTAGCCAGATCTGGGAGAATGTCCTCAATTGTCTGCAATGGGAAGTGACTACGCTTCAGCGCCTTGTTCAAGGGTCTTGGATCAATGCATATCCGTAGCTTCCCATTCTGTTTTTGGACAACAACCATTCCATTGATCCAGTCTGTGTTGCATTCTACAGGTGTGATGATTCCTCTGCGCTGTAGGTCTTGAAGTTCAGCCTTCAGTGGTTTCATCATTGCTACTGGCACCCGCCTCTTTGGCAGCTGCACAGGTTTCACTGTGTCGTCAATCTCCAGCTTGTATTTTCCTTCAAGGCAGCCATTGTGGTAGAAATTAGTGAGTATATTCTATAGTAAACCATGATTATTAATAGGCTTAATATTTTAAATAGTGGAAAACACATGACGCCTGAGTCTGGGTTCACACCAGATGGTAGGTACGTAGAAATGCCCTGGGAACTGCGGGGTCAAGTCATGTTGACCTCCACCTTTCAGGCGTGGGTCATTTTGACTGACAAGGCTAATCCCTGCGTACCTCAGACCGGGGCACGGTTGATAACATGCTGAGACGAAGAGACAAGGCGGAAAACCTCATTAGGGACAAAGGGAACCTCCATTGTATTAAAGAAGTTCCTGTATGTGTATAAAGGAGGGCTGGGACCGAAGTCCAGCCAGTGACTTTGCAAACCTACTCAGGCTGTTGTCGATGTTGTTTTTCTGCACGATAAAGTCTTTTGTCAATTCTTGCTCCGGACCCCTCGATTTCTTTTGCACTCTCTCTCTTGAATTAGTCTAAGTGTTTTAAATCTCAGTTAATCTCCGTTACCATCACCCTTGAACACGTCAGCATACTCTGCTTGTATCTGCTCCATTGTCCATTGGCCCCTTGTAATCTTAATTTCTGGCACTGTGGTAACTATGCTGTCAATTGCCATAATATTTTCATAGTGCACTTTAATCAGCTGCATGCCCTCACTGGCCCTTTTGCCAAGCAATGGCACTGTATCTCCCTCATCCACAACTTGGAACTCCAACTGGTACAGCTTCTGGTTTCTGGGATTTCTCAGCTTCAGTTTGCATTTTCCCAGTGGCTTAAGCTTGCTTTTGTTGTACATCACTAGCACACTCTGTGTCTTCGATCTTTGTGTTTGAATCAAGCAGATCAATTGGAATTATATTACAAGTAGCACCACAGTCTATTTGTAATTTCACAGTCTGTTTTCCCAAAAGCATTCCAGCAAAAAGCTGTGTGTTGAGTCTTTTATCAGAATCTACTGAACTCACTGTCTCAATCTCTTCTGCAGTTACACAGAGGATTTCATCAAACTCATCACTCTCGTGTTCTGCTACATGGTGCACTTGTTTCTTTCTCTGTTCCCTTTCTCTTGGTTGCTGACTGGCTTTACATTTAGCTGCAAAATGATTCTCTTTGCCACACTTTTTGCACGTCTTACCGTATGCTGGGCATTTCTGCTTGCTTCTCTCATGTGATTTGCCACAAAATTTGCAGTCCACTTTATCCGCTGGCTGTTGGTAGTGCCCTGGTCTCTGTATTGCATGCACCTCCTCCACTTTAGGTCCGGAGATGGTTTTGACGTTCTCGCGTGACAACTCCGAGGCTCTGCACAACTGAATGCATGTGTCGAGCGTCAGGGTCTTCTCGCGGAGCAACCGCTCCCTCATGCTGACATTGTTGCCTCCACACACAATCCGATCCCGAATGAGCGAGTCTCTTAAAGTCCCAAAGTTACACGTCTTTGATAACACTTTCAGGTCCGTGACATAACAGTCTATTGCTTCACTCGAACCTTGGTTTCTCGAGAAGAAACGGTAACGTTCCACTGTCTCGTTAGCACTAGGGTTGCAGTGAGCATCCATTTTATCAATTATGTCCTTCATCTTCCAATCAGACTTTGCTGTCTCACCCATGAGCGTGTCCAACAGCTCTCTGCCGCTCTCACCAACGAGATAGCTGAAAAGTTTGACAGTTTTCTTCTCGTCGTTGTCCACGGTAAAGTCGGAATACAGTAAAAACTCCAGGTTTTCCATGACTTTGCGAGATTCCCTGAGTCCATGCATAGCTGTTGGGGAGGTTTTAGCCCTTCCATGTCGGTCTGATGAGAATGCTAATCCCTAGCTAGACTGATATTAATACTCTCCTGACGTTGCAGTAGCTCTTCCCGCGAAACGATACTTTAACTGGTCAAGTCCGTGACCGCTGCCACCATGTTTAATTCTGCTCATTTTCTCTTAAATGAACTACATGATTACTTTATAACAGCCCAACAGGGCAACTCTTTATTAACTCACTGGTACAACCTACGTGCATCTCTCACGTTCCACTCTTACTTCCGGTGTCACATTCCTACCCGTCCGTGTGAACACAATTACTATTGTAACAGCCCCCACATAGCCTCTAGGAAGCAGATTCAAACACGCAAGCTGTATTACCCTCACACAGCCACTAGGAAGCAGGACCGAACATATAAGCCGTAAATACTGTACATAGCCACACTGTAAAAAATGATTTTTTGCCTTTGTAAATACAATGAGGACAATTCAAGTAATTTTTACATGAATGTATCAATTCTGAGAATTACTCAAACATGTCATGTGAAATTCAGTGTAATGCTTGGAGTTTCTGTGTAATTGAGTGTCCTCACATTCAGTTAAATAAATTCAGTAAATGTAACCGTAATAATTTTGTGATCATGACATTAACTACAGAAATTCAAGTAAAATTTGCCAACAGAACGATGGCGTGACGTCACATTCTAGACATGCCCCAACGGTTGACTTTCTAAAGTGATGACTTTGATGCGATGTGAGATTTTGTCATTGTGGTCGCGGATTAAACTCCAGGTGCATTCAATTCTGTTGCTGTTGGTCGTCGGAGCTTCCCTTTCTCAGGCTTTTGAAAGTGTGGACATTCACCACGGTTAAAGCTAGGGTGGGTAATTTCTTTACTGTAATATTTGGCAAAACTGTCCTAATAGCCAGTCAGCTATATGTAGGTGAAGTCTGCTCATAACTTTGCTCTCCCCTGCCTCTGTGGGCCGCACCCAAAAATTGCCACCGCTCATGTACACTTTGACCAATCAGAGCGAGGCTCCGATTCTCCGTTCTTATTGGCTGTGGGACTGTCCGGTCACCTTGGCAACGACGTTGGTGCGTCCCTGCGTGAGCGTTCACGAGCCTGGCGGTCTGACAGTTTTGTACTACTACGGTGGACAACAAATGAATAGCCGTGTCTTCATCAACGGCCCATAAATGTCCCATTCCCCGGATACCATCAACTAACACCACTAAGACAGAGAAAAAAAGAGGAAAGACACTTGTTGAAAGGACAGCTACTAAAAGGGAGGCGGAGAGAGCTCGAAATAAAACCAGAGTAAACATCGGCGTGGCTTATGAGCGATGGAGAGAGTTACGTGACCGGAGAAACTTAAAATCGGACGCTGAGATGGCTATATTTCTTATAGACAGGTAAGGAATTGTGCTATCCCTCCATGGTATATTGCGATGAATATGTAAAGTGTCGGCTGGTATGGTTTTTTACTAAGCAAAGCCACGATAACCGTTACATTACGGTTCTGTAATGTAACCATTTCAATACGGTTCTGTAGGATGTCTTGCATCAGCCGATGGTTCTTTTCCCGGTCCGTTTTATAGGTTAGTTATGGTCACACCAACCCTGGCTGTCGGAATAACACAGAGATTGTGCTAACACGTGGCCTAGGCTTCAACTCAACTGTGGATAATGTCCGAGTCACGTTTGTATAAAAGCTACGTTGACACAAATGCCAAGATAAGCACTGCGAGGGAAGTCTAGCATATGATATTCCATGTATTGTTATAACGTTGTTGCAAGCTAGCAGCAGCCTAGCTCAGTTTCGCGATCGCTTTGAAGTGACGGTTTCCTTGTGTGTAATCTGGCTTTCTGTGTTATTTTAACAAATATATATATATTTTTCAGCACAGTACTGTACATACACAATGATGGACAACGACAGTAAAGAGATCATATCGATTGTCAATATTGATAAGAGGGAGACCTAGAAGAATTCTGTTATCATGGAGAAGGAGGTTTTTTTTTTTTTTTTTTTTTTTTTGCTTTTGTTCTTATGCTAACGAACTACAGTTGCAATTAGTTTGCTATCTTGCTTGGCTGATACAGCTACCTTTCTTAGGCCTACCAGCGCAATGGCAATGATTTTAAGATAACATACATGGTATGTCTGTGAGTAAGATGTTGATGCTATATATGTACTTATGTAGCAATCAGCACTAATGTTTAATTACCTCGGAATCGGACATGGTGTTTCGTCTTCCTATCAATGTAACTGAATTCACATGAACACGCATAACTGACGTTCGGTGGGAGGATCTACAGCAGGTAGCGTGGCAGGGACGGGCCAGAGAGCACGCGACGGAATCTCAACGGCTGTTTTCTCCAAAATCGCCCACCCTAGCTTTAAGGTAAGCAAGCACAAATCAATAACATTTTCGGGCTTCGCAACTTCATTTGAACGCGTTTTGGACTAATGAAATATTGCAGCATCTAGAAAAGGCTAGGCTAGGCTAGGCTACATGGCTACATGGATAATAGGATGGTATCTGGGTTTTCGTGGTATTGATGCGGCGATTTGTCATCACTGTTGCATTAAAAGTAGGACAGTGATACTAACTACGACGTGATTTTGGGTGGAATCATTATTATTTTAACAACAACGGAATCAGGTGAGCTGTTTTGCGGGTGGTTAGTTAGCTGGTGGATTTGCTAGCAAGCCAAGTGTGTGCTATCAGTTAATTACATAGAGCCGTAGCCGTTTATGAAATGGCAACCATATCGCAAGGCTAGCTAATATCTGGTGGTCAGAGTTATTATCAATTTCAAGTCAGTTCAAAGTAAACATTCACCGTTCACCTATTTAAGCTCGGGGTTTACGGGAAAGACTATGCCTAGACTTTGTTTTAACATTGGGCAAAGTGTCTGAAGTGGAGCCGTCTGAAGTGAACAGTGAGCAGAGCACGGCTCTGATTGAGGATATATTAAACAACTTGGGTTTGTATAAATAGCAGGTGTTAGTCGTTAAATTGATATGGAGTTAGGGTTGAAGAAGTAGAATTATCTGAGCCATGAATACGCTGCTTTAGAAACCGATTTTATATATTTTTTTAACCGTTGTGATCATAGCAAGATGGCGCTGGCCTCGTGGCTATGTGTCTTCACAAACATCGATATTGTGATTTTAGTAGGCTAAGTCCATGCCGAGTTTGACATTTTGTGTGCTGTACATGTTTACTGAATTAAAAACATACAGCATGCAATATTAAGCTTAAAGAATAAAGAAATACCACAAGTATTCATAAAATATCTTAATATTTAATTTAACAAACACAATGCATTGATTGAACTCTGGGTGGTTATTGTGCAAATTATTAATTCATGGTACATTGTTTTAATTATTTCATAGGAAGAGCTGGAGGACATTTGTACCCCTCATCAGGCACCCTATTAAGGGTAAGTTGAGCACAGTCATTCACAATACAGCATGGTGTGTGTGTGTGTGTGTGTGTGTGTGTGTGTGTGTGTGTGTGTGTGTGTGTGTGTGTGTGTGTGTGTGTGTGTGTGTGTGTGTGTGTGTGTGTGTGTGTGTGTGTGTGTGTGTGTGTGTGTGTGCACCAGAAATGTAATTTTACAAATTGTTTCTATTTATTTTTTTGCCCTAGGTGTCCCACCATGAGGTGGCTGTGTAAAAGTTGTAGCTTTGCCTCAAATAGAAGGGTTGATCTTTTCAAGCACTACAGACTCAAACATGGAAACAGTGGCCGTACTCAATCCATACCTTGCCTATATGCTAATTGTCCTCGTTCATTTAAGACGTTTAATGCTCTCAAGATCCATCTATCCCGTCATCATGCACCAAACGTGGTTGTTTCGTTCAGTTGTCAGCGCTGCAATTTAGCGGCCTTCTCTTCAGAGAAACAGTATTTTGAACATTTACACAGTCATTTGAAGAGGTTTGAAGTTGTGCAGTGTGTATTCAAAGACTGTAGCTTCAGTACAAACATCTATTCAACCTTTTTGTTCTCATAAGCACAGGAAACATGGTCAGCACTCACATGAAGACTTTAAACCTGAGGTTTTGAAAACGCTTTCAGATACTCCTGTCTTCCAGCATGATCCAGTGTTTTCTGAACAGGATCCAGAGGTTTTTGTTGAACCATGTGAGGATTTGTCTGAGGTTATAAAGGATAGACTTGGACTGCTGTTTCTAAAGTTGGAGAGTTGTTACAATGTGCCGAACAAGTGCATTGATGAAATTGTAGATGAGTTACAGTTCTTATCCTGCTCCTCATCTGGACCAGTTTTGAGACATGTTGTTGAGTCCACCTTCAAGAAACACAACTATGACTTTGATTCAGCTCTTTTAAGCGATTTGGTGAGCAACTTATGTGAGTCACATCCTATTAGTTCAGCTGTAGGGAAAGGTGGTCCTTTTACTACATCATATAGGAGGAGGCAATATATGAAGTCACATTTTTCAGTTGTGGAACCAAAAGAGTACATTCTGAAGAAGAGGGAGAATAAAACATTCCAATATATTCCTATACTGCAGTCTTTGTCACAGGTACTTAAGAATTCTCCAGAAAAGCACCTAGTTGCTACAAGGAACTCGGACAGGGCATCGAAATATCAGTCATTTCAAGATGGGTCTCATTTTCAGAAAAATATTTTTTTCTCTTCAGATGAGGATAGATTAAGTCTTATCCTGTACATTGACGACTTTGAAGTCTGCAACCCCCTTGGAACATCCCGGAAGATACACAAAGTTACTGCTGTGTATTGGGTCTTAGGCAACATCCCAGCACATGCAAGATCGGCATTGACGAGTATATACTTAGCCATTCTCTGTAAGGCCAGTGACACCAAACAGTTTGGATTTCAGACAGTGCTAGAGCCACTATTGCGGGATCTTCAAAGCTTAGAGAAAGATGGTCTTTTCATTCCAAGTTTTGGGAAAGTGATCAAAGGCACTGTGGTGAGCGTAGTGGCTGACAATTTGGGTGCTCATGCTGTAGCAGGACTTGTTGAAAGTTTCTCAGGACCTCATGTCTGTCGATTCTGTCTGGGAGAGCGCTCTATGTTTCAGACAACAGAGGTAAGATCAGGAGTTTTTCAGCGAAGAAGGGAAGAGCAGCACACCTTACATGTTCAAACAGCTTTATCGAGTCCTTCTCTTAGTCCGTGCTATGGGGTGAAAAAACGGTGTGCACTATCTGAAAAGCTGTGTTATTTTGATGTGACGTCAGGTTTCCCTCCTGATGTGCTACACGACCTTCTTGAGGGTGTTGTTCCCCTAGAGCTGGCATTGTCACTGAATGCGTTCATCAAGAACAAGTATTTTTCCTTGGTGGAATTCAATGACTTAATTGCTCAGTTCCCTTACAAGTGGACTGACCGAACAAATTGCCCACATTTGGTCACTGCTACTTTCGCTGCAAAAAGATCAGTAGGAGGGAATGCCCATGAAAATTGGTGCCTGCTGCGTCTTTTGCCTTTTTTGATTGGGTTGAGAGTACCTGAGAGTGATCCAGTATGGCAGGTGCTAATGGTTCTGAAGGACATAGTGGAGCTAGTCATGTCTCCAGCTCACACAGAGGAAAGTATCTGTTACTTGGACACCAAGATCGCCGAACACCGGCAAAGATTTCTGGATGTATTCCCCCAAAACAAACTAATTCCCAAACACCACTTCATTGAGCATTATCCTGAGCTCATAAGGGAATTTGGACCATTGTCTGCCTTGTGGACAATGCGCTTCGAAGCGAAGCACAGCTTTTTCAAAAAAATTGTCCGACAGTATGTTCCTGTTTTAGGAACATACTGTTGTCCCTCGCCAAAAAACACCAACTCATGGTTGCACTGTGTCTCCATGAGAACAGTGCATTCAAACAATCTGTGTCTGTTACCAAAACATCACAAGTGTCATTAGATGTACTAAATGCAGCCATTAAAGACTTGGTGCTGCGCAAGTATCCAAACATCACAATGGTCCATGTCTCAAACAAGGTGGCCATCTCAGGTACAAGCTATGCGCCAGGAATGTTGCTGTGTTATGGTTCAACTGGAGGTTTGCCTGACTTTGCTGAAGTTTCTCAGATCATCTTGGTTTTGGATAGCATAGTCTTTGTTGTCAAACTACTAAATGGATGGTACAATGAGCACCTCAGGAGCTATGAGCTAGAGTACACAGGCAACTTCCAAATAATTGAGCCGAAAGAACTACTTGATTTCTATCCCCTGGCTATGTACACTATTGCAGGACGACGAGTTGTTACCTTAAAACACCACATCAACACCCCCTTTTAAATATGCAATGGATTTTTTTTTTTCTTATTTTTTTTTTTTAAGGATTTTCTTTTTTTTCCAGTGTCTTCCTGCCTGCTCAGATGTCCACCCCAGCAAAGCTACGGAGCATTTTTGATGATCATACAGTGCACAAATTGCTTCTGCCATCAGGTATCCCCAGTACTCTACAGGATCTCAAGCTTGTCATCCAGAGCACATTCAGCACTCCAGATGGCTTTACTCTGATGTATCAAGATGTGGAGTTTGGGGGTCAGTTCTTCACATTGACGTCTATAGAAGATGTGCAAGACATGGGTACCCTGAAAGTTGTCCAAGTTGAAGCAGTCATTTTAAATCTCAGCGCTGTGGAAGAAGATGACAACTTACCAGAATCAGACGTCATGTCATCCACATCTTTAGCATCCCAGGACACCGTTTTGCTTTCTTCATCATCTGATGAAAGTCCTGCATCATACCGTTCCCGACCATGGCCAAGACAGTTCGATATTCCACCATTTTCCTTTGAAATTCAGCTCTTGCTGGAGGCAGGAAACCGAGCTTACAACGCCAATGGAACTCTCTTAAACAACCCAAAAGTGACAAGAAGCGTTCTCGAGAAATTAGCTGAGATAATGTTTCAATACACAGCTTACCCAACAGGAATCCAAGTGATGCACGTAGTTGAGGCCTTGGCTGAGAAGTATCCATGCCTCAAAGAGCCAGGCTCATTCAATGGCATGTATGGATGGCAACAAAGAATCAAGTATAAAATGGCCAATTATCGGGCAAAAGTAAGAGGGCTCCAAATTGCCTGTCCAGAGCTAGAGGTGAACTCTTCAAGAAAGATGACTTCCCGTCCCAAAGGCCTCAAAAGACCCAAAAAGGCTGAAGTAAATTATTTGCCGCCATTGGCACATGGAGAAACAAAAGAAACAATGGAAGAAGAGAGGGTGGTTCTACTCACAGAAGTGAAAAAGACCAACAACAACAAGATTATCAGTGAGAAAATGGAGAAGACCTTTCCATATCGGCGGTTGGAGGTTGTCAACCAGATGCCTGCTGTCCCAGATGCCATGGAGAGATGGCCTGCCCTTTTCTACGAATCTCAGGTAAACGTGAACGCTTGTGCCAAACTTTCATGGCAGTTAGTAGGTCATTAGATATTTTGAAGTAAAATCATTTGGAGGGTCTTAAATCCATTGATGTAGCTTTTAAATGTATATACACACAATTATATGAAATCAACTGGTACATAAATACAATAATAAGTAGAAGTTAAAATATGAGCTTGTAAAAACATTCACATAATATGTGCCATTTTAAAGCTTTTTCATTTCAATGTGTGTGCCTTTGTGTTGTGTGCTTTGTGTCTTTGTTTGTTTGTTTTTTTAGGTGAAGGAGGAGTTCAAGAGGATCACAACTATCAACCTGGACCGAACCTTTTTGACTAAGATGGATTTATACACTCCAAAACTCCTGACTGTTTTCAAGACAAAGGGTGGGACTTCAGGCACAAAAATAAAAAGTGTGTTGGAGTCACTCAATCAGGTAGGAACAGTCCACTGTACTTCCTTCATGAAAGGTGGTGTTCTCTGAATTGAGACGAGCTGAGCCATATCTCTCTGAGCTTTGTGCGTCCTCCCAGTCAGTCAGATGTGCTGTTAGCATTTTGCTTTCTTTTACTTAAGTCCATCATTCCACCCCTTGAGACATGGCTAACTTCCCAAGTGGACAGGCTGATTTCACAGAAGTATAATTGACTCTTAACAGTGTTTCGTTGTGTTGGTGTTCCCTTAATTTTTTGAGCATTGAAGTTATTTATGTCTTATTATCTTGTTTTTATACAGCAACAGATCGATAGCCATGATGCGGTCATCCGTTGTCTGATCCATTTCCTGGGAGAATCGACAGAGGAGCTCATTAAGGACTACCAGGTGTGTGTGTATCCTACCCCTTTTAAAATGGCAGCAGTCGAAGTATTGGGATGTGTGGGTTGTGCAGTTTTTGACCACTATGGCACTTCTTTGTGTTGTGTTTAGCAGGATGTTTCCAAGGATGTCATCGAACAAGACATCAAAGACGGTGTGATCAAGATCCTTGTGCTGGGCAGTGCTGCAGAGGGTGCCCCCCCAACTGATGTCATCATTGTGGTTGATGGTACAGAGGTATTGGGTGGTTGTAAAACACTCACCAATGCTTGCATTCTGCTCATGGGCTTTGTGTACTCACTGAATCTCAGTTATCCTCCAAAATTGAAATACACATTTGAAGTGTTTCAAAAGTTGCTTTTGGAGTTGGATGATTTAAAGTTCTCCCCAAGAGTGGATTCTCTGAGAAGGAAACTGTTACAGTAAAAGGGAAATGTGACTACAGCTCATGCAGCAGATGCAATTGACTTAATTGCGAAGTTGTTCATAACTGTTCATGAAAGGCTTTTAGTTATGCACCTTGTTCTTTAGTGTAGGTTTGTTTCATGACTTGAATTACAGTATGTAAAAATGGACCTGTACAGGTTGGTGGCTTTTTTTTTTTTTTTTTAAAGATTTGCATTCTTTCTTGACTTTGAATTTTCCATTTTTCCAGGTCCATTTACTAAATTCCACTCACCAACGCTTGCATTCTGCTCATTATTTTTGTTTCTGCTTTTTTTTATATCTTATGATTTTATATTTTCATGTAGAAAATGCCCAATTTTGTTTGTGTATGTGTTTTGTGGTTTTGAAAAATAAAAAGCAAAATTCTGGATATCAAAATATAACTAAGTTAAAAAATACTTGCCTTCAGAGGTAAACATTACTTTGGTATTGCTAATAAAAGCTATAAGGAGATCAAAATATAACTAAGTAAAAAATACTTGCCTTCAGAGGTAAACATTACTTTGGTATAGCTAATAAAAGCTATAAGGAGATCAAAATATAACTAAGTAAAAAATACTTGCCTTCAGAGGTAAACATTACTTTGGTATTGCTAATAAAAGCTATAAGGAGATCAAAATATAACTAAGTAAAAAATACTTGCCTTCAGAGGTAAACATTACTTTGATATTGCTAATAAAAGCTATAAGGAGATGCAAGTAAATTTTACTTAAAGATTTGCTGTGTTAAATTTACTTAGTATTTCTGTGTGCAATGGGTGTACAAAGTTTTTTTAAGTAAACCCAGCTCCATATTTTTTTCAGTGCACAAGGCTATGTACAAGACCTTACTAAAGGCTGATCCATCCACAGAAGGCAGCACCTTTAGATAGGTGAAGAAGCCGAGGCTAATACGTCACACAGGCCACGCCCACTTCATATAGGCCACGCCCACTTGACCCTATCAATCTCGACAGAGAGGTTGGACCTCAGAAACTTCTCGCAGCCCAGACTTAAGGGTTAAAGATTTGGTCAGCTGGGAGTCGCTCAGCACGTGTTCGACACACTTCCCCTCCTTTTGCTCCGTAGTTACCATACCGAAATACCTTAACAAATAAAGTAAGTTAAAAGCGATCCGGATTGGACCACTTTCTTTGAAGAATGCTGCAGAATAAACCATAACTTAACACACAGCCAAAGACATAAGTTAACAAAAAATGTAGCTTTAACAGAAATTTTGAATGTCATTCTTGATTAAAAAAAAGAAAAAAGATTGTGCACAGACTAAATATTATAAAACAATTAACCTAATTAAAAAAGTTGTAAAATGAGATGAGATTAATTATTCCATAATACTTCCTTAATGATATTACTTTACTAGTTACTGCATTTGAAAAGTAACTTCACTACTTATTACTTTACTTTCCTGTTTCTTAATTTACTGTGTAGATAAATTGACAAACATCATAGCTCTATCATCACCACACAATTATACATTTTAAAAGGTTTGTGCGGCATAGGATAGGATTTCCCCTTGTTAATCTGGTTTGTGTAGAACCAGTTGCTATGGAAACGTGACGTCACACTTTAGTATATTGCCGGAGCATGGCTGACTCCGACCGCTACGCTAGCTGGCGCTTTAGCCCTTTCAACAAGTGGTAGTAGAGCCACCGGCTATTTACCCAACTCTGTCGAAAAAATAACTGCGTTACCTAACGCTGTTCTTCTAAACGGCGTTATTACAAACACTGATCTCTTCTAGTCTTTACTTTACTAGTTAGTTCTTTACTAGTTAGTAAACACTGCCCGTGAGCTCCAGCTGTTTGCGGGATTCCCTCCATGTCAACAATGGATACGTCATGCGTTTCCCCAAATTTCTTGCATGCCAGACTTTCGTTGGGCGTTTTCGAACGTTGCAGACCACAAGCATTTCACATTACAAGACCTCGTCTCGTCGCCGACTTTCCAAATCGTGTATGACTCGCAAATTTGTCTGCGACGAACGAATCGGGGCAATATCGGGCTGAAATCGTGTAGTCTGAACCAGCCATAAGGCGGCCTTTCGAAGATGCTCTGCCAGTGTAACATCATACCGTGCTATAAGAGATCAAGGATACCCAGAAAATTTCCATTTCTAGGATGTCCTAACTGTGCATTTTGTCCCCCTCAGTGGCAGGTTTCTTTCTGCAAGGAAGAGTATGCAGTCGATCACTCTAGTCAACAGGCTCTCTGCAATTCGCTATTTTACCTAGGTATAAGCGGGATGCCAATTCTTTCCACATCAGATAAGCATTTATGTGGTAACCACTTGTTTCATGGTGCTTCAGTATCTTTGAAAGACACTACCAGTTATTATACCCCACCACAAGGCGCGTGTCAGCAACTCTAGCTTCACCAAAAAGCTTACAAGCAAAACAATAGACTCTGTTAGAACTGTTGGAGTACAGTAACCAATAGGGGTGGGAAAAATAATCGATTCTTTGATGCATCGCAATACTGTGTAGAACGATTCAGTCTCGATTCAGATACGATAATAATCTTTATTTATTTTTTTGGATCATTAATTTATTAACTTTTGGATTATAAACGGAGTATTAAAGTATCAACTTTATAACTCCGTTTTTACTGGTTATATTGACATAAAACAAAGACTTGCATAGAGATTGAAGTAAAACAAAATAACCACAAACAAGTTCCTATCTTTTTCTTCCCCACACGGCGCCCACTGGAGCGCCGTGTGGGGAGGAGGGGGGGAGGGAGGCGAAGGAGCGGGGGGCGCCTTATCAGTGACGTCCCTCTGTTATTGATCATCGCGATATTCCATCGCTTTGGCGCCCCCTCTGGTGCGGCGCCCCTATGCGCCGCATATAGTGCATACCAGAGAATGTCTAATATGAGGAGAACTGGCACTCGCGGGTTAGTTCCGGTTTTCTGGACTGGTTGCAGTAATAATCTTTAACCACGCGGGGCGCTCGTAGGCGAGTCCAGAATGAATGGGAGCCAACGGGGTTTTATCCTCAGAATCCACTTTTCTCACAATGTAATTTTTTGTCAAGTAATTTGAAAGTTGCTATCAAAGGGTGGGGCTAAGATAATAAACTCAGCTGAATATTGCATTTTTTAAGGTCACGTATCTGTTCTAAAAAGGCGTTAAAAACATGCGATGACGTCACACACTGTAATACTGTCAGAGGTACTGCTTTACGGCAGTTTCTAAAGCACTTCCCTTTTCCCGCAACGATAACACCAGCTGTTGGAGGTAAGGCTTTTTTTTGCTTAATACCCTAGTTAGAGTTTTAGTGAGCTAATGTAAAAAAAAGAAATGCGCGAATGTTTTACATATGTATGTTACTTACAGAGTGTTTTTTCTAATCCTCACTAGGTGCCGATGATAAAGCTTTTTCTTTAGTAACGATTATGAGCCATTTCTTTCTCCTAAAATAGAAACCTGGATTAGAATCATAATTTTAAGACTGCATCAATTTAGTTTACATCAGTACACAATCTGCTAGAGAGCAGTGTTCTGTTGTCCTCCTCATGCCTCTTCCTTTCTTGATCTCTACAGTCGGACCTTGATGCTGTGACAACGGACAAGTCTTCCCCGTCCTTTTCCCCTGCCTCTGTTCAGTATGTTCAGTGTTGTTAAATCATTTCTCTTTTTTTTTTTATTAGTTACTGTTCTTATTGTGTTCTTGTTAGTGTGATGTTTGAATAAACTTGCCTGTTGCAATGTTGGTATAATGTTTGTATAATTACTGTTATACAACTGTTACTGTTTCAATGTGACCCAGACCATATTTCTCATTTAACAAACATGTGTAGCTTATAATGTGTTGCATGGCAGAGCAATTATATTCAATGGCTTAAAACAAACCCATCTGTAAAGATCAGTGAATGCATAGAAATCAATGACAAGTGGTGTAGATGGTTTTCCCTCTGTGCAAGGTCATTAGCCCAAGTCCTACAAATAAATAACGACTGTAATAGCAGATGTTGAAGTTGTTAAATCGTTAACAAACCATTTGTATGGAACAATCGGTTAAGGTGAGTTAAGTGCTTGAGTCTCGACACTTTAGAGAATGTCTAGCGCGCAACTTGAATAAGCCATGTGCGATATTACCCGGGCTCCAGCGCAACTTTCCTTACCAGGTGAAGCCTCAGGTAGCCTAGGACCATTCATACAGGAGCAAGCAAGAACGTTACCTTTTTCTGTCCTTGGGAAACGAAAAGACGGACAATCCGTTTCCACTGTAAGTGCAGTTTATCATTGCACATTTACGAGGCATTTCTTTTTTAAACTATCTTTATTTTTGAAAAATAGACAATGACAGATTAAATGATATTGAGCGGGATATTGACTGTATTATTTAAGGTGGTCATACCGTACCTACCATGTATATAACACATTGAACATAAGAAATGGAAGAAATTCCATTTATGCCCATGTACTTTCACCATACATACTATCTAAAAAATAAAAGGGCCTGCAGGAAAATATAAATACAGTACGCAAAAATTTAGTTAACACGTTTCTGATTGCTCTTCAGCTTCAGATGCCGTCAAGAGGGGTCTCTGGTCGTAATCAGTCGCAAGTCCGTCCCTGACCAATCAGCATTCATTAGCAGAATGCTAGCGTGTATGGCCAACAACGGCCCAAACTGTAAGAAATCAAAAGGACATAAGTACTCACTCATTTTACTTTTGAACCATAATCTATATTGAACTTGCGGAATCTACAATAAAATTTGCGATATTTCAACGACAAGCAGGTGAAAGAGGCATAATTAGCCGTTTAGCCCCATAGACTCCCATTCAATCTGGACTCGCCCGCGATCACCCCCAGTGGATGTCTCATGGAACTACAACCAAAATCGGTACAATGGGGCGTATAGGGAGTGCCCAGGCTCTTCGTAGACGGGCTCTGTGCATACCCACTTTTTGCGCCACTGATGGGGACTCAGCGGGCATGTAGTTGCTTGTGTACACGACAATGCACGGAATATCGTCTCTGCAAACATTCCCACACGAGTCAATTGGCACTCAGTTCCATGTTTCGCCCACACTCTGCAGCTGGCCATTAACGACGGTTTCGCTACCTACATTAACCGAGTCATTGTAGCTGCTAGCAGACTCGTGCAACACTTCAATCATAGCAATCCAGCAAACAAAGCGCTCGCAACAAAACAGAAAGAAATGCAGCTGCCGTCTCATAAACTCATCCAATCCTGTAAAACCAGGTGGAATTCAGCCAGTGATATGTTTAACAGACTAACGGAGCAGCGGTAGCCCGTGTCTGCTGTACTGTCAGACCGCACAGTGACCAAACTCAGACGCGAGGACGCTGGAGCTGAGAGATTAATATTGGCAATTGATGGAGGATGTGGCGCCAGACAGTGCTGGAAACACTCAAGTGTGCAACGACCGTCATGTCTAGTGAGACTGAGGTGTCGAGGGTGACACCAGCAAAGTTGGGGAATTCAAAACCAGAGTGCGCACTTCACTGGGTGAAAGGATGAAGGTAAGCTAAATCCATTAATTCAATTATTGCCGATATTTTGAACTGTATGCATTGCACACAAACCACATTGTTTGACAATTCTAGTTTTTAACTGCTTCTACTATCTTATCTAATTAATATTATTAATTAATATCAAGCAATCTATTAATGATTAATAGTGGTTCATTCATTAAATGATAAAAGACATCATATTAAAAACAAATGATGATTAAAAACGAAATCACATTTAAATCTAATTTATTATCTTTTTCTTCACAGATTGCTTATGATGGCCTGACGTCAACACCACCAATGCTAGCCACCATGCTGGATCCTAGGCACAAGCACCTGGGATTTCTGACCCCACCAAGGAGGATTGGAGCTCATGCCAAACTGCTTGAAGTGCTGGCAGAAGCAGAAGCCGGACGTGGGAGCTCCACATTAGCAGATGCCGCTAGAGAGCAGCAAGAGGTGGTCGGTGCAGTGCCAGTCCAGGGAGCTGTGCTTCAGAGACGCAGTGCTTATAGTTAACTCATGGGTGAAAACTATACCACCAGGAGAACTGATGATGTAAGAAAAGAAGTGGACAGCTTTCTGAAGGATCCGCCACCACTCCTTGATTCCAGTCCCACAGCATGGTGGAAAGTCAATGAAGGAAGGTTTCCAAGGCTGGCAAACCTGGCACGAAAGTACTTGGCCATACCAAGCACGTCAGTCCCTTCTGAGCGTGTATTCTCAGCAGCTGGCCTAACTGTTAACATGCTGCGCACACAACTTACTCCATGTGGATGTGCTGATCTTCTTGAACAAAAATAGATAGGTCTATCTATGCGATGAGGAGCACTAGGGATGTTTTTTTTTCACCTCTATCATCAGGCAGCCTATATTTTAAGTTGACTAGAGCTACGACAGTTCAGTCCTGGTTATTGTTACAAATGTTATGTGATATTGTCCCATTTCCCAGTTTAAGGGGGATTATAAATACTGCCAAAAGTCCACATGTGACACCTTATTTACTTCTCAGAATTTATTTTATTATGCTGCTAAGAACCGTGCACTAATTTATTTTCATTTTAAATGTTCCAATTTAATATTTTGATTTTGGTTGATTTGGTTTGTTATAGTACCAAAATGAATAAATCTTTGATTAAGGAATATGATTTGCATTTTTTCTTTATCATAAGGAAGATAGCATTTTATGTTTCGTATACATTAGATAGAACCTATTCAGAGGGAAATTCAGCTTCTCAGAAGTATTGCCGCTTATTAAGTAATCGATCATCGATCGATAAGATGAAACAACTATCTATTAAGGAATTACTCGATAATTTGCATCCCTAGCATGTAGTGATGCATCTTCGTTCGTACTTTCCTTACGAATATGTATATAAAGATGAAAGATAAAATGAAAATGAAAATAGATAAAAGTAACAAATGGAGGTTAAATATACCAAGGCTGTTTCCCAAAGTGAAGGCTGCAGCCTTGCTAGGACGCGTCCTTGCTAGTCGCGTCCTATGGAGATGAGACTAGAGTGCTAGCTCGAGTGCTTCCTAGCGTTTGTAACGTTCAGACTTTGGAACGACTTGGTAGTGTGGAAGCGCTTCCGCTTTTTAATACTGCGTGTCCGCTTGTAAACACATGTGCGCTTATGAATAAAACATGGCAGCAATCAAGCTGATCGATATTTATTTGACTTTTGTCTGTTATGAATGCGGTCATGTCTCCTTTGCATGGAGCCTCTTTGGGGAAGTCACAAAAGCTTTGTTGCGGTTGATAGAATCGTCTTTATTAAAAGGAATATCCATTCAATTTTTATAAAACTAAGTGAAATTGTCTGAGAACTTAATTCATGCATCACATTTACAGTACGTTTGATTACTATTATGCAGGGGGGGAAAGACAAAGAAAGAGATGATAAACATGTATTTATTTGGATATATTATTGAACTGATCTGATTCATTCATTCATATATGCCTACAATCTACCAGTGGTTTGAACACATAAGTATATCATATAAAATACAATGATATACGTTCATTAAAAATTACAAACATTGCAAATGATCGGTTGTGCATTAATTTTACAACATTGGATAGTGGCACTATCCCTTCCACCGGTAAACAAATGTTTGCGCGCCACCCGGCGCACAAAAGCCTCCGTTTGCTGGGCTGACCCTAAAAAAACGATTCAACACAAACATAAATAGGTATACATAAATAATGTAAACTTGTGAGCGAGTAAATTGACATTGGTGACAGTGGTGTTTAACACCAGCTACGTCCATGCAAAATATAGCAACGTATCATTAAGTTGCAAAAACGTTTGAAAAGTGGCACAGGTCTTTAGGCTTGATTATTTGCATTAACATGATGAATCTATAAAAAGCAATACGGCACAAAATATTTCTGAAAACTAATATAACTTCACTTCGGCCGTTTCTCAATTCGCGTACTTGTGCGTGCTCGTGTGCTCGTGGACTCGTGAAACGTCATCAGTCGTTGCCCGAGCACTGTTCCAATTCGAAGCACGCATCAAGCGAGTACTGTCGTAAAACCCGGAAGTGTTCTTGATGCGTGCTCGATCTCGCCGTTTCACCCTATGATTTCACCGAGCATGCATCGGAGGTGGCTCGTGTGTACTTGCAACCGCTATAAATCCCAGGATGCATTTCGCACTCGCAGCAGTACGATGGCGGACAATATGGAGAAGACGCACAACTGTAGCTTAAGTTACTCTTAAAGGCACCCAGTGCAACTTTCGAGGCTTAAAAATAAACATTCAATTTCTAGTCTTTTTTACACGTAGTAAGTTTCAATAACTCCATACCATTACATACCGACATTTAAGCAGCAAAGATGAGACGTCGTTGTGTGGTGAGAACTGATACAAAATCGATAACAACAACAATGCCGCCATTTTCTTTATTTTTTGTAACCTACAATAAATAAAGCAGGCTTCCAGTCAATGGAAAAATGGCTTCTCCCCACCGGCGATTGTTGTTGTTTACGATTTTCTATCAGTTCTCACCACACAACGACGTCTCATCTTTGCTCCTTGAATGTCGATATGTAATGGTATGGAGTTATTCAAACTTACTACGTGTAAAAAAGACTAGAAATTGAATGTTTATTTTTCATTGAATGTTTACATAAAGTTGCACTGGGTGCCTTTAACTTATATATATATATTTATATAATATAATTATAATAATAATATAAGATAATATATAAATATATATATATAAAGTCGTGTGTGTATAGCTCATACACATGACAGGACACGCATATCTTTAACATTTTTATTCATTCAGAATATTTACATACTATTTGAAAATGAAAGAGGCTGGGATTTTGTTTTATATAATTTGTTTATATTGTTCAGTATATGCCTAAATGAGGCCGTAGCACAGTTAACGGACGAGCAGAGGTGGTGACGTCATCGAGTCCGCTGCTGTTCCAATTGCAGGTACGTACTCGCGTGCTCGCAAGTCTGTGCTTGAAGTACGGACTTGCCAAGTACGTGCTTGCAAGTCATCTATGGCAAGCCATCGTCATCGAGTCCGTAGCACGCGTGCTAGGAATTGAGAAACGGCCAGAGTCTATTGCATGATGTAGCAGTGGTGCGTGAGGGGATCCACGCCACTTCGCCCGGGGCGGGACTTAACGTCCTACGTCACTCGCTATGGGTGTGTATGTGCGCGCAGCCGTCACTCGCGATGGGTGTGCATGTGAGAAAGGTTTTGGCTTTTAGTGTCTATGGGTTGGTAATAACGGTTCTGATGATTTTTCTGATGGAAAAGTGGTCTTTTATTTCCATAATCTTTGTTCAGTGAACGCATAAACCCGTTTGTTAGTTAGCAGTTAAACAAAATGCAATCTCTTTGTTTACAGTTACCAACGACCAACGTTTAAAGACTGATGATTTGGGGTTCGATTCCCTAGTGATGCAAGGTTTTTATTTCATTTTGGACTGCACACACATCGCGAGTGACGGATACGCGCACAATGTACACACATCACTGTCTTTACAATTTCTAGGCAACCGAAGTTTAATGATTGTCAAGTGGTTAACTCTTGAATCACATTTACTAAGACCTGATGGGTTAGTGGTCAGAGAACAACTCATTAAGGCGGGGATAAGGGGTTAGATTCCTTAATGAAGCTAGCTTTTTTCTTTCATATTGGACTGGATGTTTGTAGGCCATTTTGCAAGTGTATCAACTTCTCTTATGTGTTTACATTGTAGGCTACATACATTGTAGCCTTAGGGTAAACACCAGGGTACAAATAGCATATAGCCTACTGATAATTGTACCAGCGTAACTTGTAGTTTATGATGAAGAAATGTTACTGGGGTTAAGGTTAGGGTAACGGTAAGGGTAAGACACAAAGGGCCCTATTTTAACGGTCTGAAACGCAAGTGGGAAGCGCAAAGCGCAAGTAGCTTTGTGGGCGGTTCTACAGCGCTATCGCTATTTTACAGGCGGATAAATGACACTTGCGCCGCGGCGCAAGTGTCAAAAGGGTTGGTCTGAAGCAGCCTAATTACCCGTAGGTGTGGTTTGGGCGTAACGTGCAATGAACCAATCAGCGTTTTCTCGCATCCCCTTTAAGAGCGATCGGCGCTTGTTCCATGGCGGATTGCTATTATGCTATGCTATGCTATTATGTAAAACACAACATGCCACAAAGAATGCTGCGACTTTTTGAGGACCATACTGTAAAGTACCACCTGACCTATCAAAACACCTGAAGCGCATTTTCAGTGTTCCGAATGTACGTTCAATTACACTGCGTGTTTGTGTGTGTTTCCTGTTGAATACAATTTTGCGCACTGTTGCTGGCATAAGAAATGGGGTCATGAGCCATGTCTTCAACGGATAGCCGTTGTCCCCTAACAGCCACCCATCCAAGGGAGGATTCCCCTCGAATATGGCAGGAATGGTCGAGTTTGCCAATATGAAAGAGTCATGGCTTGAGCCAGGGTAATTAGCAAAGACATGATTTATTCTACAATTAGCATCGGAAATGACTTGGATATTAATCGAATGAGTTCCCTACCGGTTTATGTATATGAGTGCGTTTACTGATGGGGCACGTAGCTGCACATGGGTGCAGTCTATAGCACCAAGGACGCCAGGGAACCCATACTTGGTCCAAAACTCCTGCTTTGTTCTTTCCTGGCTGTCAGGTGTAACGGGGAATTTGATGTATTCCCCAGCATGTCGGACTAGACCTGACGTAACTGCATGTATAGCCGAACTTATTGCAGATTGTGAAATGCGTCCAATAGAAGGGGATGCTGGAACGACCCAGATGCATAGAAATGCAGTGCCGCTGTAACTTTCACTGCAACAGGGAGGGCATAGGGACAGCGTGCATCAGTCCCCAGCTCATCTGCCAGGAGATGGCAGATATCTGTGACAGCCTGACGGGTCAGGCGTAGCTTACGCCTGCATTCCTCCTCACTCAGGGAGAGATAGGTGTGTCTGGGCCGGTAGACCCTCTCCCCCCGGCGTCTGATCCTCGGTCCCAAGACGTATTCCATTCCACTGTGCAATAGAAAAATTATGAGCAACCTCAACTTAACTGGTAAGTTGCAGAGTTAGGTTTTAAATGGACTTACAGAAGGTGATTTCGCAGTCTTCAGAATTTATTTTGCAGTCTTCAGAATTGTGGTTCCTGATTCTTGACGGACAACCCACTTTGACAGGTGTCCTTATATACATGTGTCTCTTGCCACTATTGGTCAACCAGGTTAATTTGATCCGTCATTACGCCTGCTGCAATTCGCGTGAATAATTTGGGTAAATGTTTACGCTAGATTTATGCCTATTTATTTTATCTTTATGGACACCACAATGATTTTCCTTGTGTGGTAATATTTTATTTTCCTTGTAATTATGTATGGTTTGCAAAAATGGGAACTGCTGTCCGTGTAGATGAGAGAAGCAAAGTGTATGCGCGAGGTGCACAAGCAATACGTATGCATCGCATGCGCATGTATGCATGCGCCCTTAAAATAACATCTGAACAACGCGCCACTGACTTTAAACCTACTATCGTTTGCGCCAGAACACGCCTCCTCCTTTCGCCGAACCGCCCCTTGGAGCGCATGATCATTCCCTAATTTACCGGCGAGTGGCGGTGGTAGGAAAAGAACGCTCTGCGCCAGTTGTAAACTAGCAACGACACATGCGCCAGTGACTAAGTCACTTGCGCAGGATGCAAGATAGGGCCAAAAGTGTTTTTGCAACACAATATTTCTTACAATAACACAAAGTCCAAAGTTTTGATGACTCCAGTAGGAAACTTAAGATACCTAGAGAAATGCGTGAGTGCTCACAAAACATCAACAAGTCAGCAGTGTGGTACAGGGTGATCATTTCTGATATACAGTACAAAAGCTGAAACTATTAGCCAGGAGGGGGAAAGATGCAGACGCAGACGTGGGAAGCAATAAGACACACCAATACACAGTTGCAAAATGGTTCAGAGGTTTATAGAAATAGTTAGGGTTAGCTAGGGATTTTTTTCGAAGAACAGAGAACAGTGCACCCCACTGCCGAGCTCCATGGCATCCTCAGGATTTTGGGTGCAGGACAGCAGAAGAGCTGTGGCCCAGTGTCTCCTCCTCGCAATGTTGGATTAGGGGCGACAAGGGAGCTGCACAAATAAAACATTTAAAAGAGGAAAGTAAATTATAATGACAGAAGGAACCCTGGAGTGGAAGGCAAGTATGAAGCATGCAGGGGGCAGGGTATGGTGGAGAACAGAGTCATGGCCGTTTTGACATGTTTTGCATTTTAACAAATATTATAAGCAAAAACAACATACTGTACCTTGGGTCCATTTTCGTTTTCTGGACAGTTTTGACTGGCAGTGCCCTAAGATCATCTTTTTTCAACATAACAATGTCATCCGGTTTATTAAGCATCAGTCCATTCTCTCTTGCAGTGGCGAACTTAGCCCTTTGGGGGCTCCAGGCGAACAGTCATTTGGGGGCCCCTGCATCTACCGGTCTAATCTACCTTATATCGCATAATGAGATACTCCATACAAGGGATGAACACAAGTCACTATCCTTTTATGCAAATGTTAATTATTTATTTGCAAATTGAGAATAACATGCAAAAATATGAGATTAGTTACATTACACTGACTGTTAACCTTATTACATAATTTACCTGAGGGTTTCCAGTAGGTCACAGCAGGGGGTTGGACAGGGGATTGGGGTCTATTTTTTCTGCAAAAGTAAAATAGCATACAAAACAATAACATAAATTATGGGGACACATATTACACTGACTGTTAACCTAAGATGTCATCATTTACCACTTCAGTCTCACCGTTTATTTTCTTCTCCTGTCTCTGAGCTTGTTTGTTCTCCTCTCTCTCTCTGTGTTTGTCCTCATCTGTGAGCTTTTCTTTCTCCTCTCTCTCTCTCTCTGTGTTTGTCCTCATCTGTGAGCTTTTCTTTCTCCTCTCTCTCTCTCTGTGTGTTTGTCCTCATCTGTGAGCTTTTCTTTCTCCTCTCTCTCTCTGTGTGTTTGTCCTCATCTGTGAGCTTTTCTTTCTCCTCTCTCTCTCTCTGTGTGTTTGTCCTCATCTGTGAGCTTTTCTTTCTCCTCTCTCTCTCTCTCTCTCTCTCTGTGTTTGTCCTCATCTGTGAGCTTTTCTTTCTCCTCTCTCTCTGTGTGTTTGTCTTCATCTGTGAGCTTTTCTTTCTCCTCTCTCTCTCTGTGTGTTTGTCCTCATCTGTGAGCCCTTCTTTCTCTTGTCTCTTCATTTGTGAGTCTTTCTCCTCTCTCTCTCTCTGTGTGTTTGTCATTTGTGAGTCTTTCTCCTCTCTGTGTGTTTGTCATTTGTGAGTCTTTCTCCTCTCTGTGTGTTTGTCATCTGTGAGTTCTTCATATCTCTCTCTCTCTCTCTCTCTCTCTCTCTCAAAACTTGACTTTGCGAGCCTTCTCATCTCATCTAATTTTCGACCGCTTATCCGGGGTCGGGTCGCGGGGGGAGCAGCTCAAGCAGGGGGCCCCAGACTTCCCTTTCCCGGGCCACATTGACCAGCTCTGACGGGGGGATCCCGAGGCGTTCCCAGGCCAGTGTTGAGATATAATCTCTCCACCTAGTCCTGGGTCTTCCCCGAGGTCTCCTCCCCACTGGACGTGCCTGAAACACCTCCCAAGGAAGGCGCCCAGTGGGCATCCTTACCAGATGCCCGAACCACCTCAGCTGACTCCTTTCTAAGTAAAGGAGCAGCGGCTCTAATCCGAGTTCCTCACGGATGGCTGAGCTTCTCACCCTATCCCTAAGGGAGACGCCAGCCACCCTTCTGAGAAAACTCATCTCGGCCGCTTGTACCCGCGATCTCGTCCTTTCGGTCATCACCCAGCCCTCATGACCATAGGTGAGGATAGGAACGAAGATCGACCGGTAGATCGAGAGCTTTGCCTTGCGGCTCAGCTCTCTTTTCGTTACAACGGTGCGGTAAAGCGAACGCATTACCGCCCCCGCTGCTCCGATTCTCCGGCCAATCTCACGCTCCATAGTACCCTCACTCGCGAACAAGACCCCGAGGTACTTGAACTCCTTCACTTGGGCTAAGGACTCATTTCCTACCCGGAGTAAGCAATCCACCGGTTTCCTGCTAAGAGTCATGGCCTCAGATTTAGCGGTGCTGATCCTCATCCCAGCCGATTCACACTCGGCCGCCAGCCGATCCAGTGAGTGCTGAAGGTCACAGGCCGATGATCCAATGAGGACCACATCATCTGCAAAAAGCAGTGACGAGATCCTCAGACCACCGAACTGCAACCCCTCCCCACCACGACTACGCCTCGATATCCTGTCCATGTATATCACAAACAGGATTGGTGACAAGGCGCAGCCCTGGCGGAGACCAGCACCCACTGAGAACGAAACTGACTGGCTGCCGAGAACACGAACACAGCTCTCGCTTTGGGAGTACAAAGATTGGATGGCCCTGAGGATAGACCCCCTTACCCCATACTCCCGCAGCACCTCCCACAGTTTCTCCCGGGGGACCCGGTCATACGCCTTCTCCAGATCCACAAAACACATGTAGACCGGATGGGCATACTCCCAGGCCCCCTCCAGGATCCTTGCGAGAGTGAAGAGCTGGTCCGTAGTTCCACGTCCGGGGCGAAAACCGCATTGTTCCTCTTCAATCTGAGGTTCGACGATCGGCCGAACCCTCCTTTCCAGCACCTTGGAGTAGACTTTACCAGGGAGGCTGAGAAGTGTGATACTCCGGTAATTGGCACACACTCTCTGGTCCCCCTTTTTGAACAGGGGAACCACCACCCCGGTTTGCCACTCCTTTGGCACTGTACCCGACTCCCACGCGATGTTGAATAGGCGTGTCAACCATGACAGCCCCTCAACACCCAGAGCCTTTAGCATTTCTGGCTGGATCTCATCAATCCTTGGGGCTTTGCCACTGCGGAGATGTTTGACTACCTCAGTGACCTCCACCAGGGAAATTGACGACGAAACACCATCAACCTCGAGCTCTGCCTCCAACATAGAGGGCGTGTTATTCGGATTCAGGAGTTCCTCAAAGTGTTCCTTCCAACGTCCGACGACCTCCTCAGTTGAGGTCAACAGAGTCCCATCCTCACTGTACACAGCTTGGATGGTTCCCCGTTTCCCCCTCCTGAGGTGCCGGATAGTCTTCCAGAAACACTTTGGTGCCGACCGAAAGTCCTTCTCCATGGCCTCTCCGAACTTCTCCCACACCCGCTGCTTAGCCTCCGACACGGCAGCCGCTGCAGCCCTTCGAGCCTGTCGGTACCCTGCAACCGAGTCAGGAGTCCTCCAGGATATCATATCCCGGAAGGCCTCCTTCTTCAGTCGGACGGCTTCCCTGACCACCGTAGTCCACCACGGTGTCCGAGGGTTACCGCCCCTTGAGGAGCCTAAGACCCTGAGGCCACAGCTAGCCACCGCAGCTTCAGCAATGGAGGCTTTGAACACCGCCCTCTCCGGCTCAATGCCCCCAACCTCCACAGGAATGCCAGAAAAGCTCCGCCGGAGGTGTGAGTTGAAGATACCTAGGACGGGGGCCTCCTCCAGACGTTCCCAGTTCACCCGCACTACTCGTTTGGGCTTACCAGGTCTATCCGGAAATTTCCCCCATTCCCTGATCCAACTCACAACCAGATGGTGGTCGGTTGACAGTTCCGCCCCTCTCTTTACCCGAGTGTCCAAAACATGCGGCCTCAGATCAGATGACACGATCACGAAATCGATCATCGATCTTCGGCCTAGGGTACTCTGGTACCAGGTACACTTATGAGCACCCTTATGTTCGAACATGGTGTTTGTTATGGATAATCCATGACTAGCACAGAAGTCCAATAACAAACGACCGCTCGGGTTTAGATCAGGGAGGCCGTTCCTCCCCACCACGCCTCTCCAGGTGTCTCCATCGTTGCCCACGTGGGCGTTGAAGTCTCCCAGCAGAACTACGGAGTCCCCTACTGGAGCCCCATACAGGACTCCATTCAGGGTCTCCAAGAAGGCCGAGTACTCTGAGCTGCTGTTTGGTGCATACGCACAAACAACAGTCAGAGTTTTCCCCCCTACAACCCTTAGGCGCAGGGAGGCGACCCTCTCGTCTACCGGGGTAAACTCCAACACCGCGGCGCTCAGCCGGGGATTTATGAGTATCCCCACACCCGCCCGGCGCCTCACGCCCTTGGCAACTCCGGAGAAGAATAGAGTCCAACCCTTATCCAGGAGTACGGTACCAGAGCTGAGACTGTGCGTGGAGGTAAGCCCCACCAGATCTAACTGATAGCGCTCCACCTCCCTCACAAGCTCCGGTTCCTTTCCCCACAGCGAGGTGACGTTCCACGTCCCCAGAGCCAGCTTCTGCCGCCCGGGTCTGGTCCGTCGAGACCCCTGACCTTCGCTGCCACCCATGTGGCTGCGCACCCGACCCCAACGGGTCTTCCCACAGGTGGTGGGCCCATGGGATGAAGAGAGGGGGGGTGCCACGTAGTTTGTTCGGGCTGTGCCCGACCAGGCTCCGTGGCAAACCCGGCCACCAGGCGCTCGCCATCGAGCCCTCCGTCTGGGCCTGGCTCCAGACGGGGGCCCCGGGCTTCCTCCGGGCCGGGTCACATCTCCTCTTTTTCCGTTATTCATTGGAGTTTTATGAACCATTCTTAGTCTGGCCCCTCACCTGAGACCACTCTGCCATGAGAGACCCTACCAGGAGCACAAGGCTCCAGACAACACAGCTCTCAGGTTCACAGGGACACGCAAACCTCTCCACCACGATAAGGTGACGGTTCCAGGAGAGGAACTTTGCGAGCCTTGGCATCAGCAAATCTTGCTATGACATCTTTCATGTCTAATGATTTTCTAATTTCCTGCTCAATCGAAAGAACAGCCAGGGAAGACAGCCTTTCCTGTGTCATGGTGGTTCGCAAGTATGTTTTTATGAGTTTTAGTTTAGAAAAGCTTCTCTCACCTGAAGCTACAGTAACTGGGAGAGTAAGAAGGAGCCTGAGTGCAATACTTAAATTTGGATACAGGTCAACTATGTCCTCCTTATAGATGTGATTAAGCATCTCTGATGGTGTTGAGATGTCTGTGGGGAAGGACTGAACTGCCCCTTCTACCTCCAGCCTCAAGTCCTGAGCTTCAACATCTTCTGTGGCCTGCTCCAATTTGTGGCAGCAATCCCCTAGCCTTCCTGCCTCCTTGGTGATTGTCATCAGGTCCTTTGAGTACAGAAATCCATAAAGCTGGAAAAATGTTTCCATATGGGAAAACCTTTCTTTGACAGTGACATGGGCTGTATCGACAAGAGGAAGAAAAACTTCTCGTTTAAAGATCTCTTCTGCTGTACCCTGTGTTTCCTCTCCTCCTTCGTATTCAAACTGTATTTTTGTTCTTCTCTTTCGGACCACTGGCCAGCTCATTTCTACCTCAATCTCCTCTGCAATTTCCCTGGCATCAGTTTTAACTGAGTTGAATCCTGTTTCTCTGAATTCCTGTAAGAAGCCTGTAACTGCTGTGATTTCTCTTCTGAGTGTAGCAACTGACACTGTGGGGCTCTGCAGAAGCTTGCTTACTTTGTTGATCTGGTACAAAACATTGTACCATACAATGGTGCTTACCAGAAAAGGCCATGTCTGCATCTCCTTGAAGATCCCTCTAGCTGACGAGACAACTTCTGCATCCCTCTTTTCCTTGGCATGGTCCTCTAGCACAGTCAACGCCTTTAGGATGTCAGGCAACTGATAGCGAACAGCTTTGACAGCTTAAATTCGACATTCCCATCTCGTTGTAGACAGTGCCTTTATGGTGAAGGTCTTCACATGGTCCTTGAGGATGGTCCAGCGGTGTACTGAGGAGCTGAAGAGAGTGTAGAGACGCTGCAACAGACCAAAGAAACTGACTGATGCCACAGATGACTTGGCTGCGTCACCAACAACAAGGTTCAGTGTGTGACTTCCACAGGGAACACATAAGGCCTTGCTATTGAGATCGAGCACTCTCTTCTGGACCCCCTGGTTCTTGCCCTGCATATTGCTGCCATTGTCGTATGACTGGCCACGACAGTTAGCAAGGTCCAAACCTAGTTTTTCTAGGTGCCCTAAAAATAACTCAAACAGGCCTTTGCCTGTTGTATCATGGGCCACCAGAAATCCAACGAAATGTTCGTGAACTGCTATGCCTTTTTTTAAATCACAATTGACTATGCGAAGCACAACCGAGAGCTGCTCGTTGTGACTCAAATCAGGTGTGCAGTCCATTATTACCGAGTAATATTTGGCTTTTTTTATTCGGTCAACAATGGCATCTGTTGTGCACTTGGCCACAAGTGAGATGATTTCATTTTGGATCCGACTACTCAGGTAAGTGTCGGAGGCTTCCTTAGCTTGGATTCGTCTGAGATGCTCACACATCACAGGGTCAAACTGAGCCATTAACTGAACCTGACCCAAAAAATTACCATTGCCTGGTTCATACAGTTTGTCAGAGTGGCCACGGAGAGGAAGGTTTCTCTCTGACAGGAAGTTGATAATTGCCAGTAACCTGGATAAAATCTCATTCCAGTGTTTTGCTTCTACTTCAATTATGTCCTGATTATGTTGATCTATTGCTGTTTTTGTCTCAAGCCGATGTGAGTGCTGCTTCCATCTATCAGTGTTTTTCCTGTGCTCTTCAGACCTTTCATGGTTCATCAGATGCATTCCAAGGTTCTTCCAGTCATTAAATCCTTCCTGACTCAGTTGTTGTTTTTGTTTCCCATAAAGAAAACAAAAGCAAAAAACACGGTCTGCACTTACACTGTACACTAACCAAGACCTGTTAACCCTCTCACCATTTTTCATTTCAATGCAATAGTATGCCTTTGTGAATCTGCGGACCTTTTCATTTTGTGGAAAATCTTTATCTTTGACCTGGACTGGCCCCAATTTGACTAACGAGCAGCGCTCTCTATCAGTGAGCAGCTTGGGCCAGAGTGCTGGGTATATAGGGAATATGGGTCTCGCAGTCAATGTTGTCGTTATTTTCATCCTTTTGAATAACCGAAGTGGAAATATTCACCAGTTGTGCATGATCTCCGTCAGTTTGTTGACACAGTCCATCATTCGCATTGCTGCTGGCTGAGCCAGAGCCACTTGGAATTAAAGGAGCGGTAACGTTACCAGTGACAGCAAACGACGTTGAGGGCTGCTCTTCATCCGCCGACGGTCCCGCTGCCACTGCGGTGGCTGTAAAAAAGCTGGATAGCTTTGGCAGCTTTGATATAAAGTCCTGCCTTTGGTCTTTCTTTTTCTTCTTTTGTGACCCGCTTTCGTAAGATCGCTTCATGTTTGACTCGATTTCTCTCTCTCTCTTACTCTTAGCGCTTACTGTTTTGAATTTGACATCATTTCCGCATACGTATGATGAGCGTTATGCGCGTAACATGGAATAGTCCATGTAGTGCAGACTGAAGGGGGGTGCACACGGAAAGATCGTGAAAACATGAGTAATTAGACATCCCGATGCTACTATTGTGAAGGGATTTTTATAAAAATAATAAATATGGGGACAAAATATATGCATTGGGGAATCTTCGATGGGGCCCGGGGCTCCAGGCAAATGCCTGGTTTGCCTAATAGTACGGCCCGCCTCTGCTCTCTTGCACAGTTGTTCAATTGTTTGTGTCATATTGTGCAGAGCTACAGTCATTTTTTGTAAAGTCTCCAAATCATCACACAAATACGAGTCATCCGTTAACTTCTTCAATTTTTCTCTCATTGCAACATGTGCCGATTTGATCCTTAATCTGTCTACCATGATTTCTCCGCTGCATCCACCTTGCACCATCCTCTCTCCTCCTCCTCCATCCACCATCCTCTCTCCTCCTCCTCCATCCAGCATCCTCTCTCCTCCTCCGCATCCACCTTGCACCATCCTCTCTCCTCCTCCTCCATCCACCATCCTCTCTCCTCCTCCTCCTCCATCCACCATCCTCTCTCCTCCTCCTCCATCCACCATCCTCTCTCCTCCTCCGCATCCACCTTGCACCATCCTCTCTCTTCCTCCTCCATCCACCATCCTCTCTCCTCCTCCTCCATCCACCATCCTCTCTCCTCCTCCATCCACCATCCTCTCTCCTCCTCCTCCATCCAGAATCCTCTCTCCTCCTCCTCCATCCAGGATCCTCTCTCCTCCTCCTCCATCCAGCATCCTCTCTCCTCCATCAAGCATCCTCTCCTCCTCCATCCTCGAAGGTATCGATGGTAAGATATGGCGACATTGTGTACGTTGAAGGGAGAAAATCCCATGAGTAGTTGGTGAAATTAAAAATGGCAATCATGTGCTTGCATGGTAGGTAAGAATCTTGAAATGCACCACACTCACACGCCCTCTAAGGTTGAGAGAGTAAAAGGGGTGAGATTGCTCACTTCTGACTAGACATGTACCATCACCTTTATCCACAACATCTTGAGCAGTGAAATGGGAAGCAGAACTGATGCTTCTCAAACAGTGGAGGACCACATCTCTTGGTCGGTTTTTGAGATACTCTGGTACATCCTCATTGTAGCGCTTGTGGATTGATTTTAATTCATGCCGCTCGTAGCCTTTAATTTTCTCAGGAATAAATTCTCGAACAACTGTTCCCAGTAGAGAAGAGAGAGTCCCAGTACCTGAGATTTTCAGGTAGAATGGCTTCAGATTTTTATTCATTGTTTCAACTCCATTGTTGGTGGTGACTGACACATGAAATGCCTCTGGCGCATAGGCTCTGCACCATTTCTGGAAAAAACTAACAAAAAAAACAAACAGATGACAACAATTCTATCTCATAATTACATACATAACAATTATATCTAATATTCACATACAGACCATACTGTCACTACACACATCAACTCTTCAAAACATATACACACATCCTAACACATTACACAACACACAAACACACACACACACACACACACACACACACACACACACACACACACACACACACACACACACACACACACCACACTTACAGCAATTTAGAGTTATTGAGCTAGACCCCCCCCCCCCACATTTAATCAATGACAATGTCTAACCTCTTTGATGGCAAGCCATCTCTGCTCAACATACGTCCTCACTTGTTGATTGTCTTTCTACAGGTGACCGTCCCTCAATGTCCCTAGTGCTAACAAACAGCTCTCCTCTGTCCTGGCCCAAGCAATACTGCGTAGAAGTGTCAACAGGTCTCTCTGCTCCCTGTCGGCAAGCTTGTTTTTTCCTACAATCATAATAATTTGGTCATACAGGTAGTATTCACTGTTTCCGTTGCAAAAAACACACAAGATTCTAATACAATCTCTACACGTTACTAGATCTCACCATCTTTAGTCCAGCGGAGCCAGGCCTGCTCTCTGTGGAATGCACATAGGTGTGTTACTGCAGTGGGGAACACTTGGGCGAGGGCCTGGATCTCTTGCTCACTGTAATCTGTCATGAAGTACTTTGTCCACTGAGGATTCCATGTCTTCAAGATGTCCAGTGCTTCTGCAATGGACTTTGTACTTTCACTCTCTTGTTTGTGGTGCTGATGTATGAAAAGAAACTGATGCTCTAGATGTTCATCTCCTCCATTTTTGCATTTCATAAAGAAGAAACGATTGCCCTCATCTTCACCCTTCCATTCTGCCACTTTCTTTGCAAGATTCTCCTGATCCAGCGCAGAGTAACGACCAGCCACTAATGCCATGTGAATGTGATTCTGGATAGTTGTGTTTGATGGAAAATATGCTTCATCGTTGTTGTGCGGTCGCTGGAGATCCTCTCCACACAAGTCATTTAGCACATACTGCTTCAAGGCTGCTGAGTTCTTCAAGGAAAGTGATCGAATCCAAAGGAATAGCTTTAAAGAGACTTTATTTAGTATAAAGTATTTTCGGTATGGTAAACTGATACTCTGAAGCAAAGAGAGATTGAAGATGTATTCTAAACACGTGCTGAGCGACTCCTAGCTGATCAATAGACCTAACCCTGTCCAATAGCTACCGGGAGTTTCTGAAAACAATACTCGATCTGTAGGCTGTTATGGTCTGAACAGCGCGGTCCGGAAGTAGTGGGGGGAGCCGATGTGGGGTAACCCTCGGTTTTCTCGCCAGGTCTGTGGTGCTGCCTTCTGTGGCTAAAGTATTTATTGCAGCCTTCAGTAAGGTCTTGCTCCCCTTGTGGCTATGTATGGTATTTACGGCTTATATGTTTGGTCCTACTTCATTGGGTCTATGTGTGGGTAGCTTAGATTCTTAAAATACGTAACAATCCCTCCTTGGTCATCTCAGATGACCATACAATAATATTTTAAATCATAAACATCATTTACCACACCAAAAACATAGTCGATAAATAGTAGGATAAATCATCAACACCATCAACCGTGTGGGAACAACTCTCGAATAGAGAAAAACCACTACGCGCCCATAATACTGAAACGGTATTCACATTGTGGGTCTCATTGGAAATACAGGTCATTGTTTAACAATATAACAATGAACATAAATCTTGTTATCATACAATCACATGGCCAAACAGCACACAAACAAAACCATCCATAGAAATCCTGAGCTAATACTTTTGGTCATGTGCTACAAGGTCATACAATTTTCAACATGTGCAAAAGTTAAGTAAAAATTGGTAGTCATAATACAATTTTAAAAATTCAAGATTATTGATAGCCTAGCATGGATTCGGGTGGTTCAGGTGATCTTCGTGCATTGGTTCGCTGTTGCATGTGGGTGGTTTTGGGCGTTGTTATTATCGTACCCATTGCTTCTTCTGTCGCCGTCGGGCCTGTAATTCATGAACCCAAGACTCGTCCCTCCTTGTCAAGGGCTGAGCTCAGAGAGGTTACTTTTACATCATGGGCGCCTCCAAACAGGTTCTCCGTCGTCGTCGTGTCGGCAACAGGTGGCCTGAGGGATTGTAATCATACCAGCGCCCTGGCCACCAACCCATCCGGAGCGATTCAAATCCTGCTGTTATTTGATCTCCTCATGTGACTGTTAGTCCTTGCTTGGCGGTGGTAGTTTGTAGGCTCCGGGTGTGTCTGCATCTGGTTCTGGAACTTTTGTTTCTATTGCAGAAATACAAACTCATGTACAGCAGTTAGTTGTTCAAAAACATATTTCCATGAATTCTAATTTTAATTGTTTTACAGTATCTACTTTGATTTAATTTCACACTACATCCCTCCTTGCGCATTGCTTCAGCCATGCGCATTGAATGACAACCAAAGCTAACAACGCCGTAGTGCAACCAAGTTGCTATAACCAAAAAGATGTAAAAGGGAAATAACAATGTTAACATTTGCATGTTCAATATCACTTCTGTGTTAACCGTATCTCATAATAACAGTTACCTTCATCATACTACCCGATTGTCCTACACCAACTATGTATATTGGATGACCTAATCTTCATTTATTCTACCTATTGCTCGCATTTGATGTTGTCCACACTTTGATTCACTTCTATGTACATCGCATACCACATCAAACGTGAATACGCCTTATTCTCCGCACAACATCCTATTGCGCCACTTACATTCACCATTCAACAATTAAACCGCAGGTAATTCGTCTCCCACGCGGTACAAACATTAGTTGGCTTAACATCCGTACATTCTTCACACAACACAAAAACCACAGGTATTATTTCTCCCACGCGGTACAAACATTAGATGGCTTAACATCCGTTCTGCATACCACATAAAACGTGAATATGTCTTAGCAAAGTGAAGTAAAGTAAAACCCAGTTTTGTCTTTACTTATTTTATAGCTATACATGTCCCGGACACGTTCATTACTATTTCCAAAACAGTTTTTTTAGCTACGCAGGTCCCAGACCTAACTATACCATTACATGAACAGTATTTATTATTATAATTATCTAGTTTTTTGTTGGTCAACATCAAATCGATACATTAATTCAACCTTCTGACTTACTGACCTACCCGATTTCTCCCAGTGTGAGCCCGCGAATGACAACTCTCCCGGGGCCAACCCATGAGCCCCACCGCCACCACTCCCCGTGTGAGCCCGCGATTGTTAACTCTCCCGGAGCCTCCCATTGAGCTCCACCGTTACCACCTCAGAACTCTGCAGGAACGATTAGTCGATTAACGTGTGGCTCGGAGGCTCCCAAGGAGTGCCACAATCCTACGTCCTGACACCTGGTGCAGTCGACGTGTGGCTTGGGGGCTCCCAGGAAGTGCCACAATCCTACGTCTGACACCTGGTGAATCTTGAGCTAGGTCAATCAAAACCGTCTAAACTAGGTAGAATAAAGAGTCATCCAAACTCACAACAATTATGCACATCTTGGTATTAAATATATGGTGATATTTTATAAACAAAACAAAAACAACCTAAAAGAAAAATTCAGAAGTTATCGGTTGAAACAAATGTTATTGTAATTGAACTACAGCAGTTGAGCTAACTCCTGCCTGGTGCACCGGTTAAAACCATGAATGCCGGGCATCCATTACTGCTTGGGTTGCAAAGGCCTGAAGAGGAAGAACAAATTTAGTGCACATGTGAACATTTACAGATCGTTTAAACTATTAATGTTGGTGAATCAAAAAACATTGATTACAACCTACACAAATATTTGCGTGTTTTGCCGATATAAACTAGGGACTGGCTCCCTGTATTTCAGCACACAGACACACAGACCCTCAAATATACAAACACTTAACTAAATTTACATCCTGGTTCCAACACATGGCTAGGTGTGAGGGTGGGAGGGGGCAAGGGGAAGAAAGAACAATAAGACAAGAACTTCAATTTAACTAACAATAGAGAGGCGAGTGGCCTTCTCTAAGCAATATGAATGAGGAAGGGTAGGGGAAGAGAATGTTTGCAGGGACAAAGGGTGGGGTGGGGAGGATCTGACGACCGGACTTGGGACAAAAGGATGGGGGGGGGGGGGGGGGGGGGTCTGACTACCGGACCTGTGAAGACTGGGACAAAGGGTGGGGGGGGGGTACACGTGTGTAGGGGGCCTGGAGGGTCTTTTACCTTTATAATTCATCGTCTTTAATAACAAAATACCAACAGACTTGAATGTAAAATGAAGCATGCAGTCTTGGGTGGCATTTAGCGGATCGGCAGATAAGATAGTATGCACTCCGAACGTCTGCTATGGTGCTACTTTTTAGGAACACAGACCGTGCCGGCCTCAGCGGAGAAGTGAAAGATAACTCTCGTTAATATACTATTTTGGCCCGATCTATACAGAGACCGATAGTGGAGGGCTTCACCTCTCAACCAGTACCAAGAATGATCGTTAACGACGAGTACTAAAAACAACTCAAGTGTGAAGAAAGGGGGAGGTTGGGCCTTCAGTGTTCCTTGCAACCGTTGATCTACACGTGTTGTTATGCTAGGCCTCTGGAGCAGCACGATCGGACGGTGGCTAAAACAAAATTACACCTAAATGTTCTTATAACCAATCCTATTTCAGATAAAATCTTTAAGACAATGAGTTCTACTTACCTCAGACGTGTGTGGCCTGTTGAAGTTGTTTTAGCGTCGCGCCCGCCGGGATTCTCTGGACTTTCTTCCAAACGTCGGGGGTCACCAATTATGTTGCATATTCTTGAAGAAAGTTGTCCAATCCCGGGTTGCTTCCAACTGACTTTATTCGTTATAAAGTAGGCATGTTTCGGCATGGTAACTGAAGCTATACGGAGGGAATTGTATCTAACACGTGGAGAGGAAAATACCGTGATCTACTTCAAGCCCCCGGGCTTAGGCCCGGGGGCTCTCTGCGCCGTCTACCTATTGATCTCTGGCCTTCTCCACCCCTTGTCCTCAGGTAGAGACCGTCAAGTGGGCGTGGCCTAGTGGGCGTGGCCGGGGTGCCGTAATGGCTTTGGCTTCTTCATATATTTAAAAGGCGCTACCATCTGTGGCTGGAGCAGCCTCCAATAAGGTCTTGCTCCCCTTGTGGCTATGTATAGTATTTACGGCTTATATGTTTGGTCCTGCTTCATTGGGTCTATGTGTGGGTAGCTTAGATTCTTAAAATACGTAACAATCCCTACAGTTTTATATTTTAATTTTAATATGCAACTAAACTAGATTAACGTTAAAAACCTGACCTTTCCTCCCCCCACCGTAAGAGTTTGGAAGTTTATGGTCGGTATAAATATACCTTATGGTGGCCCGGCTTAACTTCGGCGCTTTTCACCATATAACACTTAAAACCACAGGTAATACGTCTCCCACGTTGGTACAAACATTGATCTAGATGGGTTGGATACAGTCTATCAACAATCCCATAAAGACATCACATACACCATACAACATTTAACCACAGGTATTATTTCTCCCACGTGGGACAAACATTAGATCTAGACGGGATCGGATACTGTCTATCTACGAAACCGTATAAAATACACTCCTAGCCCTTTGCTTCGTGAGCTAGATTTAATTTCAATCTGTTAGGGTATCCGAGGCCTTTTATCTAACCGGCTGTATGAATTTAAACCAGACCGAGACCACACTTCCCCGCAGCCTGACGGAGGCAGTACAAGCTATTCACCTAATGTTACTATTCTAACTATACAGAGTTTAGTCATTGACAACAGGTTCTGTTTACCTTTCTTGTGGCGCCTGTAAGTAGCTTGCACTGCTTCCCGACGGCCTCGCGGTCGCTAGTCTCGGTCTGGAACTTCCCAAGAACGTCGGGGTCACCAATTGCTGAGTTCTTCAAGGAAAGTGATCGAATCCAAAGGAATAGCTTTAAAGAGACTTTATTTGTATAAAGTATTTTCGGTATGGTAAACTGATACTCTGAAGCAAAGAGAGATTGAAGATGTATTCTAAACACGTGCTGAGCGACTCCTAGCTGATCAATAGACCTAACCCTGTCCAATAGCTACCGGGAGTTTCTGAAAACAATACTCGATCTGTAGGCTGTTATGGTCTGAACAGCGCGGTCCGGAAGTAGTGGGGGGAGCCGATGTGGGGTAACCCTCGGTTTTCTCGCCTGGTCTGTGGTGCTGCCTTCTGTGGCTAAAGTATTTATTGCAGCCTTCAGTAAGGTCTTGCTCCCCTTGTGGCTATGTATGGTATTTACGGCTTATATGTTTGGTCCTACTTCATTGGGTCTATGTGTGGGTAGCTTAGATTCTTAAAATACGTAACAAGGCTCTCTTCACGAAAGCTATATTAGTTATCCCTTGTCCGACCATCACCTGAATTGTATTTTTTATTTTTGGATGGATCGGTCTTGAAAAACAAGATCCTGCTCCAATTGTATGATTGTGAACTTCCAATAGAGGAATTTTTAGATTAATGAATGTAGAGGTTGGTGGGTTTTCAGAGTTTTGAAGTGCTATCTTAAGATTTCTCATAGCGTCTTCTTTATGGGATCTTGTGGCATCCCCTCTCACACTGAATGAGTCATATCTAAAAAGCAAAACAAACAAGCAAGCAAAGATTAATCTACCCCATGGTCTGATTGACAATAAAGTCACTTTGACTTTCACTTTCACTATTGATCTATTCACACTGGATTTCTCCTGCAAAGGAGACAGAGCGGTGGAAAAAAGCTTACCTCAGCACCAGTGGCGGCTGGTGAATTTTATTATAGGGGGGGCAGAAAGTTTTTAAACCAAACCCCTGTAGGGGGGTCTGGGGCCCTCCTCCCCCCGGAGATTTTTTTGTTTTTTTCATATAAAAACGAAGCATTCTGGTTCATTCTGACAGAATAATAAAGACAAAATAGAACATTTCCTTACAAAGACGAATGGAGCCGGGAAACTAAGTTTTTACTTAATTTATTTGCCTCGTAGAATTCAGCAAGATTAAGGGCCCTATCTTGCATCCGGCGCAAGTGACTTAGTCACTGGCGCATGTGTCGTTGCTAGTTTACAACTGGCGCAGAGCGTTCTTTTCCCACCACCGCCACTCGCCGGTAAATTAGGGATTGATCATGCGCCCCAAGGGCGGTTCGGCGGAAGGAGGAGGCGTGTTCTGGCGCAAACGGTATTTTGCCGTTTCTGAATACCATTGCGCTACTGACCAGGAAATACCTGGTTTAAAGTCAGTGGCGCGTTGTTCAGATGCTATTTTAAGGGCGCATGCATACATGCGCATGCGATGCATACGGATTGCTTGTGCACCTCGCGCATACACTTTGCTTCTCCCATCTACCTAGCCGCACATTCTTGGTAAATTATTTGGGAAAGAACAGCTGATGCAGCGGTAATAAGTTGTACTTTTAAATCAATGCATCTGCAAACACCGTACAGCAAACACATATTTTCTTGACAGAGACATCGTGTAGTCCTACATGCCCATAACTTTTAGGATTGATGAGTATTTGATCGTGAAAAACATTGTTTTACCGCGAGTGAGTGTTAAAAATAATGAATGAATGCGGGCGCGCGTGTGTGCTCTGTTTAAACACACGCAAACTAAACACGTAACGCATAATACAATCAATGGCAATGTCTATTACCGCGGGGACACATGCATATTAGGATAGCATACAATACTGATAAGAAACAATGTTTATAATGTATTGCGTATATCATTAAATAGAACCACAGTTACCGCATATCATATGTTATATTATACGTTTTCTTTGCCGAAATGTATTTGAGGACTCAGTATTTCTGAAGTTGTGGAAGAAAACCGCTTATTCCATGTGTGAATTAGGCCATATTATTTGGCAATAAACTGAGCCATTTGCAGTTTGAAATTCATGTGCATCTGTCTCATCGGAGACTGCAGACGCGCTGTCAAAATATCAACTCGTCCAATTCAAATGCCCTCATGGCTCTTAAAGGGGATGGGAGCTGGCACTCTCATTGGTTTGTTGGACGTTACGCCCAAACCACACCTACGGGTAACTAGGCTGCTTCAGACCAACCCTTTTGACACTTGCGCCGCGACGCAAGTGTCATTTATCCGCCTGTAAAATAGCGATAGCGCCGTAGAACCGCCCACAAAGCTACTTGCGCTTTGCGCTTCCCACTTGCGTTTCAGACCGTTTAAATAGGGCCCTAAAATTGCAAATACATCAATAATAATTGGGAATTACCGGTAAGTTAACATTCTCTCTCTGTCTCTATCTGTATGTGTGTTTGTGAGTGAGTGAGAGTGAGAGAATGTGATTCTAAAAGGGGTGAGTGTGTTACGGACAATCTATTGTGTTGGTAACTTCACTCATAAATCTATCTACAGTTAAGTATGCATTTAGACAAATACGATAAAATATCAATATGATGTACAACCTTTATGTGTGGTTGTTCCAAGACACACTGAAGGCATGATGCCACCATATGTTTGCAGAGAACTATATACAATATGCACACTGAAGGCATGATGCCACCATAGGTTTGCAGAGAACTATTTACAATATGCACACTGAAGGCATGATGCGACCATAGGTTTGCAGAGAACCATATACTAGGGTGACCAGATTTGAGTTTGTGAAAAAGAGGACACTTCGTCGCGGGGGGGGGGGGCGAAAACATGGGTATTTTTTCTTTAGTTCGTCCGTGAACTTACATTTACGTTTAGGCATGGCTGCAGATGTAATGTGCTGTTGTAAACCAGTGTTGTTTTCGTCAGGCAAGACGAAAACGAAAATGACGTCGTCAGACCCCTTTTTTCCATGACGAAAATGAGACTAAGACGAACGTCACCAAAGCCATATAAAGACTAAAATGTGACGAAAAATGTAGACATTTTCGTCAGACGAGAACTAGACGAGACTAAATTGTTAGTGAGTGGACGAACAAAAGTTTCAAAACATGCTTTTTTCCCGCCAACTATAATATGCGGAAAAGAAATGGAGAAATGGAGCCAGCTGCTTGTCCTAACAGTCACGCCCCCATCACACACTAAAAGCCTCGCTCGCGCGCAGCTGCGCCTGCACGCACACGGCACACACGAGTGTGCCGTGTGCGACGAGTGCGACAGTCCGACGAGTTTTCGTCGGACTAAAACTAGACTAAAACCTTTTGAGTTTTCGTCAGACTAAAACTAGACTAAAACTTTCAAAGATAGAAATGACTAAAATGGGACTAAAACTAAGAAGCATTTCGTCAAAAAGACTAAGACTAAAACTAAATCTAAAATGCCTGCCAAAAACAACACTGTTGTAAACAGAGTGGAAGCGGCAAGGTGCTCAATGTTGCCAGATTGGAAATGGCAAAGTAACGTACCAAAGGCTCAAAATGGTCGTATTTGGAGGATAATTATCGTGGCTCTGGCAACCCTGAGATCGGTCGCCCAATGACAGACTCTCTCTACAGTCAGCTCGCGCAAGAAGGTGGAACGTAAGGGAGATACCATTTCCAGAACTTGGAAGGCCGTAATAACCATATACAATGGTAATAACTAGTAGGTTATGTGAAAGACCCAGAAACACAAATATGCGACGAGGCAAAAACAAATATGCGACGAGATAATGTCCGAAAACCGGACATTATCATCAATTAATAAAAAAAACCCGGACGCCCCGGACGGGACGTAAAAAGTGGACATGTCCGGGGAAAAGAGGACGTTTGGTCAGCCTACCATATACAATATAGTCTCGCAAAGCCAGACCAAACTACAGCAAGTAGAATGGTCTGGAGCCATGCTACCTCGAGCCGTCTATCCGTGGGGAAACTGGGCGGGCCTGTTTTTATTTCTTTAAACCAATCACAATCGTCTAGGGCGGGGCTAAGCCCGGGAAGCAGCAGTTGTGTCCATGCAAAATAGTGCCGAGGGGGAAATTATTTAGACGGAACTTCTTGACGTTCAGAGGCTGTCAGAAATGGCTCAATCCCAAACGCCACAAAAAACCATTAACGATGTATGTCGCCTATGTGGAGATAATTTTATAGATAAAAAGAACAAACATCGTTTGATTCTTTGTCACGATGATTTCAATCCACCATACACTTTGGCCCTTGAGGAGCTCACGGGACCTATAAAAACGAACAACGTTTTAACATTTATATGTGGTTCTTGTAGAACACTACTAAAGAAATACCGTAGGAGCTATTGTGAAGTGGAACGGATCGGTTCATTGGTTAAATCCATGTCAAACGCTCATGCCGCTGTCAGAGTGAAACGATGCGCCAAATCCACAACAACCGGCGATAGTCGTGATCGCAAACGCATCGTCCCCGGGGAGAATCCTGCCAGACGGAGTCTCCAAGGTAATGTCAAAATAGGCTATGTTGTGGTCCTACCATTGTAATGAAATCAGATAGTCAGTAATCAGTAATTACATTATATTAAAATTAAACAAGATTGGATGTCTAGTTCCACAAACAATTTCGAAAACTTGTCTGTAGGCCTATAGCCATTTACCACCAACTGCTATTCATGTGTCTCTTTGGAAAACAATGTTATACTGTCCAGAGATGTGTCCACGGAAAGAGCCAAACATGCCAACTTTACAGCGCCGTCAAAGTCCTCTTCAAAACTCGCCATACTGCCTAGTTTTCGAGTTTGAGGGGGAGCACAATACGGTAACGCCAGCAACCGGAAGGGGAGGAGTCGCGGCCAAATCGGCCGCTAAGCAATAGACGCTGTCCACTTCCGTTCAGCCAGACTATATACAATATAGACACTGAAGACATGATGCCACCATAGGTTCGCAGAGAACTATATACAATATGCACATTGAAGGCATGATGCCACCATAGGTTTGCAGAGAACTATTTACAATATGCACACTGAAGGCATGATGCCACCATAGGTTTGCAGAGAACCATATACAATATAGACACTGAAGACATGATGCCACCATAGGTTCGCAGAGAACTATATACAATATGCACATTGAAGGCATGATGCCACGATAGGTTTGCAGAGAACTATATACAATATATTTCATTTCCAATTTTTCTGAATTGGATCGTCGACTAACAGGAACTTCTTTGAGAGACGAAACGGAATTGCGCACATTTGCAGCCATGTTGAAATCAGCAAGTGACTTGATCGAAGATATCCCTTCGCGCTCTTTGCTCAGTTACGTATGACGCAAGCACGTTAGGGCGAGTCCCAAATCCCCATTGAAAATGCATTGAAGGCTCAATTGCCGGAAAAAAAAATTCCACGTCGATGAATTGGACCATTTTAAACGCGACTTGAATCTGACGATTCTGATTGGACAATGACAGATAATAGGTCTAGAACACTGAAAACTACTTTTGCCGTGATAGAAAAAAATAAAAAAAAAGTATTTTTAACAGTTGACCTGTGCCTGGCTGGACCCTCGAATCAGAGAAACTTTGGTCGGTGGACCCTGTAGACTTATAATTGAACACCGCTGATCTAAAGTAACAGGGGTGTGTGAGTGTGTGTTACTTTAGATCAGGGGTGTTCAATTATAAGTCTACAGGACCCACAGACCAAAGTTTCTCTGATTTGAGGGTCCAGACAGGAGGGTTTACTATACTGTTTACCAATGTACCTTTTCCTTTTTCTGTCGAGCTTTGCCATGCTGACAAGCAAGGACCATTATTTTCTTTACACATAGAGGGGCGTCTTCATTGAAATCCTCCACCTGCCATAGATGCCTCTCTTTGGTGCCATCTTTTATGTGTTCAGACCTACAGTAGGATAATATGAAAGGGGCTTTTAGAATCACCCAAACTTCATTAGGGTACATTATTATTTATTAGAAATAATATTTACTCATTTGTTCTTCTCAATGTTAATGGAATTAAAAAAAACATAAACACAACACAAACCATCCATCAAATGCCTTTTCCTTCATACATCACACTCTGGTCTTACACCTACCATTTGACAAACGATGTCAGTGTGGCCCTTGAGTGGACCTCCAGCAGACTCTACAATTCTTTTTGAGTCTGGAAAAATCCAGAAATGTATCCATTGCTTATATTTATTATTTTAAAATACGACGGTACCCAGGGTGGATCTATAAGATGTTCGAGAAAAATAGTAAAGATTAATGTTAATATAATGATCTGGACAATTTCACCATTGACAGTGTTGACTTTTTGAGGTCCCTTTCCCCTTTTCCCGCCAAAAGTGTTTGCTTGGTATGGCGTTATCTGGTATGGCTATAGTCTAATGTTAGCTTCGTTCGTGTTGTTTCGTGTTAATCGCTAGTAATAGTAAGTAATTTGTAGAAATATAGCCTATCATCACAGACTGTAAGAATGTCACCCACCCTCCATCGCGAACGACACTCGCGCTCGTAATCCTGTAGTGCAAGGGAGTTAGTGCACAGATCCCTGAGACAAACGGCTACGCGCACACATGCACACCCATAGCGAGTGACGTAGGACGTAAAGTCCCGCCCCGGGCGAAGTGGCGTTGATCCCGGTGAGCGAGTACATAAATGACCGCAACTCGGACCTCAAATATTAGGCCTTATATTAAAAATAATGCACCCGACCCGCTCATTAAAAAATATGCTCTTGATTAGCTTAATCTTGATAATATTTATGCTCTTGATTAGCTTAATCCTAGCCTTACGTGAAACTGACATCCCTGAGTCATATGCATTTAAGAAAAGAAGCGGGCGTGTTCACACTAGGGCTGCATGATTATTGCCAAAATAATTATCACGATTATTTTGATCAATATTGATATCACAATTATTTACCACGATTATTCATTGAAAAAAAAATCTTTCGAATTTCCACCACCCCCTAGTGGTAGGAGCCACACACTGTGCTCAGCGGCAAATTGCCGCCAGGCCACGCCCCCCCCCCCCCCCCCCTTTTCAGGCTTCGCGCCGCTGTGTGCAGGATGGACTCACGCAGTCGCAGACAGGTGTACAGGGAGCGCTTGGTTTGCTTTGCAGCAGAGGTAGAGCGTATACTGCATGGGCGGGGCTCGTTCCTTTTTTGCGGATGCATTATTTAATAAAAAATATTGCGAAAATATCGTGAGAACACTACATGTCATCGTGGGACGCCAATATCGTCATCGCGATAAAAATTCGATATATTGTGCAGCCCTAGTTCACACAGGCAGTTTTTTTCTCAGGTGCGAGTGGATGTTTTACATTATCATCCTATGATACAGAGTGTTTTTGTAAAATCATCCTGGGTGCTTTTAAAAATACTGCTGCCAGTGGGTTTTTTTCACTGCTCTTGGTGGTTTTCAAGTTGGGAAAAGTTCAACTCGCCAAGAAAAAGCAACCCGATGTCCGGCAGTTTTTTGACAGCTGACCAATGAACGAGAACTTACGTCACTAGGAAAACCGTTGGAAATTCAAGAATGGCGACCCAAACCAAAAAGTCTTTCTCGATGGAGCAACTGGTTGTCCTTGTAAGTGAACATGTTGAGCTATACGACATGACCAACAAGTTGTACCATAACATCTATCACAAGGAGAGTATCTGGAGGACGATCGGTGGGATTTTGGGACATAAGTGTAAGTATTCATTTTAATGTTTATCTGCTCACCTAACAAACTATCCAGTTAGCACAGCTGAGGGCTGTTGTTACGGACAACGCAAGCGTTAGTAGCTGCTACCGAAAGTCTTGGTAGGGCTAAATCCTAGCCTGTTGTTTACTTTTATTCACTGTAGGGGAGGATTGCCGTGACAAATGGAAATACCTTAGAGGCAAGTACGGCAAAGAGAGAAAGGAAATGAAGGAGAGGAAGAGTGGATCGGAGGGAGGCCATAAGCACCATTGGAAATATGTCAACTTATTATCTTTCCTGGAGCCTCATGTACAGAAAAGGCTCACTGTTAGTAACTTCGACCAGCCAAGCCAGACAGCAGAGAGCATTCTGAATGCAATGTGTGAAAACAATGAGGTAAGACTAGATGAGATTGAGCTAATGTGCCATGATGAACAGGCCAATTCATAATTGTAGGCTAAATAAAATGAGTGAAGCTTATCAGCTGTATGACTATGTCCTGTGTTTAATCATGTGGATTGCGAAGGACATTTTTTTTCATGCTGTGTGTAATGTTGTGTTTTGTCCTGTGTTTCCTTTACCTGAAAGACTACACTGGATGACACAATGATTAGTCAACCATGTCCTGGGCCTGGTTCTTCAAATGGCAGTTCATCTAGGCCCCCACCTCATTCATCTAGGATCCCACCCTCTCCATCTCCACCCCCACAACCACCTCAACAACAACAGAAGCAAGAATTGGGGCCCATGAGAGTTCAAAGAGGGAGGAAGAGGCAGGCCACTGCAACCATAACCCCATACCAGCAACAGGTCCTCAGTGCCATTGCTAAAGAGGAGAATGAGCATGAGCGTTTCCTTCTCAGCTTTGCACCCACACTGGCAAGGTTGGAGCCTCGCAAACAGACATTGCTAAAGTGTCGAATGCAGTCACTGTTTTTTTATATTGAATTTGGAGAAGAATGAATGAAATTATTAAATAAAATTATTACATTTAAACACCGACATCTGCTTTGTACCTCTTTCTTTACATTAGATATTCTGATGGAGATTTAACATTTTATCTTGTTTTATCACTACAATACCCACTTTGATATACATAGGAGCCACACAATTTCTATTAGGTATACAACGTTTATTTAAACTTATGTCAGCTTTATCGTTCATGGGTGTGGTACTGCTTCCAAGATTCAGAGAAAACTTCAACTTCACCACATCATCTGGTGTTTGCTAGTGATGAATTGGAATAGCTTTTAAGCAGAAGCTTTGGGTAGCTCTTAAAAGAGCTGTTGGTTTTGTTGGTTCTTGTAAGGCCTAGATGTTATCCTGCCAGGGAACTCGTCCAGCTTCAGACATGAAGTACTGAGCAAACTTCTCCCTCACTGCTACAACATCTCTGCCAGCATTGTTGGTGCCAAGGCGAGGTGCGTTCTGGAGACCTTGTGATGGCTCAGCTGTGGATGTTCCAGTAGATGACCTACCAGGTATTGTAGTGCTGGCATCCCACCTCAGAAAGTTATGCAGCATGCAGGTGGCCTTTACCACGTTCTCTGCCACTTCTGGAGAGACACACAGCACCCGACGGTACACTCTCCATTGGGATGCCAGTATGCCAAACGCACACTCGACCATTCTGCGCACGTGAGAGAGACGGGTGTTAAACACTTTTTTTTCTCCAGTGTTGTAGCCAGGGTATGGGCGCATGATGTTACGGCGCAAGGGGAAGGCTTCGTCGGCCAGAAACACATGAGGCATCGGGCCAAGATGTTCTGCCCCTGGGAGGATGGAGTCATCCGGGATACCCAATGTGTTCTGCCGTAGGGCAGTACCAAAAGCGGAGGAGGAGAGGGTTCCCCCAACACTGTTTCTTCCATAGGCCCCGATGTCAACAAGCCTGAAACAGTACCTGGCGTCGACTACAGCCAGAAGGACGATGGAAAAAGTGCCTTTGTAATTGTAATAAACAGAGCCACTGGAGGGAGGAGCCTCAATTACTACATGTTTCCCATCCATTGCCCCTAGGCAGTTAGGGAAAAACAGCTGTTGGAATCCAGTGGCTATCTTTCTCCACGCTGCTTTGTCTGGAATAGGCATGTAATCTGGCAGGAGGCAATCCCAAAGAGCTGTGCAGACCTGATGAACTATGCCTGCCACAGTGCTGGCACCCATCCTGAAGGCGAAAGCGATGGACCGGAATGAATCACCAGTTGCCAGATACCTGCCCAAAGAGTGATATTTAGTTTAGTCTGAAACAATTGAGCAAGCATGCATACACCTGTTGATCTTGATTGTAGCCGTTAGCAGTTAGATAGCAGTTTCTATTTCATTTGCAGGCCTGACAGTCAGGTAGATAATGCTAGCAGTCCACATCCTGTCCAGCGAGGGGCGCTATACATATAAAATAGGCCTACGTAGGCTGAAAAAGTAAGAACAAGCTCTGCAACACCAAAGAGTATGGGAGGCAAGACAACATAGCTTACATTAGACCTGTTGCTAGGTAACCTACTACCTGCTTGTTACTAGCAGTAAAATAAACTACGAGACATACGTCTGATTTCATAGGCCTTTTTATAAATATATTTGCGGATTTACCTTAAACAAATTTTGAGTCGTTCCTCTAGACTGATGGCTTGCCTCATGTGGGTGTCTTGCTTTATTATTGAAGGCGCAACGATGCGCAAAAGGGATTCAAATTGACTCTTGTCGAGTCTGAAATACGCACTGAACCGTGCATTATCAAACCGTAGCTCTTGAATCAAACTATGAAACGCACCGTACTGCTGCCGTCCCCGGTTTATATCATGCACCCACAAACGGGAAGGTTCATCGTTATCCTCGTCGTTGGCATCTGACGTATGGAGTCAGTTTCCTGCCATAATTCAAACCGGGCTGTGCGTGATTGACAGTGCTCTGCCGATGACACGAATAACAAGCGACTTTCGCGGTTGATTTTGATTTCCATTTTCTGGAACCATAGTCTCATCTCCATAGGACGCGACTAGCAAGGACGTGTCCTAGCAAGGCTGCAGCCTTCACTTTGGGAAACAGCCATGGTTCCAGAAAATGGAAATCAAAATCAACCGCGAAAGTCGCTTGTTATTCGTGTCATCGGCAGAGCACTGTCAATCACGCACAGCCCGGTGAACGGCACATGTGATTGGAATGTACGTCAGCCGAGAGCAACCAATAGGTTTAGAGCTAAATGGTCCCGCCCCCAGGAACGTTTTTTTTTTTTTCAGATTCGACTGTCAGGAGTTTCAAAACGAGTGGCGTCAGAACACTGCCAATATTCACGTGACTCAAAGCTTGCGCCTGTGTGGTCAAATCTCTGAAAAGTCAGTGCTGAAAAGTCAGTTCTGAAAAAATACGTTGCAATGTCGTAAACGTACACCTTTACAAGTTTTTAAAACTAAATATTCAACCTTTCAAAACGTATTTCTCAATGTATGAACACCTGTTTGCAGAATCCCATTTACAAGGCTTCAAAACCGGGCAACAATGAAATACACTGTTAGAACAGTGCCAGATTTGAAACTCTGCAAATGCGCTGGTGAAATTGTTTGAACCTTGAAAATGTGTTGGTGAAAATGATGAAGAAGATAAAATAGAACACAAAATCATGTTTACAGATGTTTGAATTTTAGTTTTAGTTTTTTTCAGGTTATAATCTCTTTTTTCAGTGTTGCAAAACCTTTTTTACAAGGTGTTGAGTTTTCAAACCCAGACTTACAAGCCTTTGAAACATTTTTTTTCCAGGTTTGAATTATGGCAGGAAACTGACTCCATACTGACGCCAAAACAAGGGCTAATTCTCTCATCCTCGACATTGTAACTAGTTGACACTGATTCAAGTAGCGTAGTCAAACCACTTTGATACGGTAACCGATTTGCAACGTAAATGTGCTCTAGAAAATTGAGGCAGCTACAGGCTTTATAAATAGGCAGTGGCTATTCGTACGGCGACCGAGCTTGTCACCTGACCGCACTTGACCTATCAGTCTGCTCGGCGCTAACCCTAACCCCAGAGCTATAGAGAGAGAGAGTTGCGACACGCTTTGATCTCGCCGACAGGGTGGTCACGTGGTTCATGTAAGCCTCAATAGTTCCAAACACGCCGCGCAGTCAATGTTATTCTATGGGACGACAGCAGAGATTTCAATATTGAATGGTAAATATGAATGAAAAAAACACATCCAAGTATTTGTCTGACTGTTACGGCATTATTGCATATTTGTTAATGTCAGTTTTACCTTTAGAGTGGTTAGATACGTTTTTAAGTTTGAGGGAAAGCTTCACGTTCGTGTTAGCATACTGGCTTAAAGGCACCCAGTGCAACTTTATGTAAACATTCAATGAAAAATAAACATTCAATTTCTAGTCTTTTTTACACGTAGTAAGTTTCAATAACTCCATACCATTACATATCGACATTCAAGGAGCAAAGATGAGACGTCGTTGTGTGGTGAGAACTGATAGAAAATCGTAAACAACAATCGCCGGTGGGGAGAAGCCATTTTTCCATTGACTGGAAGCCTGCTTTATTTATTGTAGGTTACAAAAAATAAAGAAAATGGCGGCATTGTTGTTGTTATCGGTTTTCTATCAGTTCTCACCACACAACGACGTCTCATCTTTGCTGCTTGAATGTCGGTATGTAATGGTATGGAGTTATTGAAACTTACGTGTAAAAAAGACTAGAAATTGAATGTTTATTTTTAAGCCTCGAAAGTTGCACTTGGTGCCTTTAACCTAAACTTTTACCCTACATCTGTATTGAAATCAAAGTAATCAAGATGTTTTACCATGATCATTTTAAGATGAGCCACACAAAGTATCAAATATATTAAAGAATAACAACTCATTACGCTTGGATGAATGAAATCGTTTTTATTTTTATTAAACAATTAGTGTGACAAGAACAAGTGAGTGTGATTGTGTTAACAGATTCAACAATGGACACAGCAGGGAACACTATATAATATACTTAGGGCAAACCATTAACATATAACGTTGCAAATATACTATACTTTATGCCATTACAATACTTATAATAGCCCTGAGCAAATTCAAAATTGGTTTAGATCAATGGTCATACCATGGTTGGCTGTGCAGCGTTTGGATGCTCCAATCGGTCCGAGAAGGGTTACCACATGTATGGCTTCCCCAAGGACCAAGAGCGCAGGAAGAAATGGATGGCAATGGTCAGACGTCAAAACGTACAAGTGACAGGGGTCAGCAACCGTCAAAAACTATGTAATGTAATTAATGTTCATCACTTGATAGAATTATTATGCCCTTTGAAATGCTAAGTGTAGTGAATTATGACTTTTCAATGATATTTTAAGTGCAATGGAAACTGATCTTACAAGCCTACCTATAAAAAGGTACACTTTGAAGATGACCAATTCACTGCCACAAAAAGAGAAGGGATGTTGAAGCTGAGGCCCGATGCAGTCCCAACAGTTTTCATTCATCGCCCTAAGCCGAAGAGGAGGAAACCCCCTTCTGTGAGGGTGCCTCCAGAACCAAGTGCAACGGACCACACATATTTCATCAAATTAAACTTCGGTATGATCCATGCAGCTAACAATATTCCCCATTTCATGTAATTCAAGGATAGACTACACTCCTAATGAGATTACATAATTCATATTTGTACATTCAGTTTAAAAAACAACCAGAGGTCAGGGATTCACTGAGGATTTGCACACAATGTAGATAAGACACATTTCTACCCAATTAACAATTGCCGGTAGATCCATTTATACATTTTATTGGTTTCTGATTGTGGCAGATGATTTAATTCACATTACAGAAATGATTCGCTTTAATTAATTTTCTTACATTGGAGATGACAGTAGTTGCAAATGCAAAGTCAAAATACATAAAACAGCAACATTACCTTGTAATTATTACAGAGATTGAGGGAGAAATTGAGGTGGATTTCAAGAGCGATGAAAAGGACATGACAGGAGACACCGAGAGCAATCAAGAGGCCACTTTGCCAGGGGCAGGTGATTCAGGGGCAGCTGCTCCAGGGCCAGTTGCTCCAGGGACCAGACTGCCAGGGACTGATGGGGCGACTGGAGAAGTTAAAACGAAAAAGCCATACAGGTTAAATTCACCGCCCATCATAATCAGCATTGTTGAAGCGGCGGCATCTGTAGGGCTTCATGTGCTGAACATCACCCTTTCCAGGATATAATTAAACAAACACACTGTTATTTCTACTAGCTATCGCATCATAAAACCCGTCCTTAAATCAACCTAAATGATCCTAGTAAACCAACATAAATAACTAACTAAAAGTTTGATTCACTACTGAACTTCGTAATTGTTGGTGTAGATACCTTCACATGGCGAAGTCGAGCTCACAAACCAGCAGGCAATAGGTCGTCTACCAAGATAAAAATATATATAATTACGCTGTGCATATACAAATAAATGTCAGTATATGCATCATAAAAGGACCTCTAATACAATAGACAGTTGACAATTCAAAAGAGGTAGCTATTTAATCAATTTACCCCTGGAGATACGTTCACAGGTGGTGAAGTCGAGCTAACAAACTAGCAGGCAATCGGTCGTCTACCAAGACAAATATATATATAATTACGCCGTGCATATTCAAATAAATATCAGTATATGCATCATCAAAGGACCTCTAATACAATAGACAGTTGACAATTCAAAAGAGGTAGCCATTTAATCAATTTACCCCTGGAGATACCTTCACAGGTGGTGAAGTCGAGCTAACAAACTAGCAGGCAAACGGTCGTCTACCAAGATAAATATATATATAATTACGCTGTGCATTTACAAATAAATATCAGTATATGCATCATAAAGGGCCTCTGATACAATATAGACAGTTGACAATTCAAAAGAGGAAGCTATTTAATCAATTTACCGCAGAAGTTACTCGACGGCCAGCAATGGAAATGGATGATCTCCTACGCCGTAAAATGGTTGTTTGGAACTATTCGAGGCTCCATACCCCGGAAGTAGGCGCTACAACGGAGTCCAATGGAAGTGTCGCCACTCTGTTATATCTACCACTCTGCCTAACCCTAACCGGGCCGACTGTAATTATAGTAATAACCCTAACCCTTACCCTAACCATAACCTGCCGTGAAAATAGACAAATGCAGTATTTTTTACGGCGCGCCGTACGAATAGCCTAATTGCTATTCTTACGGTCACCGTACGAATGGGAACATTTTTAAACTTGGTTTCTTATCTGGTTAAATTGGCTGATATTTCAGCACAGTTGAACTCAAACTGGACCCAGAAATTTTCAGCGTGTTAGAAACATTTAAAAGAATTATGGAGCTCTGAAAATACCTTTTTCTTTTGTTCCGATCTCAAACATAAACATAAACCACGCAGTCTGCCGAGCGACTCACGGAGGAGACAAACCTAAGGCCTTTAGGACGGTAGTGGTGTGGGGACACCACCTAGTGACGGTTATATGACATGACTCTGAGGGCATTGGTGACAGATGGTGGAAACTTTTAATTTATGCTATTCTTAAGAACATACATATTTTTTGGTAGCAAATTCTGTAGAAGCAGTGACAGAGTATCAAACTTTGTAATACCTTATTGAAGGAGAGAAATAGCTATTCAAATTTTTCCTTGGAGCTGGATGAAGAGAAGGCAGAATCTCGACAAAAATCAGAACCTCTCCATGTGTGTTGATTAATATCACTCACATGATGTGTCAATAACAAAGATTATTATGACCTAGAAGTTTACCATCAATAATCAACGAACAGTCAGCAGTTAAAGATACAGAAACAGTGGCCCATTAACCGCTCTGGGATCACCTCCGCCTGAACGACACCACTCTCCATCCCCCTCTCACTGCCTCCCTCCACCCCTGACTGTCTCTCTCCATCCCCCCTCCCTCCGTCTCCCGTCACTGTCTCTCTCCCGTCCCCCCCCCCCCCCCCTCACTTGCTCCCTCCGTCCCCCTTCGGCCGCGCCACGCGCCCCAGGGTGTAGAACTCCACGTTCGGCCTCATGTCGGTGACGTGGGCCATCCGGTTGGAGAGGGCGAAGAACGCAGCGATAGCCCCGATGTCCCAGGCATCCTCGCGGTCGAAGCCCACTTCCTCCAGGGACAGGAAGTGCTGGTCGGTGATGGTGTCGCTGCGGCACACGGCCAGGGCGAAGTCCAGCATGGCGAGCTCCCGTGGCGACAGCTCAGCATTCTGGTACTTAACTGCAACCTGGAAGAGAGACATTGATGTAGGTTACAACAGTCAACTTGGGAGAGACATTGATGCATATGGTCGATAGTGTTTAAATGTGGTCGATAGGGTTTAAATATGGTCGATAGTTTAAATGTGGTCGATAGTGTTTGAATATGGTCGATAGAGTTTAAATGTGGTCGATAGGGTTTAAATGTGGTCGAGAGGGGTTTACGTTTAAATGTGGTTGATAGGGTTCACATGTTTAAATGTGGTCGATAGTGTTTGAGTGTGGTCGCTAGTGTTTACATGTGGTCGATAGTGTTTAAATGTGGTCGATAGTGTGTAGGTGTGGGCGAGAGTGTTTAAATGTGGTCGATGGTGTTTGGATGTGGTCGATAGTGTTTAAATGTGGTCGATAGGGTTTACATGTTTAAATGTGGTCGATAGTGTTTAATTGTGGTCGATAGTGTTTAATTGTGGTCGATAGGGTTTACATGTTTAAATGTGGTCGATAGTGTTTATATATGGTCGATAGGGTTTACATGTGGTCGATAGGGTTTACATGTGGTCCATAGTGTTTAAATGTGGTCCATAGTGTTTAAATGTGGGCGATAGTGTTTAAATGTGGGCGATAGTGTTTAAATGTGGGCGATAGTGTTTAAATGTGGTCGATAGGGTTTACGTGTGGTCCATAGGGTTTACGTGTGGTCCATAGTGTTTAAATGTGGGCGATAGTGTTTAAATGTGGGCGATAGTGTTTAAATGTGGGCGATAGTGTTTAAATGTGGGCGATAGTGTTTAAATGTGGTCGATAGGGTTTACGTGTGGTCCATAGTGTTTAAATGTGGGTGATAGTGTTTAAATATGGTCGATAGTGTTTAAATATGTTCTTTTCCCTCACTCTCCACCTCATCCCTAACTCTCCACCTCAAGCTGGTGTGTAGTGAGCGTTCTGGCACCGATTGGCTGCCGTGCATCACCCAAGTGGGTGCTACATATTGGTGGTGGTTAGTGAGGTCCCTCCTTCACTTTAGGCGTCTTTGAGTGTTATTAATTATTATTATTCTTCATGTTTAACCTCTGTTTTCCTTTTATTCCTAGTCTGTTTTACATAGTTTTGAATGATGACTATATGCTCTGTAAGGTGACCTTGGGTGTCTTGAAAGGCGCCTCTAAATTAAATGTATTATTATTATTATTATTATTATTATGTTACTACAGCCAACCTGGAAAAGAGACATTGATACACAATAGTCAACCTCAAGAGATACTTTGATGCATGTTATAACAGTCCACCTGGGAGAGAGACATTGATAAATGTTACAACAGTCAACCTGAAGAGACATTGATACATGTTACAACTGTCAACCAGAAGAGAGACATTGATAAATGTTACAACATTCAACCTGGGAGAGAGACAATGATACGTGTTACAGTCAACCTGGAGAGGGACATTGATACATGTTACAACATTCAACCTGAAGAGACATTGATACATGTTACAACAGTCAACCTGATGGGACATTGATAAATGTTACAGCAGTCAACCTAGGATAGAGACATTGATACATGTTACAACAGTCCATCCTGTCCTGGTCTACATATTGTCGTTAGTTTGTGGATAACCTGAATATATGTGACAAGGAGAAGCTGTAATCATAGGCATGTACACCATTTAATTAACTTGAAGGTGTAACATCGCTAGGGGTAACACAATCAAAACAATAACAAAATAAGTAATTTGATGAGGTCGTGAAGTAAGAAAGAATCGTGGGAGACTTTCTCCAACTCTCTCTAAATAGCGGTAGTCTTCAGCCTCATTGGCGAGAAGAGTCTTTCCTCGGCAATGACTCAGGCAAGTTCATGTATTAAAAGTTGTATTCATGCTACGTTTAGTCCCGTTATGTCATTTAATTTGAACGATAACATGTGGGTAACGTTCTATCGTAGCATTAGGTGAGTCGAGTACCCAGACCGCTGTGGATGTTGTTGTGTGAGGTAGGCCAGCACTATTATCTTGGGTATTATGCGTGATAAACATACCTAAATTAAGTGTTGGAGAACAAAACAGATACAGATTTGGAACAGATATGAGGTAAAGCAGTGTGACGTGGGCAGTACCAGTGTACCCTGAGCCCTGTGTGTCTTGCCATCTGTATCTATATGAAACCCTCAATGGCTTTTTAGATTGCGGTGCTGACATGGGAAGAAATGGAATTAAAGTGTTAGAAGTGTTAGAAGCATAGTGAGGAGTTGGCACTTTTCCAATGCCATGGCATAGATTGAGAAAAGGCAGATTGCCGAGGACAGCTCCTCAGGAGAAGCTTGGCAGCAGCACTCCTTCCTAAAGAGCCTTTGGACGATAGTTCTACGCAATAGGCTAATGGCAAAGCACCCAACCCCAATAGCCAGACTTAAAGGCAATAAGACCAGCGACGTCTCGCGTTTCAAAATGTTCGCTGTTGAGAAGTGAGCTCTGAAACAGTAAAGCTGGTAAAGAACTGTGAAGCCAATTGAGCTCTATTGTGGGTGTAATGAACAAAGGCTGTATATAATACAGGTCAAACTGACTTAAAATGAACTGCATCAAATACAGAGTCAACTGATGTCCAATATGTTTACATTAGTTGGTCTATCAAAGACCTTTTTCCCACCGAAACAAGCATACAAAACTAGAGCACTTGTTGGTATGCAGCCCGGTTATTTCAATGAGACTATTTTGGTGTTGCCTCCCTCATATGGACTCGTGAACTCTGCATTAATACATTTGGCCGGCTGCTTTCTCTGCCAGGAAAAGCCAAAAACATTCTTTCATATGTTTTGATTCAGACGACCTGCCGAGGTAAGGTCTACGTGTGGGAAACACTCGATTTGCATGCTTGCAGGCATGCGCCACTTGTCAAAGGAGTACATCGATTGATATTAAAATACCATATCAATGATTAGGTCCCTTCTGGTTGATTCCCCAGAACTGAGGGGGTAAAGGGCAGATGAAGTCATTGACATGTGACCAAATAGAATGGACTGGAACAGTAAAAAACACTTCAGACATCTCTGAGTTTGATGCGTTTGTAATCAAATAGGATAATGTAAAAACACAAGCCACCGAAATATAAAGCGTAGATCTAGCCGTTTTTTTATATTAAATGCAGAAATGTTAAATATATAGCTTCAAGTAAAATAAAAGAGATACTTTAAATAAGGATTCATATATCTCAATTTGTGTCCCACAATTTGGTTTGACATTTAATTACAGTGCATCTACTTTACGTGATCATAATCCAAACATTCAAATAATTATCTTGGGCTCTCTTTAATATTGTTGTTTGCATAAGCATGAACAGCTCTGAACCAACCAAGTCTAGAGCACTGTATATGTATTCTCTGAACTTGCTTAAATAATGAATAGTCAGACTTTTAACCACAGCCCAATTAGGCTTCAAGTATATTGTCCCCTTTGCAGGGACTGAGGGGTGGGTCTGTACCTGGTCGGCCAGAGTGGGTTTCTTGGAGTAAATCCGGTGCAGGGCGCTGTGGGACACCACACAGTAGAGACACTGGTTGTGCATACTTGTGGCCACCACGATCAGCTCCCGGTCGGCCTTGGTCAGCCCCCCTTAGACGAGGACACAATCACACAACAGTCTCACAACTGGAGAGAACAAACACACTGTGGAGGAGCATTGTGATATGGTGTGTGATGGTTTGTGTACATCGACAGGAGAAGCAGAATCGAATAAAAGCACAACTACTCTGCCCTCGTTCTGACCATCAACACAGACCAGCCAAAACAAGGACTTTACCTGTCTCCTTGTTCATCAGTTCGTTGTAGTAGGCAAAGAAGGTCCGGAACTCTGCCGGTCGGTGAGAGAGGGCTTTGAAGACATTGGGCAAGAATCCCCCCTGAAGAGAAATACTGTTTAATATACTGTTACAACCTATAACTAAATACATAGTTTATTCTCCGCTGCTATGGATACTGTTTAATCATATATATATATATATATATATATATATATATATATATATATAGTCCATTATTAATCTGGGAGCTGCATTGTTACTACCCAATGTAATGAGCTTGTTAAAAATAAGTAGGCTACTCAAAGAAGGCAGCATGACAGACCATTAATTAAGATACAATACTTAATCATCTGGCGGACACATATACACACATTGGGAATGTTGAAGTATAACCATGTGGGGAATGTTGAAGCGTACAGAAACATGGGGAATGTTGAAGCATACACACACAGGGGGAATGTTGAAGTATGCCTCCAAAACATATGAACTGGTTCTGTACATGATTTGGTGTGGGGTCGGGCTGACTGCTTTACTACTGTGTTAAGAGGCTTGATACCTTTGTCTCAACCTCCTCCATCACTGCCGCTATATCCTCCGGTAGGTCCTTCTTGAGGGGGACTGGGTACCGGCTGATGCTCGGCGGGGGGGCGGTGGTGCAGAAGGTCGCCTTGACCGCAGCTCGTCCCCCCGCGGGTCGGAGGGGAGCCTGATGAGTGACAGACAGTGAGTCAACAGTGCTAACACAGAGCTGTTCATTTTGCTTCACGCTGCATTGTTGGTCTTACGAGAGATCAAACGAAACTCACAAACATGTAGAAAGCAGCAGGACGTAGTAACTTCAGATGTCCACTGCCGGCCATAGTATCGAGGTTAGTTGACAAAATGGTTCTTGCAATAACCAGAATGATAATATAAGAAATAAACACTATTATTCTTCTTCAACGAATAGCAACTCTATATATAAACTTGACAATGACAGTGCAAATAAAGTTTGTTTAGAAAAACTGTCAGGGGGCGAGTACAGGCTCGGCTGTCTATTGGTTCCCTGGTGGAGCTATTTATAGAGCAGCCCACACATTGGTCCCCCTCGCCGCCAGGGGATTGTTCCAAAACTCAACTACCTCGATGGTTCATAACCCGGAAGTGTTTTATTCGTGGAGAAATCAAAATATCGCTCGCCGCCATTCATTTCGGATATACTTCGGGCTGTAAACAGACAATATTAATTTGGAGAATATTGAACATTAAAAGACATGTTTTACCATGTGAGTGGAGGAATGCACGTGTCTACAATAATTGATTCAAAACCTGAAAATGTTTCGATCATTTCCCCAGTGGATGAATCTGTAGTGTCCTTGGGTTCCTTGTGTTGTGTAGATCTCCCTGGAGCATGAGATCCTGCTCCATCCTCGGTACTTCGGACCGAACCTCCTGAACACCGTGAAGCAGAAGCTGTTCACGGAGGTGGAGGGGACTTGCACCGGCAAGTGAGTGTTCGTTATCATTTATGGCTAGACAATCATCAATGTTGGGAGAAAGACTGCACGAAAGTCATTTCGTGATTTTCATCCAGACCTATAGCACGAGCCCTCGTGTGATTAACTGCTTAAAGGTGACAGGTTTAACATTCATTATAAAAGTCTTGGATTACTTTTTTATTTTCGAAACCGACCATTGTTATCGATTCTTAAAATAATGAAACGCTATTCGCTGCTAGTGCATCAACCAACAGGCATAGCAGCAACATTCTCAGTATATCTTCATGGCTTGTGCTGGGAAGTTATTTGTCCATTAAAACATTTCTAATGTGTCCTTCCCAGGTATGGGTTTGTTATCGCGGTCACCACCATAGACAACATCGGGGCGGGGGTGATCCAGCCCGGCAGAGGCTTCGTCTTGTACCCCGTCAAGTACAAGGCCATCGTGTTCCGGCCCTTCAAGGGGGAGGTGGTGGATGCTGTGGTCACTCAGGTCAACAAGGTGAGACGGATGCTGCTTTCAGATTTGCTGTTTGGGAATTTTGCAGAATAAACATGGAGGCATTTTGTATGACTTAGGAACAACAGCTGAGCAGTAGTGTAAGGTAACACAGTTGCACACAATATTCAGATTACTATCCAAGTACACCAAGTACTTTTCGCTACATTATTTGGTAATACAGGCTTCAGAAAGGTTGATGTTTGGTCTTGTAAGGGCATTCAGCCTTGTTTGGTTTTATAGCTCTACTAAATGGGATTGTCACTTGGCCTATCCTAAAGCTTAGTAATGGTTAATATAAAGTATTTAAACGGTGAGGGTGGGTAGGTATGCATTCCGTCATGTAGTCAACTACCACTAGCCAAGGCCTTGTCTTGAAAAGTTAATGTTGAAAAAGTGGTATGTGTTGTAATTATGTGTCTGCCTATACTGACTTAGAAAGTACACCATTTACCTCTGTAGGTTGGCCTGTTTACAGAGATTGGCCCAATGTCCTGCTTCATCTCTCGTCATGTGAGTGGCCTAAACTTTACTTTTGTAGTGGTTGATAAAGCTTAATGTTGGAAAGAAATGTGCAATTTAATGACCATATGTTTCCTATTTTATAGTCCATTCCCTCCGAGATGGAGTTCGACCCCAACTCAAATCCTCCTTGTTATAAAACAGTTGATGAGGTATGTGCTTCTTTTGTGTTCTGCCCCATCCACTATTTTGTTCTCTTAACCCACACACATGGTGAATGGATATGCTGAAGTCGCAAAAGCATATTTTGATTACTTTTCTATCTGCTAAGGACATTGTAATCCAACAAGATGACGAGATCCGTCTTAAAATCGTCGGGACGAGAGTGGACAAGAATGACATCGTAAGTCTATCTATCAGTTAGACCTACCTCTGCATTTAAATTTAAATTTGCATTTAATTAGTATAAAATCGATATTGCTGAATAAAGGCAAGATGGCCATTCCTTTTTCAAATGCAAAGTCAAACTGGAATCTGGTAGAATCCCATTCAAGTGTTTGTCTTGATTTGTTTCAGTTCGCCATTGGATCTCTTATGGACGATTACCTGGGTAAGTGTGAAACTGAATGCTTCAAGTGGCTCCCTTTTGTTTGCATTTTATGAATTTAGAGTAATCACATTGCATTAAATCCTTAACTTTTTAATGTTTTTCATTATTTCTTATGATAAATGTTTTTCCTCGCAATTAATTGTGTGAAATAACTGAATAGGTATATTTATTCTTAGATCAATTACTGTTCAATGAGGTCAAATCAACACACTTTGTTTTCCAGGTCTCGTCAGCTAAGCTTTGGCCATGTGGGTGTGGAAGACGGATTTCTATCTGGAAATATTTTGACAAAACATTGAAAAAGATGAAGAAAATAAAGTTTGCTACTAGCTGGAAACTACAATACTTAGTATATCAATAACATTCTTTTTGTACGGTTAATAATTTTTCAATGGTACATGTTTCAGTTCTGACCAGTTCACGGAGCGATGCATGTGTCATCTGCATATTAATTGTTACTTTTTATTTTTTACATACATTGTCAGTAATAAAATATTTTATGTTATTTGAATGTGTGAAGACTCCTTCATGTTCATGACTCATTTCGTTTTCAATTCAATGTCTGCAGTGGGCATCATCAACATTAGACGATTGGTGCTTTAATCACCCGAGGGGTGGGAAATGTAGGCGTAATTCGATATTTATCTTTAATAAATTGTCACACACACGTGCAATTTTACTGATAATTTTTGTGAGTGATTCAGTCTCTTATTCAGTCTAAAGGATATTGAAATTAACCCTAAAAAATAAATAAAAATAAAGCCGGGTGAACGCGGATATAGAGCGACGGACCCGGCTGTAAATACGTCAGTAGGCCGCGACGGCGGTCTTCCTTTCTCTCGTTCTGAAGATGGCGGCAGGGGTAAGTAAAATGGAGAGGTGTCTATTTTGGGGAATTTACCTAAACATTGGAGTGTAATCGGCCGAACATCACACCCATCCGTGTTCTAATTCAACGGCTCGATTCGCAGCTGACTTAGTCAATGTGTTTTGGCCCTGTTTGTTTGAGTATTGGCAAGAAAGTAATTCACGGTTCGTGTTGGTCGAACCAGCCCTGACGTAGCATGTACCCGCTGTGGTCCACCCCGAAATTCCGCCTGTGATGCTCCAGCCTTCACTAGTCTGCCACGTTCACCTCTCGATCTCCGGTACTCCCAGCCCGGACTCCGCCACATTAACCTCTCTGTATATAGTACTCCCAGCCCGGCATCTGCCACGTTAACCTCGGTCTCCGGTACTCCCAGCCTTCACTAGTCTGCCACGTTAACCTCCCGGTTTATGGTGCTTCCTCACCGGCGTCTGCCACGTTAACCTCCTGGTCTGTGGTTAGGAGCACTGGGCCACTGTTTTCATATTTCGTGCGATGATACAATGATGAAGGTCCAGGCAAAATCGGACCCATATTTGACCATTGTGACCGAAGTTGGCTTGTCAACGTAATGGTTCATCAGCAATCAAACGATTTCAACAAACGATTGAAGGCTGTCCAACAGGCTTGTATGGGTTATTAAAACCGTGGTGACAAGTGTGACCTACTGTCACCAAGGCCAGGGCATTGTGGGCTCTTTAAATTTAGATCCATTGTTGGGTTTGCGACCAGTTGATTTTGGACTTAGTTTTTACACGTAGCCGTCTCAAACGATGTACAAATACAAACCAATAGTCTCAGAGTCTAATGCAGTCTCTATTAAACTTGCTTTGTCATGTCTTCTCCCCCCACAGACTCTGTTCACGTACCCAGACAACTGGCGTGCCTTCAAGGCGCAGATAGCAGCCCAGTACAGCGGTGCCCGGCTGAAGGTAGCTAACAACGCCCCTGCCTTCACCTTCGGACAGACGAACCGTACCCCGGCCTTCCTCAACAACTTCCCTCTGGGCAAGGTGGGTGTGATGGACATTCAATCTGAGGAGTGAAGTCTCCAGTTCCAGAAATGTTCGACCATTCCAGAGATGACGAGGCCAACCCTGATAATTGACTATAATCCACATTAGTGTTAGCAATCTGGTCTAGTGGTTCAGTAATAATGAAGCTATTGAGCCGTTCCCCACTCGGGTTCAGATGGCAGAGGGGTTTATTTAAATGTTGCCATCAGGTTTTGTCTCATCTCCTCCACATCCCCACAGGTCCCGGCCTACCAGGGCGATGACGGCTTCTGTCTGTTTGAGAGCAACGCCATTGCCCACTTCCGTAAGTCCTTACTGCATGACCTTTATTCTATATAGTATACTTTAAACTGCACTAATATTAACCCGATAACGTAATCTCATTGCCGTATAGGAGGCATTTTTGTTTTTTTTACTGTGTATTTGTCTAGGGAAATGTTGTCTGAAGCCTTTCATGAGCTGAGGGTTCTCTCCCTGTCATTGGGCAAAGCGGTGTCTATTCCTGGCACCAGTCTCATATCTGGAAGGGGAAGAATGATTGAGCCATATTCATCTCAGACTTGGGCACATCCTGCCTGACAAATGATCTGTAGATGTTTCTTTTTAAATAATTTATCGTGAGAAATGCTCTCATGTCCACCCCCCATCCAACTGGATTCCTCTAGTGGTTCCATGCTAACAGTGTTTTGAACACGAGATGAGATGCTGCTAAGAAGTTGACACCTGCTAGAGATCACTTCAGAGGATGTCTTGTTTTTCTTGTGCACTTGACGTTGATGCCTTGCTTGCACTGCTGTATTGTTTGCGTAGTCGGGACGAGGCCGACTGATGCGTGTGTTTCTAACTCCGGTTCTCTGCTGTGCAGTGAGCAATGAGGCCCTGCGTGGAGCCACTCCCAGGCCGCGGCTCAAGTGCTGCAGTGGGTGAGCTTCGCTGACGCAGAGATCGTCCCTCCGGCCAGCGCGTGGGTCTTCCCCACTCTGGGAATCATGCACTTCAACAAGCAGGTACAGCCCTCCGGTGTCTGAAGTTGATCTTATGAAAGAAAAGACAGTTGTTTTTTTTTGTAATTGCAAATTCAATAATCTTTCGGTGTTCGTTTACCGTGAATAAATGTTGTGAATGCTGCTTTTCCAGGCCACAGAGCAGGCCAAGGAGGAGACGAAGAAGGTGCTGTCAGTGTTGAACCAACACCTCAACACGCGTACCTTCCTGGTGGGCGAGAGGGTTAGCCTGGCTGACGTCAGTGTGGCATGCGCCATGCTCTGGCTGTACAAGCAGGTCAGAACCACACAGCGAGATGCCCGCACAAACATGAACGTCTTGTTTCTGTCAGTCTGCAGCTGTAGAAGCCCTTCAACACCCTCTGCTCTGTCCATCTTACCTGCAGGTGCTGGAGCCCGCCTTCCGCCAGCCGTACCCCAACGTGACACGCTGGTTCACCACCTGCGTCAA